>NW_006921631.1:12109789-12120027 GCF_000298275.1 Orycteropus afer afer | reverse complement strand
CACTGGGAAGAGGTAACTATGGGGAGGAAGTGGGAGGGGAGCTGTTGCATTGTGGTAAACTGTGGTCAATGACATTTGACAAAGTAATGTGAATTGCTGTTTGGAAAGTGAATTTGCTCTGTAAATCTTCACCCAAATAAATAAATAAATAAATAAGGTATTAGAAGAGAACTTCCACAAATTCCCACCACAGGTGGCACAAATGGTTTGCACCTGACTACTAACCTAAAGGTTGGAGGTTCAAATCCAACCAGCAGTGTCACAAAAGAAAGGCCTGACAATCTGCTTGTGTTAAGATTGTAGTCAAGAAAACCCACTGAACAACTCTACTCTGTAATACATGTGGTCACCATGAGTCAGAATCGACTTCAAGGCTATATATATATATATATATATATATATATATATATATATATATATATATTGCTGTTGTTACCTGCCTTTTGCCTGCCCATTCAAGGATATCACATTGGCAATTCTCCATCTTTTCAATTATAAACTTTCTCTCTCTCTCTCTCTCCTTAATATCCCCCATCTTGCTTAATTAAAAATCCTTGAAATGTAATTATTTGTACTTTACAGACTTGGAAACTGAGTCTAAGTGAATGCTAGATTGAGACCTTATCCTGACTTTATCCAATTTCTCTTCACTGCATCACTTAACTTTTGTACAATTTAGAGACTTAATGTGATATAAATTTATGTAGCTCATGATACTGTGGGTTAACTGGGAAGTTCTTCTGTCTGGGCCAGCTTGGCTATTTTCTGCTAATCTTGCACATGCAACTGAAGTCAGTGTCAAGTCAGGTGATGGCTAGTTAATCCATTTATGTTTCTGCCTATTAGCAGGCTGTTGGCCAGGAGTGCTTTGTTTCTCCACCATATAGTCTTTCATTCTCCAGCAGGCTAGCTTGGGCTTTTTCGTTTGACAGTGGTCTCAGAATTTCAAGCACAGGAAGAGAGGGCCAGCCCCAATATATGAAGGCTTTGCAAGTCGTTGCTTGTTCACATTGGCTTATGTCACATTGACTAAAACAAGCTGTGCTATAAAATGTATATTGTATAGGAAAACATATCTGAAAAATAAATAGATGAAATAGAGGGAGATAGAGAGAGTCACAAACTCATTATATTTGTAGGGCTGCAGATATAAGACAACATCACTTTGGTAATTTCCCTAAATTATGCAAAGTCCTAACATTTACTATGTATTTTGAACATTGATTTTTGTCTGTGCCTTGAGCTTTAAGGCCAAACTTAGGTAACCACCTATAGAAGCTCTGCTCTTTTATCATCAACATAGGAGATAAGTCAGGGATCTCTACCATTCATCATGATATCATCTACCTGGTGATAGTTGGTTTCCTAGGACAGCAGTTAAGGATTAATGGTAGAGTATTGATTTTTATAAATTTAGTTGGCTTCATGTAACATCAACATCATGGGAATAGGTAGGCAATATATTGAAATCCTATTTCAAATTAGTTTCTTGTCAAGGTTCATATAAATAAAAATCTCCCTTCTCCTAATCAGTCAATTACATAAAGTTTCCTACTAATTCAGGATTTTGGAAGATAAGGTAAGAAGGAGTACAGGTTAATTCATAAGACTGTTTGATAAAAAAGAAAGTGCCCAGAGGAATATTTGTAACCATAACTGACTCTGGAGATTAAAGTGGGGGAAATATGAATGATAAAGTATTTTTCAGTGGGAGGGCCTGGGAGCTAAAATTTGTGGCCAATACATGGAAAGAGTTGATATTAGGATATGAGAGCAAAAGGTGGCACAGTTGAAAAGACAATGTTAAGCAGGTTTAGACACAGGTAGGAAACTAGCATCAGGGCAGGGCAGGGTGGAACTTTACCTACTCGTCATCCTCCAACTAGGGCAGAAAACTTGACTTTGAGCAGAGAATTGCCTTTGAAACAGTGTTTAAATGCTTTCTTACATAGTTCAGTTTTGTTCTCTCCTTAACAGTAAATATATTTAACCACCCCATGGGTCTTCATAATACTTTATGAAGCAACTCAGGCTCTTAAGTCTGAAGGTGCTGAATAATATAGTGAAATGTACTTGGAATCAGATGGGCCTGTGTCTGAATCCAGTTTCTACCACTAGTTAGCTGTGTGACTTAAGAGAGTTCACTTAATACTTCTCTAAGTAGGTTCCCTTTTCTATAAAATAGAAATAATGATACATACATACCTTGCTGGATGATTGGGCGAATTAAAGGAGAGAATGTATATAAAGGGCATGGGACATAGTAAATGTTCAATAAACACAGTGATTAATATTGTCAAATAATGGGTTTGATTTCTGTTTCAGTTCCCTTCTTTGAAACTTGAGTACTAATTTCTGTGGACCTCAGTTTCCTTTTCTGTGAAAAAAGAATACTGTTAATTTGTGAGTTCAGAGAGTCCCAAAAATCTTTTTAAATTGCTTACAACTGTTGTAATTAGGGTCCACAGCACATCTTTCTCCTATGCCCTTGAGAACACTGGGAATCGGTTATTAATGCATTTGTACTTTGCTTAGAGTGGTGAATAAGTCTACTTGAGACTAACTGGAGCTTTTGATGAAGGTGAAAAAGGGGAGAGATGTGCAGCTGGAATATATTCCTCATGTACAGTACCTGCCCCTTGTGAATATGCTAGCATACTTTGCACAGATGTCTCTTTGTTTCTGAACAGGAAACTAATTGCCTTTCTTGTTTCAATCTGAGAAGTTTCCCTATATTGCACTGCAAATAACGAGAGACATTTCTCAAACTTTGCAAAGCTCTTTCCCAATGGCGCCTCTACCCAGACACCTCGCAAGTGTGCCACATAGCAACGGACGGTCTCGGTCTTTGAAGATGAAAATTGCCTCTGCACAGTTATCTTATGATTACTGTTTGCCAATTATTTATACACACACAAATCTGCCTGGGAGTGGGTGCGAGGACAAGGGGAAAATGATCCTCGGGCTTCAGGATAAAAGTGAGGAATCATCCATTATTTTTTTGTTTGTCTGTTAGAAACTGGTGATTCCAGAGATGGTGAAATCTGTCTGAGAGCCCAGGAGTTCAGAAATGCTCTTCCCACAGGACGTTACCTCACCAGCAGCAGCTACCCACAGTACCCAGCTTCCTCATTGCCCCCTGTTGTTGTTTCCCTAGCAACCACTCAGAGCTTGAAGTATCCCTGAAAGTCCTGCACAGTTGCTACAGAAACCCCAGGGCTTTCCTAATTAGAGCCAGGTTGAGCTGTAGCTGGTGGGGGTGGGCAGACTTACTCCTTCAGGAAAACCCTTTTTGAAAGGCAAACCAGAGCACCCCTACTCCAACCACATTTTGCCCCCTTCCCTGGTGAGTTTATGCACACTTGATTTGCCTCATTCTCTGGATGAACAGCATTGGGCCCTGGGGCATTGAAACATTCTTCAAAATTCTTGGTGTCACACAGAATCTCAATACCCAGAGAATGTGTCGCTTCCCAGATGTTCTGGGACAGCCGTGGTTTCAAATACTCTCTTTCTTGTCCCACAGGTATGGATGTATTTGGCAGTTTATCATGTGATCTAATTTTCATTTGCTATTGGGGTGGCAAGGAGCTTTGGTGGTGCAGTGGTTAAGGCATTCGGCTGCTAACCAAGAGGTTTGCAATTTGAACTTATCAGCCACTCAATGGAAGAAAGCTGAGGCAGTCTGCTTCTGTACAGATTTTCAGGTTTGGAAACATTATGGGGCAGTTCTACTCTGTTCTAGCTGGTTACTTTGAGTCAGAATCGACTGACTCAATGGCAGTGGGAAGGCATGAAAGGAAGGATTAGGTATGGGAACAATATGGTGATTTTCAAAGAATTAGTTGGCTAGTAAAGGAGGGGAACTATTTATAATCGGAGTGGTTGGAAACTTGTTCTTAGCAAAAGACCAACAATATCCTTAAAGCTATTTTCCGATGTCATAGAACCTCAAGTTTCTTGATCACTCAAGAAAGTTTTTACTAACTTAGCCTACAAGCCTGACCACTGGAACCACTCTCTCATTAATACTTTCAGCTCCCTTGTTCCTGTTTTTTCTTTTGCCTCTACTCAGCAAAGTTCAAACTCTCCAGCCACCAGCTACAATTACTATCCCTTTAATTTAACAAATGATACTGCTAAGGAAAATCATAGAATCATGTGGTTCAGGGTCATATTCAATCCATGGTCTCTGACGTTAGCTGTGCCCTTTTTTCATTGTTGATATCAAGCGAAAGACTTGACGCCAAGTGCTGGTGAGTTTTAAATAACTAGAATCCTCATACACAAGTCAGTAGGGATACAAATAGGTACAACTTTTTATAAAACTGTTTGGTAGAATCAACAAAATATGAACTTACATGTATCTATGACCCAATTATTCTATTTTGAGTTATATATCTAACTAAATTATATACCTATGTACATCAAAGTCATGTTCAAGAATATTTCTAGCAGCATTATTCAACACAGCCAAAACCTAGAGACCATCCAAATATCTACCAGCACAGGAATATTGTGATACTTACAAGCCCCCAAATTCTATACAATGATAAAAATGAAGTATGGATATATTTGACAGTTTATCATGTGACCTGATTTTCATTTGCTATTCGGGTAGCAAGGAGCCCTAGTGGTGCAGTGGTTAAGGCATCCAGTTGCTAACCAAAAGTTCTGCAGTTCTTACATAACGCAAAAGGAATAAGTCCATGATAAGTCCATGAGAATACATGCTGCATTATTTCATTTGATTAAATGAAAAAAAAAAAAAAATCAAATCTCGTATATGGTGACAGAAATCAGGATCCTGGTTACCTGTAAGGAAGTGGGCAGAAATAGTAATTGGAAAGCACTGCAAGGGGACAGATAGAATGTTACTATTTTTTTTTTTTTGATGTGGATATTATTTACATGAGGAGCTCTGGTGACATAATGGTTAAGTGCTCTTCTGTTAACCCAATGGTTGGCAGTTTGAATCCACTAGGAGGCTCTGTGGGGAAAAGACCCAGCAATCTGTTGTCATAGAGATAATAGCCTAATGGGGGAAACCTTTTGGGGACAATTTTACTCTGTCACATGGGGTAACTATGGGTAAAAATCAACTCAACGTCACCTAACTACAACAATATTTACATATGTGTGTTCATTTTATAAACTATTTAAAATTGTACAATTTTCCATGAGTATATTTCAATGAAATTTATTTTAAAAAAAGATAAAGGAGGAAAGGAGGATAAGAAATACTAAGTTTGACAGGAGAGGTATGTGGGAGGTTGCACAATTTTAAATAAGATTTCTAGGGAATAATTGGAATACTCATACATAATTTTGTGGAAGTATAAGTTGGTGCAGTTTCTTTGAAAACTTGTTTGGTGGACTCTACTAAACCTGAATTTAAAAGAACCCTATGATCCAACTATTCTACTTATAGTTATATAGCCAACTGATCTGTATACATATGCATACCAAAAGGATGTATAACAATAACTCTGGCAGCATTGTTCAAAATAGCCAATAAAATGAATATTCATATACATAAAAATCAAATCTATTCCTGTCGAGTTGATTCCAATTCATAGTAACCTTATTGATCAAAGTAGAACTGCCTCATATGGTTTCCAAGGCTGTAATCTTTACAGAAGCCGACTGCCTCATCTGTCTCCAACTGAGTAACTGATGGGTTTGAACTGCCAACATTTTGGATTGCATCTGAGCATTTAACCACTGCACCACCAGGGCTCCACATGAATATATATGAGTATACACACACACACACACACACACACAGCAAAACCTATGAAAGTGGAAACACAAATATTTTCCACTAATAGGGAGTGTTACAGAAGTGGTAGTCTGCACCAGTCAAAGGTAGAAATTGTATGAGACCCAGAAAAGCAAAGTAGTCTTATCAAGTTTCAGCTCTTTCACTGTATATGTGTACATATAATGTCATCATCATCATCTTCTTCTTCTCCTTCTTATTATTTTAATGGAGAAGGCATTACCACATAGAATGAAGAGCAAGGGTCAAGGCCCTGTGTGAGCACTTGCTTAGAGTACTAAGGGGAAGCAGAAGGACTAGAGTAGAGTGAACAGAGAGGAAGACAAATGAGAGGTGAGGGATGGAGGTCCTGAGGAGTGGAGATCAGGAAGGCCATCTTCCTTGCATACCATTCTCTCCCTCCCTCTCTCTCTCTCTTTCTCTCTCTCTCTCTCTCTCTCTCTTTTAAATTACCATTAGGGTGAAAGTTTACAGACCAATTGGTTCTCCATTCAACAATCCACTCACATTCTTTTTTGTGACATTCACTGCAATATCACCAAAAACTCCTCCCACTTCCTCCTCATGCCCACCACTTCCCTTTGTCCTTCCTTCCCATCTCCTTCCATCTTCCTATCTCTATCCCTGGGCATATGCTGCTATCTTGGTCTCAAATGATTGATTG
This sequence comes from Orycteropus afer afer, assembly GCF_000298275.1. Classification (NCBI taxonomy): domain Eukaryota; kingdom Metazoa; phylum Chordata; class Mammalia; order Tubulidentata; family Orycteropodidae; genus Orycteropus; species Orycteropus afer. The sequence continues at coordinate 12,113,581 of NW_006921631.1, read as the reverse complement.
GTATGAGTGCATACCTCCTTGATATCACTGTTCACCTTATTGGTCTGTCTAACCTTTGGATGAGAGTTGAGCCTCAAGGGATAAGTTCAGTTTCTGGCTTGAAGAGTTGCCTATGGGCCAGACTTCATCTGAGCCTGGGCTTTTTTCATGATTTTGAGTTTTGTTTCACATTTTTCTCCCACAGTATCCAGGACCTCATATTGTGATCCCTCTCAGAGTGGTCACTAGCAGTAGCTAGGCACCACCTAGTTCTTCTGGGCTCAGGGTCATGAAGGTTGGGCTTCACATGTTCCATTAGTCCTTTGGATTAGCTGTTTCTTTTATCTTTGATTTTCTTCACTCTTCTTTGCTCCAGATGGAGAGAGACCAATAGTTATACCTTACATGGCCAATCACAAGTTTTTAAGATCCTAGTCACTACGCACCAAAGTAAGATGTAGAACATTGTCATTGGGACTATGACAACTGACCTTAGTGTTCCCAGAGACTATGGTCCTGAGCCACCATATCCAGTGACTCATTCCCTCAAGGTGTTTGTATATGACTAAGTTTTCATGAGTTTACTCCTTGCATGCTCTACTATGGGAGCTCTAGTGGCACAGTGCCTAAGGTATTTGACTGCTAACCAGAAGGCTGGTGGTTCAAACCCCCCAGCCACTCCTTGGAAGGAAGATTAGGCAACCTACTTCCATAGAGTAACCCTCGGAAACCCAAGGAGATACAGCTATGAGTCTAATTGACTCAAAGGCAGAAGTTTGGGTTTTGGTATTTTTTATTCTTTACTACATCCATGGATATATTTGTAGCACATATAAATACATATGTAGAAATGTCCTTTGACAAACTTATTGCTATTCATGGGTGTAGTCCCATTTGCCTTCCCATCATTTTTCAATTTGAGTGTCTATCTCTGTATCCACTCATGGATTATTGATATTACTACTATTGCAGGATCGTGTAATAATATTCACCTCTGTTGCCTTTACTCTTGTACTTATCCTTTTGTCTTCCATTCCCTTGATCATTTTGTGCTGACCTCCCCTAATTATACATTGCTTTTCCCTTCACTCAAGTGAATATGTTTCTACACTCTTGTTAGTGATTTACCCTTCCTTCCCTTCTAACCCTTGGTAACCTTCAAAGAGTGATTCTTTCTGTGTGTAAACATTCTCTTAACTTTTTACAGCAGTGGTCTCATACAATATTTGTCCTTTTGTAATTGACTAATTTCATTCAGCATAATGTCCTGTAGATTCATCTGTGTTATAAGATGTTTCACAGATTCATTGTTATTCTTTAATATTGCGTAGAAATCCATAGTATGTGTATACCATAGTTTGCTTATCCATTCAACCATTGATGGTCACTCAGGTTGTTTCCATCTTTTTACTATTGTGAAGCTGGGAGGCAGCTGCATATGGCGTTTTGGAGGGCCTAAATTGGCAGGGACTGCTGGGAGGCAACGACAGATGGCTTTTGGGAGGGTTGGAACTGGTAGGAAAGGCTGGGAAGCAAGAGTGGAGCAGTTGGGAACAACTAAGGGAGACAAAGTAGTCTGTCAGTTTGTTGCCCAGTGGTGGCTTGTGTGTTGCTGTGAGGCTGAAGGTTGTGCCACCAGTGTTTCAAGTGCCAACAGGGATAGCCATGGTGGACAGGTTTCAGCAGAGCTTCCCCCCTAAGATGGACTCAGAAGAAGGAAGAGACCATCCATGTCTCAAAGAATTGCCAATGAAAAGCTTATGAATAGCAGTGAAACACTGTTTGATATATTAATGAAAAATAGACCTGAAATATTGTCTGATACAGTGCCAGAAAATGAGCCCCTCAGGTCAGAAGGCACTCAAAACATGACTGGAAAAGAGCTGCCTCCTCAGAATAGAGCCAACCTTAATGATGTGGATGGAGTAAAGCTTTCAGGATCTCCTTTTGCTGATGTGGAACCACTTGAGATAAGAAGAAACAGCTGCAAATATCCAGTAATAATTGGAACATAGAATGTACGAAGTATGAATCTAGGAAAATTAGAAGTTGTCAGAAATGAAATGGAATGCATAAAGATCAATATCCTAGGCATTAGTGAGCTGAAATGGGCCAGTTTTGGCTATTTTGAATCAGACAACCATATGATCTACTCTGCTGGGAATAGCAAATTGAAGAGGAATGGCAGGGTATTCATCATCACAAAGAATGTTTCATGATCTATCCTGAAGTGCAATGCTGTCAGTGACAGGAAAATATCCATATGCCTATGAGGCAGACCAGTTAACATTACTATTATTCAAATTTACACACCAACCACCAAAGCCAAAGATGAGGAAATTGAAGATTTTTACTAACTTCTGCAGTCTGAAATTGCTGAACATACAATCAAGATGTGCCGATTATCACTGGTGATTGCAATGCAAAAGTTGGAAACAAAGTAGAATCTTGCAAGACCAATGACTTATTCATTGCAAATACCTTTTTTTCAACAACACAAATGGCAGCTATACAGGTGGACTTCACTGGAAAGAGTACACAGGAATCAGATTGACTACATCTGTGGCAAGAGTCAATGGAAAAGCTCAATATCTTCAGCAAAAACAAGGCCAGGAACTAATTGTGGAACAGACCATCAATTGCTCATATGCAAATTCAAGTTGAAATTGAAGACAATTTAAAAAATTCCATGAGAAACAAAATATGGCCTTGATTTTATCCCTCCTGAATTTAGAGACCATCTAAAGAATAGATTTGATGCATTGAACACCAGTGACCAAAAACCAGAAGAATTGTAGGATGACATCAAGAACATCTTCCATGAAGAAAGCAAAAGATCATTAAAAAGACAGGAAAGGAAGAAAAGACCAAAGTGGATGTCAGAGGAGACTCTGAAACTTGCCCTAGAACAGAGAATAGCTAAAGTTAATGGAAACTGAACAGAAGATTTCAAAGAGCAGCTTGAGAAGACAATGTCAACTATTATAATGAAATTTGCCAAGAGTTGGAGTTAGAAAACCCAAAGGAAGAACATGCTCAGCATTTCTCAAGCTGAAAGAATTGGGGAAAAAATTAATCTTTGAATTGCAATATTGAAAGATTCCATGGGCAATATGTTGAATGATGCAGGAAACATCACAAGTAGATGATGGACTACACAGTCACTATACCAAAAGGAATTGGTAAATGATCATCCATTTCAACATGTGGCATTTGATCAAGAACCAATGGTATTGAAGGAAGCAGTCAAAGCTACACTGAAGGAATTGGCAAAAAACAAGGCTCCAGGAATTGACAAAATACCCCTTGAGATGTTTCAACAAATGGATATCCCACTGGAGGCACTCACTCGACTATGCCAAGAGATTTGGAAGACAGCTACTTGGCCAACTGACTGAAAGAGATCCATATTTGTACCTATTCCAAAGAAGGGGATCCCATAGAAAGTGGAAATTATAGAAAAATATCATTGATATCACACAAAAGTAAAATCTTCCTGAAGATAATACAAAAATGGTTGCAGCAATATATTGACAGAGAACTTCCAGAAATGCAAGCTGGATTCAGAAGGGGACATAGAGTGAGGGATAGCATAGCTGATGTCAGATGGATCTTGGCTCAAATCAAAGAATACCAGAAAGATATTTACTTGTATTTTATTGATTATGCAAAGGTATTCAATTGTGTGGCTCATAACAAATTATGGATAACTTTAAGAAGAATGGGAATTCCAGAACACTTGATTGTACTCATGAGGAACCTGTACATAGACCAGGAGGCTGTCATTTGAACAGAACAAGGGGATACTGCATG
>NW_006921631.1:12107349-12109369 GCF_000298275.1 Orycteropus afer afer | reverse complement strand
TTGTCAAAGACTTCATATTACTTGGTTCTACAATCAACAACAATGGAAGCAGGAGTCAAGACATCAGATGACCTACTGCATTGGGCAAATCTGCTGCAAAAGGCCTCTTCCAACTACAGAAGAGCAAAGATATCTCCTTGAAGACTAGGATGCTCCTAACCCAAGCCATGGTATTTTCAGTCAACTCATATGCATGTGAGAGCTGAAAAACGAATAAGGAAGATCGAAGAAGAGTTGATGCTTTTGAGTTGTTGTGTTGACAAAGAATGCTGAAAGTACTAACAAATCTGTCCTGGAAGAAGTGCAGCTAGAATGCTCCCTGGAAGGGAGGATGGCCAGACTTCATCTCACCTACTTTGGTCATGTTGTCAGAAGGGACCATTCTCTGGAAAAGGATGTCATGCTTGGTAAAGGGGAGGGTCAACGAAAGAAGGAAAGGCCCTCAATGAGATGGATGGACACAGTGGCTGCAGCAATGGTCTCAGGTATAGTAGGGATAGTGATGCTGACACAGGACTGGGAAGTGTTTCATTTTGTTGTATATAAGGTAGCTAACAGTCGGATGGCTCGACGGCACATAAAAACAACAACTGTTGTGAATGATGCTGTGATGAACATGGATGTGCATATATCTGTTCGTGTCATGGCTCTTATTTTTCTAGGGTGCATACAAGTAGTGGGATTGTGGGATCATATGATATTGCTACTTCCAACTATTTGAGGATGGTATTTCTATTTCCATCTATTTGAGGAAGTGCATAACATCTCCCACAGTGGTTTTACCATTTTACTATCCCACTAGCAGTATGAGTGTTCCAGACTCTTTGCACGCACTCCTGCATTTTTTGTTTTCAATTTTATTCAACTTTGTTATTAATGCTGGGGTGAGATGATATCTCATTGTTGTTTTGATTTGCATCACTCTAATGGCTAATGATTGAGGGCATTTCTTCATGTGATTGTTAACTGTCTGAATGTCTTCTTTGGTGAAGTGCTTGCTCATGTTCTCTGCCCATTTTTTAATTGGATTGCTTGACTTTTTGGCATTGAGATGTTGAACTTTTCTACAAATTTTAGAATTTCATCCCTTGTCAAATATGTCATTACCAAAAATTGTTTTCCAGTCTGTAAGTTCTCTTTTTACTCCTTTGAGTTAAAAGGGGAGGGTCAATGAAAAGGGAGAAGTCTTTTGATGCACATAAATGTTTAATTTGTAAGAAGTCCTAGCATCTGGTTTGTCTCCTGCTATCTGTGTGCTTTTAGTTATGTTTGATAGTATATTTATGCCATATACTGGGGTCTCTAATTTAGCCCCCAGTTTTTCTTTGATGATCTCCATGGTTTTAGGTTTTACATTTAGGTCTTTTCTCCATCTTGAATTAGTTTTTGTGTATGGTGTGAAATATGAATCTTGTTTCATTTTTCTGCAAATGGATATCAAATTTTGCCACCAACATTTTTTAAAGACATCATCTTTTCCCCATTTAATGTGTTTCAGCCCATTGTCAAAGATCAGCTGTGCATAAGTGGATGGATTTAATTCTAAGTTCTCAATACTGTTCATCATTCTATGCATCTGTCATTGTTGCAGTACCATGCTGTTTTGGCGATTGTGGCTGCATAATAGTTTTGAGATTGGGTGGTGTGAGGCCTCCTTCTTTGTTCTTCTTTAGTAGTGTTTTCCTTATCTGTGGGTCTCTTTTCTTTCCATATAAAAATGGTGATTAGTTTTTCCGTCTCTTTAAAGAATGATAATGGAATCTGGATCAGGATTGCATCACATCTGTAGATCACTTACGGTCGTGTTTATATTTTCACAGTGTTACATCTTCCTATCCATGAACATAGTATATTCTTCTATTTATGTAATTCTCTTTTGGTTTCTTGTAGTAGTTTTGTAGTTTTCTTTATGTAAGTCTTTTGTGTCTGGTAAGCACTTCATCTTTCGGATGGCTATTGTAAATGGTATTTTTTTCCTAATTTCTGTCTCAGAGTTCTCCTTGTTAGTGTAAAGGAATCT
>NW_006921631.1:12104334-12106998 GCF_000298275.1 Orycteropus afer afer | reverse complement strand
TGATAGTTCACAGAGCAAATTCATTTTCCATACCTTTGGAATGGAACACTTTGTCTCATGACATTGACTACAATTTCCCACAATGTAACAGCACTCCTCCCACTTCCTCACCACAGTTACCTTTTCCCTCTGTCCTTCCCTCCCATGCTCTCCCACCCCCTGAGCTGTCTTTCTATGCATACATAACCCTTCTATTCTCCCATGACTGATAATTCCAAGGAGTTTTTCTACCTAATGTAAATGTTCAGCTCATATCCCTGTCTTTTGTGTAGCTGGAAGCCACAGAAGTGAGTTCAATTCCAGACCTGAAGGGGATCTAGGGTCCATAGTCTCAGGTGTTCCACAGACTCTATCAGACCAGTAAAACTGTTCTTTCTTTCTTTTTTTTATTTAAGATTTTGAGTTTTGTTCCACAGTGTTCTGCCACTCCATCTAAAATCTCCTACAAAGATCCCTCTCTGAGTGATTGACAGAGGTAGGTGGGCACCAACTGGTTCATCTAGTATCATAGTTGTATAGGCTGAGGATCACATGGTGTACCAGTGCTTTGTATTAATTGTTTCCATTTGTCTTTGATTTTCTTCATTCTTCTTTGCTTTGGATGAGGAGAGACCCATCATTGCATCAAAGGCTGCTTGCAAGCTTTTAAGATCCGAGTCACTACTTCCAAAATAGGATGTGGAACTATGTTTTGTGTAGTATGTTATGCCAATTGAACTTGATGTCCCCTGTGACCATGGTCCTAAGCCAACAGGTTCAACTATTCTCTCCTTCTGGGTAGCTGGCTGTGGCCAAGAAGTGATGACAACCTTGTCCCTTGTCAGTTCTACTACATACCTGGGAATTCTTACAGAACATACAAATACACTTGTAGAAACATTGTCTGCCAACCCTATACATAGTCTTGGACACACTGTCCCTGCATAGATATTCTTAATCATTCAGCATGTCCACTCATCTATCCACCCTTATATCAATGTTTGCCATCACTGACAATGCAGTACTGTATGTACAAAAGGGTTTATCTTTGCTGTCTCTATCTCCCATGCACCTCTCTATGTCTTCCTCTTCCTCAATGCCACCATGCTGATCATTCACATTTGGTACATTGCTCTTCCCTTCACCTAACTCAATACTTGTCTCTACCGATCTAGCAGTGTTCCCTCCCCTCCTTTCCCACCCCTGATAACCAACAAAGAAAATTTCCTTGCATTTGTAAACCTTTCTTTGACTTTTTACAATAATGGACTAATACAATTTTTGTCCTTCTTTGATTGACCTATTTCACTTAGCATAATGTCCTCCAAATTCATCCCCATTATGTGTTGTTTTGCAGATTCTACATTTGTCTTTTTTTTTTTTTTAATTTTTATTGTGATTTGGGTGAAACTGTTTTTCTTTAGGATTGCCTAGTATTCCATTCTGTGTATGTACCATAGTTTGGTTATCCATTCTTTTGTTGATGGGCACCTATGTTGTTTCCATCTTTTTGCTATTGTAAATAGTGCTGCAATGAACATGGGTGTGCATATATTTGTTCTTGTCTTGGCTCTCACTTCTTTATGATATATACCTAATAATGGAATGGCTTGATCAAATGATATTTCTAATTCCAACTTTTTAAGAAATCACCATACTGCTTTCCACAGAAGTTGTATCATTTGTCAGTCCCACCAGCAGTGTATGAGAGTAACAATCTCTCCATCCTCACCAGCATTTGTTATTTTCTGTCTTGTTGAACTTTGCTACTATTGCTGGGACAAGACGGTATCTTGTTGTTTTGATTTGCATATCTCTAATGGCCAAGGATCATGAGCATTTCTTCATATGTTTGTTGACTGCCTGAATATCCTCTTTGGTGAAGTGTCCATTCATGTCTTCTGCCCATTTTTTAATTGTATTACTTGTCTTTTTGTTGTTGAGGTATTGAAGTTCTCCATAAATTTTAGAGAGAAGTCCTTTGTCAAATATGTTGTTGCCAAATATTTTTTTCCCAATTTGTAGGTTCTCTTTTGACTCTTTTGGGGAAGTCTTTTGAAGCACATAAAAATTTAATTTTTAGAAGGTCTCATTCATCTAGTTTATTTTTAGCTGTTTGTGCTTATCAGTTATGCTTAATAGTCTATTTATGCCGTATATTGCTACACAAAATGCAACCACTGCCGTGGAGTTGGATCCAACTCATAGAGACCCCTCCTTGGGTTTCCAAGATGATATCACTATGGAAGTAGATTGCCCAACTTTCCTTCCAAGGAGTGGCTTGTGAGTTAGGGCTTATAAATTTACCCCTAGTTTTTCCTTGAGGAACTTTATAGTTTTAAGTTTCACATTAACTCTTTGATCTATCTGGAGTTAGAGTTTGTGTATGGTGTGAGGTACTGATCTTGTTTTGTTTTTCTGCAAATGGATATCCAGTTTTGCTAACATCATTTGTTAAATAGACAATCTCTTCCCCATTTAATGGATTTCAGCCCTTTACCAAAGATCAGCTGACCATGGGTTGATGGATCCATTTCTGGGTTCTCAATTCTATTCTATTGGTCTATGTGTCTGTTGCTGTACCAATACCAGGCAGTTTTGACTACTGGGGCTGTATCATAGGTTTTAAGATGCAGGAGTGTGAGACCTCTTACTTTGTTGTTCTTCAATAGTGCTTTGCTTATC
>NW_006921631.1:12082269-12101453 GCF_000298275.1 Orycteropus afer afer | reverse complement strand
ATTTGCCAGTGGTTTGTCAATTTTATTAATTTTTAAAAAAACCAACTTCTAGTCTTGTTGATTTTTTTCTATTGTCTTTCTATTTTCTGTTTCATTGATTTCTGCTAGAATCTTTATTATTTCCTTTCTTCTGGTGACTGTAGGCTTTTCTTGCTGTTCTTTTTCTTATTTTGCAGATTTTGGTTTAAAGTGTTGATTTTGGCTCTTTCTTCTTTTTTGATGTGTGCATTTAATGCTATAAATTTTCCTCTGATCACTGGTTTTTCTGTGTCCCTAAGATTTTGGTATGTTGTGTTTTCGTTCTCATTTGATTCAAGGAATTTTTTTAATTTCATTTTATATTTCTTCTCTCACCCAGTCTTTTTAAAGAGGGTGTTGTTCAGTTTCTATGTGTTTACTCTTTTTCCATTGATCTTCCTATTGTTGATTTATAATTTGATAGCATTGTGATCTGAGAAGAGGCTTTGCAGTATTTCAATGTTTTTAAATTTATTGAGGTTTGCTTTATGGCCTAACATGTAGTCTATCATAGAGAATATTCTATATGCACTGGAAAAGAGTGTAAATTGTACTGTTGTTGGGTGAAGTGTTCTATAGATGTCTCTAAGGTCAAGTTGGTGGATTGTATTGTTTAGCTCTTCTGCATCTTTGTTGAGTTTCTTTCCAGTTATATCTTTCTTTGAAAGTGGTATATTAAAATTTCCTGCTCTGACTGTGGAGTCATCTACTTTTCTTTTCAATTCTGTTAAAGTTTGATTTGTCTTTTGGGGCTCTTTCATTGGGTCCACAAATATTTATTATGATTATGTCTTCTTGTTCAATTAATCCTTTAACCACTATATAATGTCCTTCCTTGTCTCATATGGTGGTTTTTGTCTTAAAGTCAATTTGATCAGAAATTAATATTGCCACACTTGTTCTTTTTTTGGTTGCCATTTGCCTGATACATCTTTTTCTACCTTTTGATTTTTAGTCTATTTTTGTCTTTGTCTCTAAGGTGTGTCTCTTGTAAACAGCATATTGATGGGTTATGTTTTGTTATCCAGTCTGCAACTCTCCATCTCTTGAGTGGTGCATTTAATCCATTGACATTCAGTGTAATTATCAACAATTATAAATCGGTTGCTGTCATTTTGTTATGGTGTTCCTGTTTTCCTTGTTCCATATAATTTTCTGTGCTGAGCTCATTATGTTTATGAATTGTGTTATAATTTCCTTTGTTGTTATTGTTTTAGTATTTGCTAAATATTTGTGCTTTTCCTCTTTTTTATTGTGATGTGAAAGTTTATCATTTTTCTTTGAAGTTACCCTGTGATTTATAATTTTCTCCCCAAGTTTAAAATAGTCTATTCTATTTTGCAACTCTCTCAACTTCTTCACCATTTAGAAGTTCTGTAACTACATTTTATTCCCTCTTTTTGGCATGTAGTTGTTCTCATTTGCCATTTGATGTCTCTGGTTCCCTGTTTACAATCTTGTAAGCTCAGTTTACTTTGGATACTTCCATACCTGTGTTGGTTTCTGGGTTATGTCATTTTGTATATTAATGGTCCATTGTTGTTTGCTATTATTGCTTCTCTGTTCAAAGACTCTCTTTAGTATGTCTTGTAAGGTTGGTCTGGTTTGAACAAATTCCCTTAATTTCTGCTTATCTGGAAATCGAATTTCACCATCGTATTTGAGGAACAATTTTGCTGGGTATATAATTCTTGGTTGGAAATTTTTCTCTTTCAGGGTTTTATATATACTATCACATTGCCTTCTTGCTTGCATGATTTCTGCTGAGAAATCAGAGCTTACTCTTATTGGTTGTCCTTTGTACATAACTTTTTGTTTTTCTTGTACTGCTTTCAGTATTCTTTCTTTGTCTTTGGTTTTGATGAGTTTGATGATGATATGTCTTGGTGATTTTCTTTTGAGGTCTATCATGTTTAGGGTTCATTGGACTTCCTGAATGGAAATATTCTCATTTTTCATCATATCATGGAAGTTCTCCTCCAACAAATCTTGGACAATTTTCTCAGTGGTTTCCTTTGTCTTTTCTTGTTCTGGAATTGCAATTACACGTAGGTTATGATGTTATCCCATATGAATCTTAGGCTTTCTTCATTTTGTTTTGATCTTTTTTCTGATTGATCCCTTTCCAAAAAAGTATTTAGGCATTTGTCTTTAATCTCATTAATTCTGCCTTCCATTGTTTCAATTCTACTTCTTTGCCCTTTTGATGTGCTACTGATTTCTGAAAATTTAGTATTAATCTTCTGGATTTCTATCTGTAGATTTTGAATCATTTCTAATTTTTCATTTATTTTGTAATTTTATTCTTTTATTTTCTTCCAAAATTTTTCTAGGGTTTTGTCTGCATTTTCCTCAATTTTGTCAGTGTTTTCCTTGATCTCTCTCTCAATCATTTAAAGACACCTAAGGAGAATTCTTTTGCATAACTTATCAAGGAATTCCAATGCTGCTTCTTATTTGGGGATGTGTTCTGGGTCTGTATCCTCCTTCCTTGTTTCTACTGCTTTATTTTGCTGCTTTGTGTGGATTTTGATGGTCTGTTATCTCCAAGACATTATAATGATGTTGTATTTAGATCTCTGTTAACTGTTTGTGAAGAGCATTTAAGGGTGAGTTGGGTTGTTCTTGGTGGTCATTTATCATTGGCCAGTTTGTAAAGAAGGAGTGATGCCTCTCACTCAGTAAGTGGAGCTTCAGGACATGTGGGTGTAGTTGTGTCGTATGGGCACAGTTACTGTCTCCCACTCAGTTAGACAAAAACAACGATTGGAATACCATTAAAAAAAAAAAAAAAAAGTGAAGGAAGCCAACAAAGAAACATACTGCGTAAATCCACAGGAACAATCACCAAAAAATGAAAAAAAAAAAAAAAAAAAAAAAGCAAGCAATATCTGGGGAGGAGCAATAAGAGAAAAGAGGTAGTGTAGGAGAATAATGAAGAAAGAAAATAGGAAAAATGCAAAAAGAAAAACAAGGAATGAGAAGAACCATGAGAAAGAAAAAAAATGGGAACCAGAAACAGGGAAGAGAGAAGGAACTGAAAACTAGAACCTTTCCAGTTGTTCACGTCCAAAATATCCTGGTAGTTCCCAGCAACTGGAGCCTATTCTTAGGTCCCTGGAATCTGAGAGAATGCTGTCACTTAAAATATGCAAAATGGTCAAACCACTTGTAAACATTCAAAATGGCTGTGCCCTCTGGTTAGCCGAAATTTCACAGCTCAGCCTATCTCCCTCTTCACTTCTTCCCCTTTTATTCAACAACCACCAGTGCAGTCCTCCATGCAGCCCCTGGCTAGCAGGGCCAATGTTTAGGTTAATTCTAGGTCCTAACACCACTTGGCAATATCCAAGCTGTCCATGGCATCAGAATCACTGACAGACAGCAGCTCTGTATGTCTCCTTCTTCTATGTTTTCTGCATGTTCTTCTATGATTTGGAGTATAATCCACTTCGGTATCCTTCCTTTCAAAGCTCAGGGCTCCAGGATTACTTCCTCTAAATGTATTAATTGGTTCCCCTTTTCTTTATTGAAGAGGGTCTGTGTAGTTTGTCTCCCTATTCCACCATCTTATCAGAACTCTCCCTCTCATAGAATCTTCTAGTGGTGTTTTATAACTTTCTCTGCAGAGGTCTTTTGTGTGCCTGTTAAGATTTATCCCTAAGTATATTATCTCTGGTAGCCTACTTTGGTCATGTTATCAGAAGAGACCATTCCCTGGAGAAAGATAGCATACTTAGTAAAGTGGAGGGTTAGCAAAAAAGGGAAAGACCCACAAGATGGATTGACATAGTGGCTGCAATGATAGGCTCAAGCATAGCAAGGATTGTGATGATGGCACATGACTGGGCAATGTTTTGTTCTATTATACATAGAATCACTATGAGTTGGAGCCAAATTGAAAAGGCCTAACAACAACAAATGGTGTTGTCTTCCTTCTTTTCTTTTTAGATATCTTTTTTATGTACAGGAATCTATGTGATTTTTGTATGTTGATCTTGTATAAATGCCACTTTGCCAAATCTTTCAGTTAGTTCCAATAGTTCTCATTCTGAATCTCTTGCTTTTTCTACATATAGGATCATTTCATGTGCAAATAGAGACAATTTTAGTGTTTTTTTTTTTTTTCCAATTGGATGCCTTTTATTTCTCTTTCTTGCCTTAGTGCCTTGGCTAGAATTCCAATACAATTTTGAATATAAGTGGTGCTAAAGGGGATCCTTGTCTTTCAGTCTCAATCCATTGTGAATAATGTTGGGTGTTGGTTTTGCATGTATGCTGTTTATTATGCGGAAGAATCCCCTTCTATTAGTATTTTGATGAGTTTGTTTGTTTGTTTGTTTGTTTTTAAATCAAGAATGGGTGTTAGATTTTATGAAATGCCTTTTCTGGGTCTTTTCCTTTGTTTTATGTGATGGATTATGTTGATTGTTTTTCTAATGTTGAACTATCTTTGCATAGCTGGTATGAATCCCATCTAGTCATGTGTATTATTTATTTATCTTTTTTGATATAATGTTTGATTTTATTGGCTGGATTTTTGTTGACTATTTTGCGTCTATATTCATGAGGGAGATCGGTCTGTAGTTTTCCTTTTTAGTGGTGTTCTTTCCTGGTTTTGGGAGCTCTGGTGGTGTAGTGCCTAAAGCATTTGACTGACTGCTAACCAGAAGGCTGGTGGTTCAAACCCACCAGCCGCTCCTCAGAAGGAAGGATGGGCAATCTACTTCCATAGTGATTCTGGCTCAGAAAGCTAAGGAGGTGTCACTATGAGTTGTATCCGACTCAACGGCAGTGAGTTTTTTGGTTCCTGGTTTTGGTATCTGGCTTATGCTTCCTTCATAAAATGAATTTCAGAGTATTCCACCCTTTCCCATGTTCTGGAATAATTTGTGCAGGATAAGTGTCAGCTCTTCTCTGAATGTGTAGAAGAATGCTCCAGTGATGCCATCTGGACCAGGACATTTTTGTGTGTGTTTTTTGTTTGTTTGTTTGTTTAATGACCTGCTCAATTTCATCCTTTGGATGGGGTAACTCAAATTTTGAACCTCAGTCAGTGTTAGTTTAGGTAGGTCTTCTATTTCTAGAATTTTTTTGGAGGAAAGTTCTTCACATTATTCTGTTGTGATCCTTTTTATTTTGGTTGGTTCTGTCATGATAACACCCATTTCATGTATTATTCATATTAATTGCATCTTCTTCTTCTTCTTCTTTTTTTTCTTTTTTCTCCTTGGTTGAATTTGCCAGTGGTTTGTTAAATTTGTTAATCTCTCAGAATACCAGCTTTTGGTCCTGCTGATTTTTTTCTACTGTTTTCTGTTTTTTGCTTCATTTATTTCTGATCCTTATTATTTTCTTTCTTCTGGAGACTAGGCTTCTTTTGTTGCTTTTTTCTAATTGTTGGGGTTGTTGGGTTAAAGTGTTAATTTGGGTTCTTTCTTTTTTGTTGTTGTTTTTGTGGCATTTATTGCTATAAATTGACCTCTGAATACACCTTTTGCTGTGTACCAAACATTTGTGTTTGGTTTCTAGGAATTTTTAATTAATTTATTTCATTTGTTTCTAGGAATTTTTTATTTCACACATAATTTCTTCTGTAACTCAGTAGTTCTTGGACAGTGTGTTATTCAGTTTCCATGTGTTTGATTTATTCCCCCTGGTCTTCCTCTTATTGAACTCTAATATTATAACATTCTGATGCAAGAAGATGCTTTGTATTACTTTAATGTTTAAATGTATTGAGGATTGTTTTATGTCTTAACATATGTTCTATTCTGGAGAATGATTCATGTGCACTGGAAAAGACTGTGTATTGTGTTTCTGTAGAGTTGAGTATTTGTCTATGAGGTTGAGTTGGTTGATTGTGTTGTCAACATCTTCTGTATCTTTGTGGAATTTTTTTCTAGTGTTCTGTCCTTCATAGAAAGTGATGTTTTAAAGTCTTCTATTACCATTGTCTCCTTTCAATTGTCTATTTCTTCTTTCAATTCAGTTAATGTTTATTTTATATATTTTGGAGATCTTTTATTGGGTGCATAGATATTTATTATGGTTATGTCCTCTTGGTTAATTGATTATTTTATAATCATATAATGCCCTTCCTTGTCTCTTATGCTAGATTTCATCTTGCAGTCTATTTTATCAGAAATTAATACTACCATTCTTGCTCTTTTTTGGTCACTATAGGCTTATATGCTTTTTTCCATCCCTTGATTTTTAATGTATTTTTTATCTTTGTATCTAAAGTGAGTCTCTTGTAGGCAATATATTCATGGTCTTGTTTTGTTATCTACTCTGCCACTTTCTTTCTCTTGACTGATGAATTTAGTCAATACCCACTCAGGGTAATTAATATATGTATGAATTTACTGCTGTTATACTTTTATATTTTTTTTGTTGAGGTGTTGATTGATTTTGTTCTGAATATTTTTCTGTGCTGAGTTCATTTTATTATCAAGTTTTCCTACCCTTTTCTTCATTATTATTGATTTTGTGTTATTGATATCCTTGTAATTTTCTTCTTTCTCATTTTGGTTAAAATGTTTATTGAGTTTCTTTGTGGTTACTTTGTGGTACATTCTAATGCCCTGAAATTTGGAATGGTTTGTTCTAGATTAGCATTGTCCTGACTTCCTTTCTATATGAAGTTTCATAATTATGCCATTTATTCCCTCTCTTTGCTTTATAGTTGATGTCATTTACAGATTGATTCCTTTAGTTCTCTATTTTTCATTTTGTTAGTGTATTTTAGATTTGAGAATTCTTTTCCTGGGTTGGTTTCTGGGTGATGTTGTGACATGTCTTAATCTTAAATTGTCTTCTGTTGTTGATCTTCTGTTGGAAAGAATCCCTTTTGTATTTCTTGTAGGGTTGGTCTGGAGAAAGTTCCATGTGTATTAGAAAAGAATGTATATTGTACTATTGTTGGTTGGAGTGTTCTGTATACATCTCTGAGGTCTAGTTGCTTGTTGCTTGATTGTGTTGTTTAGATCTTTTGTATCTGTGTTAGGTTTCTTTCTAGTTGTTCTGTCCTTCTTCAAATGTAGTGTATTAAATTCTCCTACTATTGTTGTGGAGTTGTCTATTTCTCTTTTCAACTTTGGTCAAGTTAATGTATTTTTTGGATTCTTTCATTGTTGGGTGCATCAATAATTTTTATGGTTATGTCCTCTTGCTTGATCGACCCTTTAATCATTATATAATGTCCTTCCTTGTTCTTTCACTGGTTTTTGCCTTAAAGTCTTTTTTATCAGAAATTAATATTGCCACTCCTGCTCCTTTGTGGTTGCCATTTACTTGATTATATTTTCGATCCTTTGATTTTTTTAGCTTATTTTTCTCTTTGTATCCAAGTTGTGTCTTTTGTAGATAGCATATTGGTGGGTCAAAATTAATTTCTTATCTATTCTGCTATTCTCTGTCTCTTTAATGGGTGCATTTAATCCTATTACATTCAATGTAAGTATTGACAGATATTAATTTATTGCTTCCACTTTGCTTTTTGTGTTTGTGTGTGTGTGTAGTGTTGATGATTTCTTGTGCAATATATTTTTCTGTGCTGAATTCACTTTGTTTATGGATTTTCTTATCATTTCCTTCTTTGCTATTGTTTTAGTGATTACTGAGGTTTTATGCTTTCCTTCTTTTTTATGTTGGTAAGGTTTATTCATATTCTTTGAGTTCAGTCTATAATTTATTATTATCTTCCCAACATTAAAGTAGATTGTTCTATCTTTATATAGTCTTGACTTCTTTTCCATTTAGAAATCCTTTAACTACATCATTTATCCTTTCTTTGTGTTTATACTTTTCATCATTTAAAAATTGACATTTCTAGTTCCCTAGTTTCAGTTTTGTAGGTTTATTTTATTTTTGATGTTTCCTCTGGTGGCATAGTGCCTAAGGTATTTGACTGCTAACCAGAAGGCTGGTGGTTCAAACCCACCAGCCACTCTTCGGAAGGAAGATTTGGTAATCTACTTCTGTAGAGATATCACATTGGAAACCCAAGAAGAGGTCCATATGAGTTGGAACCAACACGACAGCAGTGAGTTTGGTTTTGGTTTGAGGGGTTGTTATCATATGTTTTAATCTCTGGTTGTTTTCTGTCATTGTTGTTCTCTGTCTGAAGGATTCCTTTTAGCATTTCTTGTAAGGTTGGTCTGGGTTTTGCAAATCTCCTTAATTTCTGTTTATCTGGACATGTCCTAATTTCAGCATTACTTGAGAGACAATTTTGCTGGATGTACAATTCCTGATTGGCAATTTTCTTCTTTCAGAGTTTTATATATATCATTCCATTGCCGTCTTGCCTTTATGATTTCTGCTGAGATATCAGAGCTTAGTCTTATTGGCTCTCCTGTATAGGTGACTTTTTGCTTTTCCTGAACTGCTCTAAGGAATCTGTTCTTTACTTTTGGAAAATTAGATTATGATATATCTTGGTGATTTTCTTTTGGGGTCTATCCTATTTAGGGTCTGTTGAGCTTTTGAATGCACATTTTCATATCTTTCATGGTGTTACAAAAGTTTTATTCCAATAAATCTTTGACAATTTTCTTGGGACTTTTTTTTTTTTTTTTTTTTCCTCCCTGTTTTGGAATGCTCATCACAGGTAAATTATTCCTCTTGATGGTATCCTACATGGATTCTTAGACTTTCTTCATTTTTCTCATTCATTTTTCTGATTGTTCCTCAAACAGATTAGTGCTGAGAGATTTGTCTTCAATCTTACTAATTCTGTTTTCCACTGATTAAATTTTACTCTTTCTTCTTCCAATGTGTTACCTATTTCTGAAATTTTTGTACTAATTTCCTGTATTTCTGTTGGCTGTTTTTGTATGGTTTCTAATTTTTCATTTATTTTGTCAATTAGTTTTTGTATTGCTTTTCCTAGTTCTTCTAAAGTTTTGCCTGTTGCAGTGGTTATGTTTGTGTGTCAACTTGGCTGGGCCTGGTTGAATGGCTGGGTAGCTGGTGGTAGTTATTCCTCATGATGAGACTGGCAATCAACTCCATGGTTGGATCTACCAAAAACAGCTGAGTAGCTGTTTTCAGTATGTGGTCTGCTTCCCATATATGAGAAACAGCTTTTAGAATGGTCTCATTCTCAGCTTTGGGAATGAAGCTTATGGCACACTTGGACCCTGCATGTAGCTGTGTCATTGTTCAGCAGCCTGCCATGCTCTGCCGAGCTGGGGACTTACAATGGACTTGAATTAATAGCCTGCCATGTGTTTTGGTAACATTGGGACTGTGCCTTTTTATTTGTCAACCTTGGGCTTGGCAGCCTCAGCAGCCAGTAGCTGTCTGAGTGAGTAAAAAAGTCTCTAGCTTCAGTGGGCTGGAAGCTGGAGGCAGAGCTGAAGCCCAAGGCTGAGGGTCTTTCACCTAGCCCATGGAGCCTGGCACTTTGAACTTGGACTTAAAGGCTCCAAATTGTGAGAGAATAAACTCCTGTTTGCTAAGGCCATCCCATTTGTGGTATATTCTTGTCAGAGTGGTATTAGGTAACCAGAATACCTGTGTCTTCCTTGATTTTGTCTGTGGTTTCCTCAAGCTTTCTCTTAATCCATTGAAAGTACCTAGATACAATTATTTTGAATTCCTTATCATGTAGTTCTCCTAAATTTCTTCCTCCAGAAGATTTTCTGGCCCTGTATTTTTGTTTGAGCTATCTTTTCTTGCTCTTTTGTGTGTTTGAAGTTGTCTGTTGTCTCCCTGACCTGGTAGTATTACTGTATTGTTAACTGTATTTTGTTTTTTTTCACCTTGAGTTTTTTGTTTTGTTATGTTTTAGTGTATCTGGGCAACAGGTGGATATGTTACTCTGGTTACCAGTTTGGCAGCACTAAGTGCTCATCACCTGTCTTAGGATGGATTTGGTAGTAGGTGGGAGTGGGAGCACAAGTTTCTGATCACTCATTGTACAGAGCATCTGAGGACAGATTTGGGGGGATATTGGATACTGTCTGCCATTGGTCAAGTAGTGCTGCAATAAATAGGTGGTGGTGCTTGCCCAGCGGGTAGGGCAGCAGGGGTGCCTGGATAGAGTCACTGATTCCTATCTGTTGTCTAGTGATCAAATCACTGATGTGGGTGCTTATACAGTCCTGTGCAAGTGTAAAGGATGTTATCAAGTTCCTGCTGCAATTGGAATGCTCCTTGCAGTAATTAAAAATGGTCACATTGTTCTGGTTAGCAGTTTACCACTGCTTGTTCACTCTTTTCATTCAGTACTTTCTTCTCATCACTATCTGATCTACTTTTTTATCCTTTCCTTTGAAGGTCTGGTATGCAGGATTGTCATCTGAAGCTGTTTCCCTTGTATTTTAAGTCTTTGTTGTAGAGGTTGTGGATATTGTTTCTGTTTAGTCTGCCATCTTGGAACTTTCTGCTCTCTGACTTCTTTTTCATGGGATGACTCTAGCCTCTGTGTTGAGAATGGAATGTAAGGGAGAAAGTGTTGAAGTGAGGTGATTACTGTAGTGAACTTGAGGTAAATTCAGGGTTCTCAAAGAAAAAGATATGATCACAGATAGTGCTGCACAATGAAGTATGGGCTGTAGCATGGGTGGCTACATGCTGGGAGTCCCCCCAGCTGGTCTCTATGTTTTCCAGAGGCAAGTGGCCTAAGGAAGAGGGGATGGGGACCCCAATGAGAATGAGAGTGTGGGAGAGGAAACTTACAAACCCCTTACACAATGTTCTTCTGCTATAAGGTGGGAAGTCTGTGGGTCAGATAGGTCTAAAGGCAGAATTGGAGAATCCTTATAACTACAAGATTTTATCTTATCTAGGGCTAATGGAAGTTGCATACAACTCAGGATATGTAATGCAGACAGGCTCTAAATAGTGAAAAATCTGTTTATTTGGGCTAATTTTGAAATAATTGGATCTATACATTTGATTCTGGAGGGCTTTTTTGGGCTAACAGGCTTCATAGTGACCTCCACTAGGTTTCCAAGGTGGTAAATATTTATGGAAGTAGATTATCCAGTCTTCCTTCTGCAGAATGGGTTTGAACTACCAGCCTTCTGGTTAGCAGTCAAATGCCTTAAGCAGTAGGCCATCAGAACTCCTTTAACAGGCCTTAGCTTGCTGTTACAAAAAGTAAAAAAAAAAAAAAATGAGGCCAATATGCAGAGATATTTATGTATGTGTGTATTTATTTATATTATAATGACTCGGGCCTGGTGGTGTCAGTGGAGAGAGTACGAGGGATTCAATTTTAGTTTTTTTTTTTTGAAAGTACTAATGGTATTTGCTGGTAAATTGTTTGTTAAGTGTGAGAGATGAAAAGCAGTCAAGGATGAGGCCAAGGCTCTTCGGTCTGGGTGACTGAAAGACAGAGTTAGCCCTAATTGAAAGCAGGGGAACTGCAGGAGGAGCAAGTTAAAAGAATGATTAGGAGTACAGTTTGGGCCATTTTATGTTTGAGGTACATATTAGACATCCAAATATCTGTTTCTATTTCTTATTCATTTCTGAATTTATCACGAACTAGGAAAAGTCACCAAAGATCTCTATTGTGAAATCCATCTAATGCTTTTCAAACTATTTCTTATTGGAGCTCTCTGCTCTAATACTATTAGCAGCTTGCTCACACTAGAAATATCCTATTTATTTGGTGTCCATGGTGCTGTTCCTTCCTGGATTTTCTCTTATCCCAGTAACTTTCCTTTTCAAATTCTTCCATAGCCTCCTGCTTTGCCTCCCCTTTAGGTATGACTCCTCAGGGGTCTGACTTCAACTCCTTGCCCCTCTACCTCTGCATATACTCTTACAACGGACATCATCAACTCATCTGCCTTAATTGCCATCACATGCTTGTAGTTACTCAACACATATTTGTGTGGGTTATACATCTCTCTAAACTTCAGAATTATATATCTAATTTCCTGTTGCATTTATTACCTGGATGTCCACCTAAGCATATAAGTCTCAATGATTCAAAATCACATTTACAGATTTCTCCATCCTGTACTGATTTTCTAATCTTTCTATATCTGAGTCTGTATAGTCACCTAATCCAAAAACCAGGAGTGATCCAAGATTTCTCCTTATCCATTACCCACCAAGACCCTATGACTAATTCTATAAATTTTACTTCCTAAATAATTTTTGAATTTACCCTCTTCTCCAGCTTTACTTGTGCTGTGCTTGTTCAAGCCCATCATGATCTTTTATGTTGAACTAATGACATTTTCTCCAGATTAGTCATTCTAGCTATAGGCATGACCTCTTGGGCTCTAACCTGCACCCTCTACCTGAATGACTGGTCTAAAACTCAGGATCTTGTCACTGCTCTGATTAACATCTTTCAATGTCTCCTCATCCTTCAGAGGATAAAGTACAAAAATACTTAGCCTGCTCTTTAAGATTCTCAATATTTCTTATTATTTTCTTTTTATAATGGGGAAAGCATTTCTACACAGTGAAGAGCAAAAGTCAAGGCCCTGTGTGAGTGCTTGCCTAGAGTGCTGAGAGGAAGCAGAGGAAGTAGAGGAGAGGAGCAGAGAGGACGACAAATGGGAGATGAGGCATGGAGGACCTCGCATGTTAAGTGATTATCTTAATTTGGTGCCTATTTTCACTCCAATATCTTTTTTCCACTTTCTGCCTTGAATTCTCTGGTTAAATAATTCCAAACTGCTTAAAGCTTCCTGCACACACTGTTTCTTACTTCTACTTTCTACAAATGCCATTTCCTGTGTTTGGAAATACTTTTCTTTCATCTATTACTCACTGAGTGATTCTTTCTCATTCCTCAGGAATCAGATCAAGTCCAGGTTTTATGGTCAACAGATTTGGATTTGAGACCGCATTCTTCCATTTATTAGTTATATAACTTTTATAAAACTCTATTTCTTCATTTGTAAATCAGGGCTGATATTACCTACATCACAGTATTGTTATGCAAATTAGTTAGATTAGATATTTAAAGTGGTCAGCTCACTAAGAATTTTGTAATTGGTAAAAATTATTGTTGCCCTTTTATTATTATTTATCTCCTAATAGAAGATTCTTTGAACTATCAGGTTCAGAGAAAGGTACTCATCCTCACACCCTAGGCATACTTAAAGCACTTACCACATTATTATACACTGAGATTATCTACTTATGTATTTGATTTTATGAGCCCACTATAAATTACAGAAGTTGTGGTAAAGACTTCTAGATGTCCCCCAGTGTTCATTCTTCTCTTCTTCCTTTACTAAAAATGCCTATGCTTAGATGAGAATAAAGCTACTTAAAGATAACATTTCCCGGTCTTCTTTCCCTACAATACTATTTCTGTTGCTTCATAAAAATCACACCAAAACTTAGTGGCTTAAAACAATAACAATCATTTTATTATTCCTCACTTTTTTTTTTTTTTTTTTGTGGGTATGCTATTTAGGAGGGGCTTAGCAGGGAAGTTTTGACTCGTGTCTCTCATATGACTTTGGTCCCTGGAGATAGAGCTAGAAGAGCAGGAGGCTAAAGCATCAGGAGACTGGCTGCAAATCTCTATTCATACAATGTCAGGGCCATTCCATATGGCCTCCTTGTATGGTCTATACAGCACAGGGTCTCAGTGACTGCTTACATGGAAGATTTGGGCTCCAAAAGCAAGGTCCCAAGATAACCATAAAAATTGCATTGCATTTCATGGTCTAGCAGGAGCTCTGGTGGCATAATGCCTAACATATTTAACTGCTAACCAGAAAGCTGGCTGTTCAAACCCACCAGCCACTACTTGGAAAGAAGGTTGGGCAATCTACTTCTGTAGTGATACCACCTCAGAAATTCAAGGAACGGTCACTATGAGTAGGATCTGACTCAATGGCAGTGAGTTTGGGTTTTTTTTTTTTTTTTTGGTTTATGATCTAGCAGCCTCTTAAACCAGTTAGTGTCACTACTGCCATAGTTGCAACCAAGCCAGGATTCCAGGAGATGGAACAAAGACCAACTTTCTCAATGAGAGAAATGTCAAATTTACATTATAATAAGAGCATGTAAGATAGAAGCTAGAGTTGCAGTCATCTTTGAAAAATACAACCCCACACACACATAAGGTTAGACTAATGAAATGTGGATGACAGTAATAGGTAGAGTATCTGGATAATCCCTTAAAGTGTGTGTCTATGAGAGAGAGGAGGTTTCATGGCTAGTAGGTTCCTTGCTTTTTCCTGTAAGCTTAACTGTGTACATGATGGAAGGTTAACTGTATGCATAAAAGTGTATATGTGTGCATACACATACAAGTTGTATCTCTAAATCCCAAGCAATCATGAGACTGCTAGGAGAAGGACTCAACTATCCAATCTGATTGTGTTGCACACACAAAAGCACTTTAAAGGTGTTAGCAGTGAAAGCCATTATTATTCCATTATTATTATTTATAAGAAGTCCTAACAGTACAATGGTTAAGAACTCACTGACCACTGAATGGTTGGTAGTTCAAACCCACAAGCCTCTCTGCAAGAAGACATGGGAATCTGTTCCTATAAACATTATAGCCTAGGAAACCCTATAGGACAGTTCTACTCTGTCACATGAGGTCACTATGAGTCAGAATCAACTTGATGGCATACACAACAAGTTAGTATTTATAGAAGGTAAATAATAAACAACAGGAAAAGATTATTTATAGAGAACAAGTAGGAAACAACAGGAAAAGATTTGAGATGACCAGCTCTTAGCACAGCCAAGGTGTCTGCCCCTGTCAAAGGCAGGCTAGCTTGGCTTCCCAAGTGACAATTTTCTCTGCATGGTATGCACCTTCACAGGCCCAGACTGTGGCTGCTTCTCCTATATGTAGTGCTTATCTCCACTGGTGACCTCCTGCCCAGAGGTGCCCAGCTCCACCCCATGTATCAACGCTGCCCATCACCATCGTCTCCTCCATGAGCCTACTTTTCCACACCACCATCCGTTTCATGACACCATTCAGTCTCATGACACTGTTACCATGGTTTCTCTGCTGTTACGCTCTACTATGCTTGGTGTCATTTCTCTAGGTCTATGGTTCTGTCAACTCAGTGTTAGAAACTCAAAGTAACCCTTTGAATTGAATCTAGAAGGTTCTAAGTACAGGGATCCTGGGTCAAAAGGATGCACTCTTTTCTAAGAGCTTGTTGATGAGAGGTTCCTAAAACAAAACTATGAGATTGGTCACTTATGTAAGAAAATTACTTGTCAATTTCAAGGTGTGATGTTTCTAGCAGAATGGTAAGACCAACAATCATATTGGGTGGATTGCAAACCACTTATACAGATAGCAAACCTACCAGTCTTTGCAAGCCACTTAGGCAGATAGCAAACAGACCAATCACTTGGCAGATCGAAACCTGACCAATCCTTTTGGATGCATTGCAAATCCAGGGACAATAAACCTACATAAAATAACTAATTGCACCACAGGGGCATTGGGACCGGTACCTCAGAGAACAAGGAAGCTATATATTAACAATATAGAGAATACTAGTATCAGAAATGAAAGAGGAGGTGTCAATTCATATTCTACAAACATTTAAAAAAAAGAAAAAATAGATATTAAAAAAAATTATGACAGTGGCTTAAATAACTTAGATTTAACAGACACATTTTTTAAAAAAAGTAAAATAGAAACTTCAAAACCTCATAAAATGAGAAATAGAAACTTTTAATAGCTTCAAAGCTTTTAAAGAACTGAATTATTTTATTAAGTGACTTCCCACAAATAAAACTTTATGCCTAGATGGCTTCACTGGTAAATTCCACTAAAATTTTAGGGAAATAATAACATAAAATAGAGCCCTTGTGGTGTGGTGTTTAAGGCATTTAGCTGCTAAGCAAAAGTTCAGTAGTTCAAAAGCACCAGCTGCTCTATAGAAGAAAAATGAGGCAGTCTGCTTCCGTAAAGATGTACAGTCCAATGACGTCATTATGAGTCAAAATCAACTCGGTGGCAGTGAATATTTTGGTTGGGAATAACATAAAACATTATTTGAAAGAGTAAAGGAAAAGGGGGAAGATATCTCAAAGAATATTGTAAGACTAGTTTATGCCTTATATTAAAATATAGCAAGGATACTACAATAGACTAAAATCCCTGACTAATATTTGGTTTTGAACCTAGATGCAAGCATTGTAAGTAAAATATTATGAAATTTTGAAGTATGTAAAAAGGACATAACAACATGACCAAGAGAGTTTATATGAAGAATTAAAATTTGATTTAACCTTTGAAAATCAATGTGATTCACCATTATAAATATCTCAGTAAATGCAAAATAAAAATGCTTTTATGAAATTCAAGACCTATTCATGATGAAAATTCTTGGCAGTTGAAACTAAAAGAAAACTTTCTTGTTTTAATAAAGAACTTCAAACAAACACTCTACATTATATATACATTATATATATATAGTCCTGAAAAATTGAACACTGCCTTCAAAGATTGGGAAAAAATTTGCAAGATGTCTACTCTCACTCCATTCTATTCAACATGAGCCTTGAGGTCCCAGACAGTACAATAAGAAAAGGAAAGGAAATAAAAAGCATAAATATTTGAGGGAGAAAAAAATAGAACTCTCTTTATTCACAGACAAAATGATTGTGTACATAAAAATCCAAAGGACCCTATAGGAAAGAATAAATCACCAGGACTGATAAGTTAATTTAGCAAGGTCACAGGCTCCCAAGTTAATATGAAAAAAGCAAATCAATTGTATTTCTATATACCACCCACAAACATTTGGGATATGAAGTATTTTTTAAAACAGCCTGTCACTTACAATAATATCTAAAAATATCAAAAACATGGGAATAAATATAACAAAATATTTGCAAAACCTCTACCCTGGAAACCAAGAAAACATTGTTGAGAGAAATGAAGAATATCTAAATGAGTGGAAATATATATAATATTAATGAATTGAAAGATTCAATATTTTAAGATATCATTTCTCCTCATAGTGTTATATAGGTTCAAAGCAAAATCCAAACAGACACCTAGAGCCCAGATGTTGGTGGCTAATAGCATTCTTCAATAAAAGGATGCTGGAATCTTTGGAGAAACTCTAGTCCGGGGGCAGGAAATATGCCAGATGAGCCTGGAGCATCTTCTAGAGCCAGAAAGTAAGGAAGGACTCAAAAACCATGATTACATGGTAGCGTAGTGCCTAAGACACTTGACTGCTAACCAGAAGGTTGGCAGTTCAAACCCACCAGCCACTCCTCAGAAGGAAGATAGGGCAATCTACTTTCATAGTGATACTGCCTCAGAGACCCAAGGAGAGGTTGCTATGAGTTGGTTCGACTCGATGGCACATAACAACAACAACAACATGTCAAAAGAATACAGAGTCAACTGACCAAAACAAAATAAAGTAGTGTGTGGTTCTAATCCAAAGTATATACACACACACACACACACACATATAGTAAATGGGGAATATAGACAAATCTTCCATGAAGAATTCCAAATATTTTATGCCTAAGCTTCACCCTCCTGGAGATAGAACATAAGTCTTAGTGTATAGTGAGTGACTTGCAAAAAGTACAGTATAGAAAAGAGAAAAAAAAAAAAATAGTAACTTTCAATTGGAAAAGCCTAACTAACACTACCTCAGAGAGGTGATCAAGATTTACCTTAATAGTGTAAAAGTATGTAGAAAGTATGTACCCCTGATATGAAATGGTAAGAATGTCATTTTAACTCTTCCTCCTAAAATTCCATCTAATCTTGAGCAAAACAACAGACAAATGCAATTAGAGGACATTCTACAAAATACCTGTGGCAACCATGACACTGTTACTGTCACTTGTACTACTAAAGGGGCAAGGTGGGCAAACCTTTATTACTAATTGCATGGTAAGGATCAGCATGAGTCTTGTCTCTACCTGGAAATGGATCCAGGCTTCACTTTCTCATATCTTCAAGAATCTTGTGCTCAGCCACTTTTGTGGCACTTCCTCTCTCACCTTAACCACTTGGAGTTAGATCAAAACATCCCTAACTACTTGAGGTTCAGTCATTGGGAACAAGGCCTAGGCTCAGATGTCTACACTACTCCTGTTCTTCAAACAAGCCAGACCCTCTGTCCTCCTCTAGAACCTTGGGGAAAACTCATACAGTTATGACCATTCCAGTCGATGGATATGCCTAATGGCATCATACACTCTCCCTTCTTGAAGTTAGTTCACCAGGTGTGAGGCCTGTGTAACCACTACCTACCTGCCTATTTTGGAAAACAGAAGCATCTTGGTACAAAAAGCCAACCTTAGTTCTTTGTCCCACAATATCTGATCTGTTTGCTTTAAAACTATAAAAGACATCAAAAGCATGAAAAACATGAGAAAGTGATATAGTTGGTAGAGTCTTGGGAGACATGGCTACTAAATGCACTGTGGTGTCCAGATGAGGTCCTGGAACCGTAAAGGAGTATTAGGTCAAAACTAAGGGGATCTGAACAAACCATGGATTTTAATTAACAATGATGTATCAATTTTTGTTCATTGTGACAAATGTACCATACTAATGTAAGATATTGTTAACGGGAAACTAGGTATGAGGCATATGAGAATGCTCTATACTATCTATAATTTTTCTATGAATCAAAATCTATTCTAATTTTTTTTAATTCTTACATAGTGCCAAAAATCCAACCAGGTTTTTTGTTTGCTTGTTTGTTTAGAATTGACAAGATGATCCTAAGGTTATTGTATAGATATGCAAAGACTAAGAATAATGAAATAATCCAAATGAATAACAAAGCCAGAGGCCTTATACCACTTGGTTTCTAGAAGTGCTCTAAAAGTTATAGTAATCAAGACAGTGTGGTATTGACAAAAATATAAATAAAAAGATCAAAGGAAAAGGAGAGGGAGTCCAGAAATAAATCTATAGATAAAAATTTAATTGATTCTTGACACAATCACCAGTTTGCCAATTTCATGGAGAAAGGAAAATCTTTTCAACAAATTTTGCTGAAACAAAAGAATATCTGCTTGGAAAGAAGATAAACTTGACTCCTACCTCACATCATCCACAAAAATTTATTTGAGAAAAATAATAGATCTAAATATAAAAGGTAAGGTTATAAAACTGTTAGAAGAAAAGATAAGATAATGCCTTCATAATAACTTTGGAGTAAGAAAAGGTTTTTAGAAAAGCACCAAAAGGTACTACATATTAT
>NW_006921631.1:12070407-12077675 GCF_000298275.1 Orycteropus afer afer | reverse complement strand
GTATGAATCACTAAACTCCTATCCAAAAGAGAACAAAAAAAAAAAAAAAAAAAAAAAACCACCTTGAAATCTTCTGATACTTTCTTAAAAAGTTAAAATAATCTACCCTGTAACTAGAAATTCCACTTGTAGGTATTTAGCCAAGATAACTAAAAGTTTATGTCCACAAAAAATAATTTGTACAGTAATGTTCTAAGTGTCTCTGTTTCTGATAGCCAAAAACTGAACTATCCCAAATATTCATCTACAGAAAAATGAATTAATTAATTGTGGTATATTCCTAAAATAGAATGCTATTCAACAATAAAAAGGAGTGAACTATGAATACATGAAACAATGTGAATAAATTTCAAAAACATTACATTGAGTTAAAGAAGCTAGGTATATTTTCTACTTAGCTTGTTTAGTTCAATGCACTTTGTTTGTTGTCTACTGTCTTGTACCAAAGAACCAGTTACCACAGAGTCAACTCCAATTCACGTGTGTCAAAGTCGAATTTTAAAATATTCAGTGGCTGATTTTTCTGGAAGTAGATCATCAGGCCCTTCTTCTGAGGTGGCTCTGGGTGAACTTGACCTTGTAACTTTTTAGTTAGCAGCCAGCTGAGTGCTTTATATATTTGCATCACTCTGTAACAAAGAACAGGCAAAACTAATTTATAAAAATGATTAAAAAGGGATTATCTCTCTGGAGTTGAGGGTGAAGTGTCAATTGGAAAGAAACAAAAATTTTCTAGAGTGATGGCAATAGTATCTTGATTTGGGCTCAATTTCAAGCATGTAAACTTGTTACAACACATTGAACTATCTACTTAAGATCTGTGTACTTTCCTATATGTAATGTACATGTCAATAAAGACAAAAAAGTAAATACAAAAAGATAAAAGAAGGCTGGATCTCAGAAATCTCAAACTACCATTGTAGCCCTAGGTACTTACTCTTGCTTTTATATAAGGGCAAAATAAACTTGGTGTTTCTTTGTTAGACTATACTAGACTACAAATAGACTAATAAATCATGGCAAATACAGCATGGGTCATGTTTTAATTATCTTGTTTTCATATGAGCTAATATTAGCAAGGCCTCAAGAAATATGTATTGAATTTAATTGAACTTTTCCATTAAGAAGGAGCTCTGGTAGAGTAGTAGTAATAGCATTTGGCCATTAACCAAAAGGTTGGTGATTCAAACCCACTGGCCTCTCTGTGGAAGAAAGATAAAGCAGTCTGCTCCTGTAAAGATTTACAGCCTTGGAAACCCAATGGGGGTCCCTATGAGTCTGAATTTACTTGATGACTTGTGTGAGCTTACATTTAGAAGACCTCTAATGATGCTTCCTAAATTAAGTGGTTCAGTGAGTTCAATCCATTCCAGAAGCCCCATGAGCCATTTTGCCCAAATCATATAAGCCCTTTGAGCAATACGAAATCTTCTGGGAATGTGCAGAGAATGGCAAGTCCCTCTGATTATGATTTATTTTATGTATTTCCAGTTTAGTTCTCACTTTTTATTTGAGGGAAGGGTGAAAAATTGGGAGTGGATGTTTTTCCCCTTTGCGGAAATGTGGAAATATCCTGAAAGTGTCATCAGGAAAGGAAGCTTTCGAAGTCTGATTTATTGTATATTGTTGAATTTTGTAAAATTCTGAAGTTGACCATTTCACAAGGCTATTTCTGTAGAATTACAAAATTACGAGTCAGTTTCAAACCCACCAGTCACTCCTCGGAAGGAAGGTTGGGCAAACCTACTTCTGTAGTGATACCACCTCAGAAACCCAAGGAGGGGTCGCTATGAGTCAGGGCCAACTGAACGGCACATAACAACAACAACAAAAAAAATTACGAGTCAGTTTCCCAGGAGTGTGTACCACAGTGAAGTTAAATGATTGAACTTTGGGTTATGTCTAATTCACACGTATTTGAAGATGTGGTCCTAGGTTCCTTTTGTTCATAACTATCTCTAAAAGATAATCAATGCTGTAATTAAGCTAGAGCAGCAGATCTGAAGAGATCAAAGAAAGCCAATGAAAGCCAGCTTTCCTTCAGGGAGAATAAGGTCCTGTTTGCCTTTTCTCCTTCCTGGGGTAGAAAGAGGCATCCCAATCCAATCAATTCTTACTTCATATGGGAGGTATTTAAGGAGCATGAGCCCTGTCTTTTGAATCTAGTACCCTCCAGTCTAGTCTATATTTTTTAAAAATTCCTCTGTTTACTCTTGCTACAGGGAGCTCTGGTGGCATAGTGCCTAAAGCATTTGACTGTTAACCAGAAAGCTGGAGGTTCAAACCTACCAGCCACTCCTCGGAAGGAAGATTGAGCAATCTAATTCGTTAGTGATACTGCCTCAGAAACCCAAGGAGGGGTTGCTATGAGTGGAATCAACCCCACAGCAGTGAGTTTGGTTTTTTTGGTACTCTTGCTACATGTGCCTTGATTTCATCAAATGTATGTTTCTTGATTCCTTGATTCAACTCATTTCTACAGCTTACCTCATCCTATACCACACTTCACCTGCTACCACATTTTCCTTTGTTTTCTGATTCTGTATTCTTAAAATTTAGACTTGACAGTGAAATGGTTTTCACAGCTCAAATCTGTGCCTGTTTAAAAAGCAATGGAAAGCTTTCAATTTTGCTTCATTGTCTCTGGCTAATGAGAGTTGGTTCCTTTGTTAAGGGACATTAGACACTGTGAAGTCACCTTATTGCTAGTTTCACTCTGAAACTGTTTATGGAACTTAGAGAATGTAATATAGTTTAAAAACTAGGGTTTTAGAGTCAGATGTCTGTGTATAAATTCCTTGTTTTACTTTGGGTATGTTGCTTAAACTCTCAGTGCCTCAGTTTTCTCATCTATTAATAATAATAATAATACCATTGAGTTGATTATAACTCATGGAGATCCCACATGTTTCAGAGTAGAACTGCACTCCATACCGTTTTTGATGGCTGTGACCTTTTGGAAGTAGATTGGCATGACTTTCTTCATAGTGGTGGTCCAAACCCATTGCCATCAGTCGATTCTGAGTCATAGCAACCCCCATTGGGTTTCCAAAGTGGTAAATCTTTATGTAAGTAGATTGCCCCATTTTCCTTCCATGGAGTGGCTGGTGGGTTTGAACCACCAACCTTCTGGTTATCAGTCAAATGCCTTAGGCACTGAACCATCAGAACTCCTTTTTCATAGTGGTGATAATAACAATAAATTCATTGGATTATTATAGGAAGTAAAAAAGTTAATGTATGTATCACAGAAACTATGTCCAGAACATTAAAAAGCACTCAAAAAAAAAAAAAAAAATCTCACTTCCATTGAGTCACATCAAACTCATAGTGCTCATAGTGACCCTTCCTTGGGTTTCCAGGGCAGTGTCACTAAGGAAGCAGATTGCCCAACCTTCCTTCTGAGGAGCAGCTGGTGGGTTTGAACCACCATTGTTCTGGTTAGCAGTCAAATGCCTTTGGCAGTACACCACCTGAGCTTCCTAAGAAGTACTCAATGAATTAATGCTCAAGATGCACTCAATGAGCATTAATTAATTAATATTAGTATTTTCACTATAATTCTCCTGTTTGTATAAATGGACTCCTGCTTTTGTACAAAGACCAACTGCTCATCTTGAGTTCAACCTTGGTATCTTGATCCTACTCCTGGTGTCCCACTATCTCAATAGGTTTCTTAATTCTCCTTTAAGTTCAAAGCCTAATCTTGCATTTTCCTTTTCCCTTGTTAATTGTTTGTGCTGATTCTCCGGTCAAGTATTTGAAGCATCATCACTTACCAGAGACATGGTTAGTTTGACTCTACAAATCCTGTCTACCTCTGTATCCACCCCCCATTGTTGTGGACTGGATTGCTGTAGACACACCCTGAATCTTCCTCATGCCAGTAATTCCACAAGAGTGTCACCTGTTACTTACTGTCATTACCCCCCTTCTATTAAAGTCTTATTATTTCTTATAGCTGCTTCTGTTCCCCCAATGTGGTAGTTAAGGTTATGTGTCAACTTGGCTGGACCTGGTTTTGAGTGTCTGGGCAGTTGGATATAGTTATCCCCCGCACTGAGGTTAGTAATCAACCTCATGGTGGAATGAATCTACTGGAGCAGCTGAGTAGCTGCTTTAGGAATGTGGTCTGCTTCTAGTATATAAGAAGCAACTTTGAGGAAGGTCTGTAGCTTTCGGGATGCTTGAATCCTGCAGGTAGCTGAGTCTTTGTTCAGCAGCCAATGATGCTACCTGCCAATCTTGGGACTCTTAATGGATTTCAATCAATGGTCTGTTGTGTGGTTTGGTAATATTGGGACTGTGCCTTTTTACTTGTTGACCTTGGGTTTGTCAACCTCAGCAGCCAGCAGCTCCCTGAGTAAAGAAAGCCTCCAGCTTCAGTGGGCCAGAAGCAAGAGGCAGAAAGCCTAAGTTGAGGGACTTTCACCCAGCCCCTAGAGCCTGGCATTTTGAACTCAGAGTTCTAGCCTCCTAAACTATAAGAGAGTAAACTCCTGTTTGCTAAAGCAATCTATTTTTGGTATCTTCTGTTAGAGCAGCACTAGGTACCCAAAACACCCAGCATCTGTTGCATTCTAATTCCGAGATTAGATCCATCTAAACTTATATTATTGCACTTAAAAAGAACTTGCCTTCTCATGTTTTTGGTATATGGCATGGCCATGGAATCTGATAATTATGTTTGGGGGCTTCTATGTTGATTTAGTCCATGAAGAAAATAAAGATTAAATTGCCTCTTTTAAGAAAATATTTCAAGAGTTATATCTGGACTCTTTTACTGTAAAGCATATATTTGATCTTTTTCATTTTATGAGATAATATTACTTTTCTAGTTTTAATTCATCTGCTCTTCATAACTACTTTTAATAAATAAATCAATAAATAAACCTGATATGGCAACTGAGATCAAGGATCAGCAATTTTCTACAACTTTCCCAAAATAAACATCTAATGAAAATCAGAACTTGAAACTAGAACCAAAAGTTTCTGTATTTCAGACAGGTTCCTTTGCCTTTTCTTCTTCTTCTTCTTTTTTTTTTTTTTTTAAGAATGGTTGATTCTTCTAAGGAGTGTGCCTACCTAGTGTACATGTTCACTTAATATGCCTCTCTATTGATCGGCTCTTGGCATACCTAAGTGAGTGCCTCCAGTGGGGAATCGGTTTGTTGAAACATCTCAATGAGTGTTATAAGAACTTACTTTATTACTCTTAATAACAACAACAATTGTTTGGCTTGAAGCTTGGAAGTGAGTTCAATTTCAGGCCCGAAGGTGACTAGGGACCATAACCTCAGGAGTTTCACCAGTCAAGGCAGTTTTTTTTTTTTTTTTTTTTTCCCAATGAAATTAAGTTGTATTCAAAGTGCTAAATTTTTCTGGAGATTTAAAAAAGTAATAAGAATTTTGTTTTTCATCATTTATATAAAATGAACAAGGACATGTGTGTTCATTGATGGATTACCTGTGTGTGGCCTGCATTTAGGTAGTACAGGATCAGAACTTCAGTCACATGCATTGGGTCCTTATTCAATCAGGTACTCTTTCTTTCCCTGAGGAGAAAGGCCATCTTTGAAGGTCTCAAACACCAGTAAAGATTATTATGGCCATTCATCTGACTCATGAAAGGTCTTTTCCTTTAGGCAGAAATCTCTGAATGCCTCAGTTGATTAACTCACTTGGCTGCTAACAGAAAGGTTGGCAGTTGAAGCCCATCGAGAGATGCCTCAGAAGAAATGCTTAGAGATCCACGTCTGAAAAATCAGTCATTGAAAACCCTGTGGAGCACAGTTCTACTCTGCCACACATGAGGTCAACATGACTTGGAGATGATGCCATGGGGCTGCTTACTTTTAGTTTCCCTTAGGAAAAATTACAAATTAAAACTATGAATTAAATAAGAAAGTAGCAACCAACAAGGTGTGGTATAGACTTTCTGAACATGTTGAGTGAGAATTCCCTTTGAGCTTGAAACAGTTGTTTTTAGCACCTGAAGTTAAGTCACTATAATAGAGCACTTGGTTTTCTAAGCTACTCATGTCATCGCCAGACCACTGTGATTTAGATGCAGCACTAGTCAGAAGGTGTTAGAAGGAAAGGAAGTTAAAATGGGTGTACCAAACAAATGTACAACTCCCTGAACAGTTTTCTAGCTTCTGAGTAACTTTTTAGGCACTGTACTCTATATTATGGCTACTCAGGACACATTCAAGAGAAATCAGAGAAAAGGATTCCAAGATGGTGGAATAGGCAGAAAGACTGCACAGACCCTCTTCAACAAAGAAAAGGGGAACTAATGAATACAGACACAGAAGATAATCCTGGACCCCTGACCCTTGAAGGGAAGGATATAGAAGTGGACTAAACCCCAACTAGCAGAAGAATTTGCATGAAAATACCAGAAAAGGAGACTTACGGTGCTGCGGTCTGGCAGGGATCCTGAGCAATACTGATGGCATGGATAGCTTGGAGATTCCCGAGTCGTGGTAGGACCTAAGAATTAACCTAAAAATCAGCCATGCTAGCCAGAGATTGCACGGAGGATGGCTCTGGTGGCTGTGGAATAAAAGGGGAAGCAGCAGTGAAGAGGAAGATGGGCTGAAATGTGGACTTTTCTCTGTCCAGAGGGTGCCACCATTTTGAATGTTTACAAGTGGCTAGACCATTTTGGATATTTAAAGAGACAATGTTCTGCCAGATTCCAGGGGCTTAAGAACAGGTTCTGCTTGCCAGTAACCCAAAGGACACTCCAGACCTGCACGACTGAAAAGGTGTGATATTCCTCTTGTTACTCTTGTACCCCACACCCGCTGGGTGAATGGAGGTGCAGCCATCCCCTGCTCCCACACACTTTCTGGGCCCACAGGAACTCCATCCCAATCTGTGTGCTCGGACCGAGCCTGGGTGCCCTGCCCTGTCCTCCACCGATTTTTTTCTTTTTCTCTTTCTTTTTTCTGGTGTTTAGTTTGCTTGCATTTGTCTGTTTTAAAAATAGTACTATTATTAATACTTTTGTCCTTTTTACTATTATTCTTTATTCTTCCCCTCCCAGGTCCTAGTTTATAGCTTTTTTTCTTTTCCCTGTTCCTGGCTAAATTTTTATTTTTTTAATTTAAATTCTTTTTTTACCCCCCTTTCTTCACATAGTTAACCCCATTCCTTGTTTTTCTTTTTCCATTTTTCCCATTTTTTTTTTCATTATTCTCCTTCTCTACCTTTTTTCTCTTAGTGCCTTATCCCCAGATATTGCAGGTTTTCTTGTTTTT
>NW_006921631.1:12068735-12070307 GCF_000298275.1 Orycteropus afer afer | reverse complement strand
ATATTGAACTAACAAATCTGTCCTGGAAGAAGTGCAGCCAGAATATTCCTTGGAAGTGAGAATGACCATACTTTGTTTCATCAACTTTGGTCATGTTGTCAGAAAGGACCACTCCCTACAGAAGCATATCATGCTTGGTAAAGTAGAGGGTCAGCAAAAAAAAGGGAAAGATAGATTGACACAGTGGCTGCAACAATAGGCTCAGGCATAGCAAGGATTGTGAGTATGGCACAGGACCAGGCTGTGTTTAGTTCTGTTGTACATTAGGTCACAATGAGTTGGAGCCAACTCGATGAAACCTAACAACAACGTGTGTGTGTGTGTGTGTGTGTGTATATATATACACACACACACAAAATTAGTACTTCCTCAAAATTTAAAGTTTCTGCTCATCAATAGACAATATTAAGAAAATGAAAAGACAAGCCACAGACTGGGAGAAAATATTCAAAATATACATATTTGATAGAGAAATTTTATTCTGAATATATAAAGAACTCCTATAAGATTTGTTACTACCAGCTCAACACTGGGAAGAATGTGAGGCAACAGAAACTCTTATTCATTGTTGGTGGGAACTCAAAATGATACAACCATGTTGGAAGACAAGACAGTGTGGCCTTTTCCTACAAAGCTAACCATGTGGTCTAGAAATCATAATCCTAGGTATTTACCAAAATGAATTAAAAATTGGTTTTCACAGAAACCTGCACACAAATGTTTTATAGGAATTTTAGTCATAATTGCCAAAAATTGAAGCAACCAAAATGTTCTTCAATAGGTGAAGGGATAATCAAACTGCAGTATATCTATGCAATGGAGTACTATTCAGTGATAAAAACAAATGTGGTATTAAGCTTTAAGAAGACATGAAGGAATTTCAATGTGTATTGTTAAGTGATTGAAGCCAGTCTGAAAATGTTACCACTGTGAGGTTCTAACTATATGATATTCTGGAAAAGGGAAACCTTAGAGACAGTCAAATATTGGTGTTTGCCAGGGGCAGGTGTGTGTAGAGGAAGAATAGGTGAAACGCAGGACATATTGAGGACAATGGAACTCTTCTTGCTATAGTAGACATGGTAGGTACATGACATTATGCATTTTTCAAAACAAATAGAACTACACAACATAAAAAGTGAACCCTGAAGTAATCTGAACTTTAGTTAATAATAATGTATCCATGCTGATTCATTAATTGTAACATGTTAAATGTTAATAATAGGACAGATTCTGAATAGAACTGAGAGTAGGCATATGGGAACTCTGTACTTTCTGCACATTTCTCTCTGTAAACCCAAACCTGCTCTAAAACATAAAGTTTTAGACTTTATGCTTCAGACACAAACATAAAGTTTTAGACATAAACAATTCCTACAAATAACTTTTAAAAAACCCACATCATGCAATTAGAAATGTGCAAAAGACTGAAACGTCCTTCACAAAAGAAAATATGTGAATAGCCAACAAGTATATGAAAAGAGGTTCGATATTATTAGTCATGAAGAAAGTATGAATTAAAACCACCTTATACCAATTCACTCCCACTAGAATGGCACATAACAACAACAA
>NW_006921631.1:12063971-12064721 GCF_000298275.1 Orycteropus afer afer | reverse complement strand
AATCCACCAACTTGGCCTTATAGACATCTATAGATTACTTCACCCAACAGCAGCACAATATACATTCTTCTCCAGTGCATATGGAACATTTTCCATGATATACCATATGTTAAACCATAAATCAAACCTTAATAAATTGAAAAACATGAAAATACTGTAAAGCATCTTCTCAGATCATAATGCTATCAAATTAGAAATCAACAATACGAAGATCAACAGAAAAAGAGTAAACACATGGAAACTGAACAACACCCTCTTTGAGAACAACCCTTTTTCCTTGAGAAAGACTGGGTAAGAGAAGAAATAAAAATACAAATTTAAAAATTCCTTGAACCAAATGAGAATGAAAACACAACATACCAAAATCTTTGGCACACAGCAAAAGAAGTGATCAGAGGCTAATTTATAGCAATAATGACACACATCATAACAGAAGAAAGAGCCAAAATCAACACGTTAAATGAACATCTTCAACAATTAGAAAAAGAACAGCAAGAAAAGCCCACAGTCACCAGAAGAATGGAAATAATCAAGATTTGAGCAGAAATCAATGAAACAAAATAGAAGGGCAATAGAAAAAATCAACAAGACCAGAGATTGGTTTTCTGAAAAGATCAATACATTTGACAGACCACTGGCAAATGTAACAAAGGAAAAGAGGGAGAGAATACAAATAAGACGAATAAGAAATGAAAAGGGGGACATCAAAACAGGACCAACTGAAATAAAAAGGATAATATCAGGATACTA
>NW_006921631.1:12059369-12061474 GCF_000298275.1 Orycteropus afer afer | reverse complement strand
TTGGTTACCAGGGGTGGGATGGGAGGG
This sequence comes from Orycteropus afer afer, assembly GCF_000298275.1. Classification (NCBI taxonomy): domain Eukaryota; kingdom Metazoa; phylum Chordata; class Mammalia; order Tubulidentata; family Orycteropodidae; genus Orycteropus; species Orycteropus afer. The sequence goes on along the minus strand of NW_006921631.1, from coordinate 12,061,447 downwards.
GAGGACATACTGTTAGATAGATAGAGATAAGTATTGATTGGGTGAAGAGAATGGCAATGTACCAAATATGAGTGATCAATATAGTGGCATTGAGGAAGAGAAAGACAGAGAGAGGTACGTGGGAGGTACAGACAACAAAGATGAACCCTTTTGCACATAATGTACGGCGTTGTCAGTGAAGGCAAACATGAGTATACAGGTGGATAGATGGGTGGAGAGGCTGAACTAGTAGGTGTGTCTATGAAGCGGGGAGTGTACCCAAGAACATGTTTAGTGTTGGCAGACAATGGTCTTATAAGTTTATGTGTAAGATCTGAATCCCCAGGTGTATAGTAGAGCTGACAAGGAGCAAAGTTGTAGTCACTATGTGGTCACAGCCAGCTACTAAGAGAGACCGAGTAGTTGAACCTGTGGGCTCAGGACCATAGTTGTAGAGGACATCAAGCTCAACTGACATAACATAATACATAAAACATTGTTCAACCTCCTATTTTGGTGAGTAGCAACTGGGATCTTAAAAGCTTTCAAGCTGTCATCTAGATGCAATGATGGGTCTCTCCTCATCCAGAGCAAAGAAGAATGAGAAAACCAAAAATTCATGGAAACAATTAATCATAGTGACTGGTACACCATCTGATCTGCAGCCTACCCTACTATGAGACCAGAAGAACTAGATGGTGTCCAGCTACTACTGTCAACCAGTTGGAAGGGGATCTATTTAGGAGATCCTGGATAAAGAGGGAGAACAATGTGGAACAAAACTCAAAATCATTTGGAGAAAAAAGAAAAAAAAAGGGAGGGGAGTAGGTTTGCTGGTCCAACATAGCCTGGTGGAACCACTGAGACTATGGCCCCTAGCTGCCCTTCACATCTGGAATTGAACCCATGCCTGTGGCTTCCAGCCAAACAATAGACAGGGATATAAGTTGAAAATTTACCTTAGGTAGATACACTCCTTTGAGAGAAAATCATGGGAGAAAGAAGAGTTGTTTATGCACAGGGAGACAGCTCAGGGGGTAGGGGTGCCTGGAGAGATGGACACAGGGAAGAGGTAACTATAGGGAGGATGTATGAGGGGAGATGTTGCATTGTGGTAAATTGTGGTCAGTCATGAGACAAAATGTATGTGAACTGTTGTATGCAAAGTGAATTTGTTCTGTAAATTTTCACCCAAATCATAATTTAAAAAAGGAAAGAAATCAGAGAAATAGCTCCTACTACTAATATTAATATTAGGAAAACAAAATATGTTTTTTAATAGCAAATGATTAGATATTGGTAGATACATCAAGAGCATAGTACACATTGAAATGCACATATGTTAAAAGATAGATGTAGAGAGATGATCAGGGTTGAATGGGAGGCAATCAGCGAAGGTTTCTGGAGAAAGTATATTTTAAACTGAGTCTTAAAATATAGTGGAGGTCAGGGTAGAGTTATATACAGTTCTGGCGAATGGAATAAGGAAAGATATACACAGGTTAAGTATGAGAAATGGCAAAGCAGTTAGCCTTGGTTCATGTAGAGGGGCTGTATTGACAAAATATAAAAATAATATTGGCGTTTAATCACAGCATTTTAAAATGTGAGAATGATGTGTATCCAACCTAGAATCACACTATATCAAATCAATCTTCTTAAAGCACTGTTTGGATCGCATTACCTTAGGCAGAAGAGTGGTAACATCAGAGTGAGCTCCATAAGCAGACACTTAACTTCATGCTGAATATCTAGTTTAATATCTAATTGCATTCCACCCCAACTCTTTTCATTTGCACCAGCTAGACAACTTGCCATTCTTTGAAATTGTCTTACACAATCCCATCTCTGTTTCTCCTTGTGATATTCCATCCATCTGATATTTTCTTTAAAATGGCCTATAAAACTTGTATAACCTACCCTATTCTCCACTCTCTTACATCCTCTACTTTCCTCCACATAGAAATCCAGCTCTATATTTATTTTGTTACCAATGTTGTTGTTGTTGTTGTTGTTATTTGCCGTCGAGTCGGCCCCGACTCATAGCGACCCCTCCTTGGGTTTCCGAGGCAGTATCACTACGGAAGTAGGATTGCCCA
>NW_006921631.1:12040777-12059269 GCF_000298275.1 Orycteropus afer afer | reverse complement strand
GAGGAGTGGCTGGTGGGTTTGAACCGCCAGCCTTCTGGTTAGCAGTCAAGTGCCTTAGGCACTATGCTACCAGAGCTCCTTGTTACCAATAGTTAAAAGAATGCTATCTCCCAGGTTCAGTTTAGATTCCTCTAGAAAGCCTACTCTGGCTATCATTCCAATCTGGGTTTGTTATCTGTTTTACATGTTCCTCTAGCATCTTGATCTTAGACATATGTTGCATATCACAGGGTCCTGATGTACTACTTGTATCCATGGCCAGTCTTTAAACTTCCTGAGATGAGAGGTTGCTCTTCTCTTTGTGTCTTTCTGCACCAAGCTGAGTTCTTAGTGCATATCTGGCATCCAGTCACTAGTCCTTAAGGAATAAATTAATGTACACACACACAAATGGCACACATAACAGTAAATAATCTTAAGATACTTGAGGGAAAACTGTATACTTTATACAGATACATATATATATTTATATATTCTAGGAAGTTGATGCAAATAACTGACTCCTTAATAATGACTAAATTATAATGATACAACATGAAGAAAATGCATCCATGAAAGCCTAATAACTCTCCTGAAACCACGGCTGAAGCCATTATCCTTATGTTGTTCATCTCTTGAACCATTTTAATTTCTATGAGGCTGAACTCCTTCTTTCCCTCATTTTCTAAGAACAATTGACTCTGCCTGCCTGGCCTGAGGAAGGCTCCTGGGTATCATTGCTCTGGCAGGTGGCTTTCATTTGCCTGTCCAGAGATGCTGGCACTCCTGCAAATACAACTCTTGTCTCTCTCTCCCAGCCAGGTCCTCAATGCTGCCTGCATCCAAAACAATGGCTTGCTACAATCTGGAATATGTGGTTCAAACAGTAATGCAGCTCTTTTTTTCCTACAGTAACTCTCAGGGGAGGAAAAAAAAATTTGAACTATTATACTGCAAAGTATAATTTTAAATTTTAATTAAATTTACTATTTTTCAAACATTTCTTCTGAAATGATGTATGTTGTCCATTTAACCTTTGACAAAAGAGCTGAATTGGAATGGGACTTGATTGTTAAGCCCTGGCAGCTGCTGACTAGGTTTAGTTTCCTAAGCAACATGGAAACTTAATTACATCCAAACAACAAGGACAGGTATTTAGAGGAAGAAGATTTAATGTAATCACCGTCATCAAGAATCTAAGAACTGAGATTACTGAGGGAAAGAAAAGTTAAAATGAGAAAATGTGCGTGTGATCAGAAAAATTTACTGCAGAGATTTTAAAATAATATTTCTTAAAGTCCTTCAATATTTAAAATATTTATTAGATAGTCTTCAGGTTTTCAGTTGGAAATCTGACTGTAAGTATTTAGGCAACCAGTTTAAATTGCATTGCCTGGAACAGTGTTCGTGCTTAGTAGCTGCTGAGGATTAAGGAAATATTTCTTAAAGGGAGAATCTTTAAACTAGACTTTGAAACAAAGGTAGAATTGGCATATGTTTGTGATTACAATTAATCTGTTTTTCCTCCATGTGTTGTCATTATTGTTTGCTGTTATACCTACATGGCATCACCACATCATTCCAATTCCCCGCTGCTTCATCAATAACATTGACCCTGGTCCAGATTAAGTTATTGTGAAGAAGTTACCTCCTTCTATGATTCTGTAAGATTTCAATTTCTTGGATCCACAATCAATGCCCATGGAAGCAGCAGTCAAGAAATCAAACAATGTAATACATTGCGCAAATCTTCTGTAAAAGACCTTTTAAAAAAATAAAAAGCAAAGATGTCACTTTGAAGACTAATGTGCTCCTGACCCTTCTGAAACCATAGTCATTGCCATAGAGTCAATCCTGACTCGTAGCAGCCCCTCCTTGGGTTTCCAAGGCAGTATCTCTACGGAAGTAGATTGCTCAGTCTTCCTTCCAAGGACTGGCTGGTGGGTTTGAACCTCCAACCTTCTGGTTAGCAGTCAGATGCTTTAGGCACTACACCATCAGAGTTCCAAGCCATGCTATTTTCAAATGCCTCATATGCATGCAAAAGCTAGACAATGAATATAGAAGACCAAAGAAGAATTTATGCATTTGAATTGTGGTGTTGTCAGAGAATAATGAAAATATAATGGACTGCCAGAAGAACAAATAAATCTGTCTGGGAAGCAGTGCAGCTGGAATGCTCCTTAGAAACAAAAATGGACAAACTTTGTCTCACTTTTTTTGGTCATGTTATCAGAAGGGTTCATTCCCTGGAGAAGGATATCATATTTGCTAAAGTGGAGGGTCAGCAGAAAAGGGGAAGACCCTCAATGAGATAGTTTGACACCATGGCTACAACAATTAGTAAGCATTTTAAGAATAGTGCAGGACCAGGAAGCGTTTTATTCTGTTGTATTTAGGTTCACTATGAGTTGAAACTAATGCCACAGCATCTAACAACAGCAACATTTCCATAAAGGAGCCCTAGTGGCACAGTGGTTTGGTGCTTGGTTGCGAAGTGAACGGTTGTGGCTTGAACCCACCAGATACTACTCCACATGAGAAAGATGTGGTAGTCTGCTTCCAGAAAGATTAGAGCCTTGGAAACTCTATGGGTGGTTCTATTCTGTTCTACAGGACTATTATGAGTCAGAATCGACTTGATGGCAATGAATTTTACAATTCCACGTTGTCATTAATGTAATCTCAAACTATTGCTCTTAACATGATGAGAGCTTTAAAATTAAGAGGGCTTTAGCAATCAGATTCTAAAACAAATTTCCAAGTAATTTGCAGTCTTTTCATTAGCAGATGATCAAAGATGATCTTTGATGCATCCTGTTAAAGGAATTTCCACAATTTATGTGACAGCCTACATCAGTATTGAAAAATTCTAATTAAAATCTTCCTAATTTTAACATAGCCTGCAACCTATCTTCTTACCACAGAGATCTCTAACAAATGTCCTGAGTGTAGGGACAGAGGAGTAAAAACCATCATGAAGCCCAAAAAGTGGAAACTCAAGAACAAGTAGGCTGTGATGGATGACCCTTTTCTAGGTGTTTGCTCTGCAAAATGTGGTTCATGGACTGAATCTTCAGAATTATCTGGATCATCTGGGCCTATAGCATCACCTGAGAGCTGACAGAATCAGAATCTGTATTTTAACAGGATGACTCACATGCAATAATTTTTTTTAAAATAAGGTATGAAGGTGTCTCTGAAAGATTTAGAACTAATTAAGTAGATCAGCACATCTTGGTAAGAGTTAACCCCTCTGAGGATACCCAGAAAGGAATGTTACTGTAAGCTTAGAGAGGGATACTAATATGGCTAAAGAAAGGCTGTGGCAAGTGACAAGGGGGATAAGCAAAAAAAAAAAAAAAAGTCATCAGAGAAGCAATGTTTTGTCTAAAATAAAAAGAAGAAGAAGAAATCTCCCTAACTTTAAACCAGGAGCTCTGGTGGTGTAGTGCCTAAGACACTTGACTGCTAACCAGAAGGCTGGTTGTTAAAACCCACCAGCCACTCATTGGAAGAAAGTTGGGCAATCTTCTGTAATGATACCACCTCAGAAACCCCAGGAGGGGTCGCTATGAGTCAGGTCTGAATTGATAGCACAGAACAACAACTTTAAATGAAAATATGCCACCATGTGTCTTCTACATTTTATCCTACATTTTAACCTAAACTAATTTCTCCTTTATTGGACTTTTTATATTTGAAGTAGAAAGCATGTTCTTAAAAGAAGCCCTGGTGGTGCAGTGATTAAGTGCTCAGCTGCTAACTGTTATGTCAGCAGTTCAAACCCTAGCCCCTGTGCTGGAGAAACAGTGGCAGTCTGCATCTGAAATTACTAAAAGCTTGGAAATCCTACGGAGCACTTCTACTCTGTCTGATAGGTTCATTATGAGTCAGAATTAACTGGATGGCAATGAGCTTTTGGTTCTTGTGACCATGTCTCTCATTTTTGTTCTCTTCTCCAGAGTAATTATTTCTACTTCTTCCAATCACTTTTTAGGTTTCTTAAGAACAAGAGATTTAGAAATCAGAAGTATGTTCCTTCCATCTTCATATTTAAATCTTATCCCTCCATAATTTTTATACTCTCAACTAGTTCACTGCTGCTGAGTCAATTCCAACTCAGAGTGACACCCATTTCCAAGGCAGTAAATCTTCATGGAAATAGACTACCCCATTTTCCTTCCATGGAGTGGCTGGTGGGTTTGAACTGCCAGTCTCCTGGTTAGCAGTCAAATGCCTTAGGCACTGAACCACAAAACCTCCTTTTAGACACCTAGTATTAACTAATGATTAAAACATTTGGCTATTAACTGAAAAGTTGGAAGTTTGAATCCACCTAGAGGTGCCCTAGAAGAAAAGTGTAGCAAAAGTCAGCCACTGAAAACCCTGTGGAGCACAGTTCTCCTCTGACACATATGAGGTCACTATGAGTCAGAGTCAACATGACAGCAACTGGCTTTTTGTTGTTGTTGTTGTTGTTATCCAAAAACCAACTGCTTTCAAGTCAACTCCAACTCATGGTGATGGCATGTATATCAGAGTAGAATTGTAGACCTGAAGACAGAAAACCAAAATGGAAAAACATACTCAGCATTTCTCAAGTGAAAGAACCGAGTAAAAAATAATCAAACCTCAAGTTGCAATATTCAAGGATTCTATGGCAAAATATTGAATGATGCAGGAAGCATGAAAAGAAGATGGAAGGAATACACAGTCACTTTATCAAAAAGAATTGGTCAGTTTCAGGAGGTAGCATATGATTAAGAACCAATGGTATTGAAGGAAGAAGTCCAAGCCGCACTGAAGGAACAGGAGAAAAACAAAGCTCCAGGAATTTGCAGAATACCCATTGAGATGTTTCAACAAATGATGGAACACTGGAGGTGCTCACTCGTTTATGTCAAGAAATTTGGTAGATAGTTACCTGGCCAAAATGCTGGAAGATATTGATGTTTGTGTCCATTCCAAGGAACAGTGATCAAACAGAATGTGGAAATTGTCAAACAATATCATTAATAGCACACACAAGTAAAATTCTGCTGAAGATAACTCAGAAACAGTTGTAGCAGTATCTTGACAGAGAACTTCCAGAAATGTATGCTGGATTCAGAAGGAGGGATATCAGTAATGACTGATATCAGATGAATCTTGGCTAAAAGTAAAGAATACTTGTGTTTTATTGAATATGCAAGGACATTTGACTCTGTGGATCACAACAAATTATGGATAACATTGGGAAGAATGGAAATTCTAGAATACATCATTGTGCTCATGAGGAAGCTGTACATAGACCAAAAGGTGGTTGTTAGAAAAGAACAAGGGAATACTGCAAAAATCAGGAAGGGTGTGTGTCTTGTTTCTATCCTTTCACCATACTTATTCAATCTGTATGCTGAGCAAATAATCCAAGAAGCTGGGCTATATGAAGAAGAAGGCAGCATCAGGATTGGAAGAAGACTCATTAACAACCTGCAATATGCAGATGACACAACCTAGCTTGCTGAAAATGAAGATGACTTGAAACAATTACTGATGAAGATCAAAGACTACTGTCTTCAGTATGGATTTCACCAAAGCAAAAAGGAAATGAAAATCCTCATAACTGGACCAAAGAGCAACATCATGATAAACGGAGAAAAGATTGAAGTTGTTGGTGATTTTACTTTACTTGGATCCACAAACAACACTCATGGAAGCAGCAGTCAAGAAATCAGATGTAGTATTGCACTGGGCAAATGTGCTGCAAAAGATTTCCTTCAAGTATTAAGAGGCAAAGATAACACTTTGAAGACTAAGATGCACATAACCCAAGCAATGGTATTTTCAATTGCCTCATATGAATAGGAAAGACTGGAGAAGAGGTGATGCATTTGAATGGTGGCATTGGTGAAGAATACTGAAAATGGTATGGAATGCCAGAAGAACGAATGAAAATGTCCTGGAGGAAGTGCAGTTGGAATGCTCCTTGGAAGTGAGAATGGCCAGACTTTGTCTCCCTTACTTTGCTCATGTTGTCAGAAGGGACTAGCTCTGGAGAAGGGTATCATGCTTGGTAAAGTAGAGGGTCAGAGAAGAACAGAGATACCCTTAGTGAGATGGGTTGACACAGTGGCTACAACAATGGGCTCAAGCCATTGCAAGGATTGTGAGGATAGTGCAGGATCAGGCAGTGTTTATTCTGCTGTACATGAGGTCACTATGAGTAGGAGTTGACTCAGTGGCACCTAAGAATAATACTGTTTCCTTCACGATTGTTTATTTGGCAAGAACCTAAGATGAAAAAGAGTTGCTCATTTCTCTCACATTTAACAGAAAATCCTATACCCCTGATTTTTATCAACAACTTTGTGTTCTGAAAAAGAATAACATAGTGGCTCACCTTCCAGACTTGACTGAGAGCATCCACGCATTTTTCTGTTGGCTGTGCACAGCCTGCACTCTTGTGTACTTCTCTGAACAGATTTCGGTCTCCACAGTGGCAGCAATGTTCTCCCCTCATTTAATTTATTTACTATAGAAAAGTAAATGGAATGACATTTTCTTGAATTTCTTTGTTGACCGAAATGATTTGCTCATTGACCCCAAACATATCTAGCCAATTATTACCTCAGATCACAGAATTTTCAAGTGTTCATTTTTGAAATTTAGTTTCTGCTTCTCTCTGAGACAATACATCTCTGCTTCCTTAGTAAAGATTCCCAGAGACTCATAGCTGGACATTCACTCCTGTAATGCCCTCCAACACTTTGAGTGTGCATCCTTAGAGCTGTTGAGTAGGAACTTGGTTATCTATTTCTGATAGTGGTGATATGTGTATTCCCATTTATTTGTCCAAAAGGACTGAATGTTTTTAACTATGACCTAGTCAATAATCCTGAATTTTCAGTGCCAGGCAAATGCTTGGGGAAAAAAAAAAAAAAAACAGCTGGGAACTCTTTAAAAGTATTTAATTTTTTTTTTTTTTAATTTTTGTAGTCAGATGTATAGAAAATATACATAATCCTAATTTTAGTAATAAAAATATCTTGGAACAAAATAATGACAAATATGTAAAAATAAATATAGATTTATTGTGAGAAAATGTTATGTGTGTGTATTTTTAATATAAGGTAGAGTATTTATACCCAGGAAGGAAAAAAAAAGGTTGAAGGCATACATCCTATGCTTTAAACTATCTAAAACAGAATTTCTATCTAAATTTTAAGAGATAAATAGAAATATGCCTTTCTTGTAATGTTTAATCAAGCTTCATTAACACCAAATTATTCTAGTTATACCCAAATGCATGGGTGATCTCAGTCAAGTCTGGAAGGTGAGCCACTCACTACATTATTCTTTTTCAGAGCAGCAAAGTTGTTGATTAAAATCATACTTCCCTCCTTTCTCAATTCTCTAAAACATCATGAAAACACAACTTTTTTTTTTCTGCAAGTGCAAAGCATCACACTAGCTTCATATATTATGCAAGTCATGTGATTCCTCTTGGAATCATTCTGATTTGTGACTCTTCAGTGCTAACAGAAGCTATGAGTAAAGTGAGTTTGTCTAGTCTTCTTGTGCTACTCAAGTTCCCAGCTGTGGCTGAGCAGTTCTCCTGTCTGGATGTTTCTACGGAGCATGAAAATGAATATCAAGTTACTTTACCAAGCTCTTTTGGCCTCATGCCTCTGAGATCACACCTTCTGGATGAAACATTGAACTTCCAAAAGTCTCACAGTGCTTTCCTTCTCTTTCAGTGTTATGTTTTCAAAGAGCCAGGTCCTATCATTCACCATCCTCAGACAGACTTCAAGTGGGGACCGCACTTAAGATATTTTGTTCCCCTTTGGTAAGAGCCAGGCCTGAAAATCTAATCAGCATATTTCTCCATAGGGCTTAAGACATTTGACTGCTAATCAGACGGCTGGCGGTTCAAACCCACCAGCCACTCCTTGGAGGGAAGGTTGGGCAATCTACTTCCATAGTGATACCGCATCAGAAACCCAAGGAAGGGTCGCTATGAGTTGGGTCCAACTCAACAGCACATAACAAAAACAACAACAACAGGAATCTCTACTGGTGCCATAAAAGCAAACTGTGTTCAGGAGAACAACTTAACTACCCAGTGCCATACCTAGTTTTTATAAGACCAAACTATATACATATTCTTCTGTTGGAATCAACTCATCCTGAGATTTAAAATGTAGGTAATTCCACATACATTGAGAAATCTACAATAATGTAAACAAGAAGTAACTGTGGATAGTGGCATTATTAGAGGGGTCCAGGGGGTGTGGATTTCACCCCTGGAAACTATCAGAGGAGGTGACACCAAAATCACCCCACGGTGCTCAGCAGCAGCAGGCAGGTCAGCACCACAGAAGGAGGTTCTGCCAAGGCAGTAGTGTCACTAGAGTTGGTATTACTCATCATCCAATGTGGTAACTCATCACCACACCACACATCTCCACACACACACCCATCACCCACCAGTCAGAGTGTGGACTAGTGGGCCCTGGTACCTGCCATTGGGTGGAGAGGAGGATTTTTGCCTTGGCCAATAGGGGGGTGCATATCACCAGCTAACCCTGCCCATGAAAGGGAGGAGAGTGATACCATGAGTTACCACACTGGGTGACACCAACTCTAGTGGCACCATTGACTGTGGATGAACAATTTCTTGATCAAAGGGAAAGGCTTCCTAAAGTAGCATTTATTCTGAAGGTCTTCCTTTTCTTGCCAAATATTGGTGTAGCCTGTGAAAGTAAATCTATATGGTGGAGTGGATAAAAGAAAAAAAGATGTTCTCAGGCATCTGCATTAAGCATATTTAACAAGTCTACCTATAAAGAAGTAGAAATCTAATGTTCTATTGGCAAGTAGTGGTATAAATCAGACCTAAAATAAATAGATTTAGTCATTCAGTTTCTGATCACTTTGGACCTTAAAATATGAACTTTGTTCAATGTAAGTCAGAGTAAATAATATTCTGGGTTCTCACATCATCTCCTTATCATAAAGACATGACTAACCTTAGATGATTCAGCATAAGATGTTGGCTGTTGTGGTTGTTAGGTGCCATCCAGTCATTTCCAACTCATAGTGACCCCATGCACAGCAGAACAAAACACCACCCGATCCCGTGCCAGCTCCATGATCCTTGCTATACTTGAGCCCATTGTCGCAGCCACCGTGTCAATCTATCTTGTCGAAAGCCTTCCTCTCTTTTGTCGACCCTCCACCTTAACAAGCATGACATCCTTCTCCAGGGAATGGTCCCCTCTGACAACATGACCAAAGTAGGTGAGGCGAAGTCTGGCCATCCTCGCTTCCAAGGAGCATCTCAGCTGCACTTTCTCCAGCACAGATTTGTTAGTTTTTTTAGCAGTCCATGGTACTTTCAGCATTCTTCGCTAGCACCACAACTCAAAAGCATCAACTCTTCTTCGGTCTTCTTTATGCATTGTCCAGGTCTCACGTGCATACAAGATGATTGGAAATACCATGGCCTGTGTCAGGCGCACCTCAGTCCTCAAGGAGACATTCTTGCTCCTCAGCACTTGAAAGAGTTCCTTCGCAGCCGACCTGCCCAGTGCTACACCTCGTCTAATGTCCTGACTGCTGCTTCCATTGACGTGGCTTGTAGAACCAAGCAACGTGAATTCTTTGACAACCTCAATCTTTTCTCCATTGACCGTGAAAAGATCGAGCAATTTTCTCTGTTTCTTTTTACAGCATTGTTTTTGCTGTACTCTTGCTGATGGCTGCTAGATTTAATTTATTTGTTTCCCTCCTTGATAACATTAGTGATTCTGAATTTCAGTTTTTCATTTTATTTTGCTTTTGGTTTTTTTTCCCCCATGAAATATTGGTGAAGGATCCAGGAATATGACACAAAGGTGGAATAAACATTAATTTTGTGCATTCTTTGGTAATTTTTTTTGTTTTTTTGTAACTACAAGCTTTGCTACAAAGTTACACATTTCATTCAAATCAGTGATCTATGTTTGTGTGATTTCCTAAACATAATTGTGAATTTTAAAAAATGTAATATCATAATTACATTCCCAACTAGAATTAGTATGTCTATTTTTGTATGTCAATTTTGTAATATATTAGTATGTCAATTTTTTATGTTGTATTTTAACATTTTGTATTACTTAGGTTATTTTGCTTTGGTTAAAATGACTTAAGTAGAAAAGTGGTCTCATTCATATTAAGACAGTATACAAAACTGTAAATAAAATGTGTACAATGAATTGTCTTTTAGACAAAAAAAAAAAAAAAAAGATGTTGGCTAGGATACTCAAAAGGAATGACAAACATCCAAAAAAGCATTCTACAAAAGAAAAGGAAACAAGAAAAAGAAGAGTGAGGAAGTTTATAAATTAAAACTAAACCAATCAAACCCACTGCCATTGAATATATTCCCTATCTGGCAGAGTACCACTGTCCCACAGGATTTCCAAGGTTATAAATCTTTATGGAAGCAGACTACCACATCTTTCTCCCATGGAATGTCTGGTGGATTTGAACCATCATCCTTTTGGTTAGCAGCCGAAGGCTTAACTACTGCATCACCGGAGCTCCTTAAATTAACACTGTAACTACGTTATATACTCATAAGTATATTAATTGTGTTGTTGTTAGGGGCCACTGAGTCAGTAAAATTTTCTGATTATATTTTCTATATAATAAATTGTATAAAGTTTCTTCAACTGATTTTTTTTCAATAACTTTATATATAGAATCTCAAGAAAAGAGAAGAATTCCTCAAGAATCTTTAGTTTTATATCTTGAAAGAGTTCCTTGAAATAAGTAGATCAAACTGTTAATTACAGTCAATATTTTAGGCCTCTATGTTGGAAGACTTGATGAATAACCTAGTCCAGAGGATTGGGGTCAGAGGAAAACACATTTCCTCTCCAGCCTCCTAATTATCACAGCTGAATCTGAAAAATGAAGAACAGATAGGGAACATGACTAAACCATAGACTTTTTACTTCAAAGTGGTTATTTATTGGTTGGTTGGGTGTTTAAGTTTCCATTTCCTTTACTTGTCTAGAGCACGCTGAAAATAGCTCGTCTTCAAAATATTTTTTTTTTTTAAATCAGAAGCAGTTTATAGAGTCATTGGGACATGTGACCAGGAGACCAAAAAGCCCAGTCATTTGATAGACATAAAGTTGTCCCAAATATGATTATTATTAAGTGAAAGTAATGTCTTATCTGTGTATATTATTATCCAATTAGAGAGCTTCTAATTAGGCCTGTCAAGTGCTGAAGCACCCAAGTGCTCTAATGTCTATTAGAATGTCAGAGTTTAAGATTGTAAGATACATTAGGACTTAGTAGGCCTAAGCACACATTTGATACTTTAGGAGAAAAGATGGATGCAGATTCCACAGCTCCATATCTGCAACTTAGCAACGTTTTCACTGTATCATATTTACCTCACTAGTACAAACAAGATTATCGTATGACTAACTATATAGTTAGCTCTGCCTCAATTTTTCACTTCCTCTCCTTCATTTTCTTTTCCAGTGGTGTAGTGCCTAAGTCATTTGACTGCTAACCAGAAGCCTGGTGGTTCAAACCCACCAGCCACTCCTTGGAAGGAAGATAGGGCAATCTACTTCCATAGTGATACCAACTCAGAAAACCAAGGAGGGGTCCTATGAGTCAGATCAGACTCCATGGCAGTGAGTTTGGTTTTTGGTTGGTGAGGCACAGTAAGCAAAAGAAAGGTCCTGGGTTTAAATGCTGGATTTATCATTTACCAATTTAGGAATGTTAGTAGATTTCTTTAAGCCTCAGTTTTCTAATTTATATAGTAGGAATAATACTCACCTTATGAGGTTGTGATGAGTAGTAAATGGAATAATTCATGAAATATTTTCAGCACAGTACCTGTCATACAGTAAGTATTTAAAAGATGTTAGATATTCTAGCTATTATAAGTAATGCATGCCTACTGTCAAAAATGTGGAGGAAAGTGGTAGAAAATTAAAATGGCCAGTAAGAAACCAATCTAAAGATTAAAAAAAAAAATTTGCTGTCAAATCAAATTCTGACTCAGAGCAACCCTGTGGGAGTTAAACAATAACAACAAAAAAATTCTGTTAAGTCAATTCCAACTCACAGCAACTCTGTAGGACAGAGTAGAAATATATGCATGTGGGGGGAAAAAAAGCATATGTAGAAAATATTACATGTCCTTGTATGGTCAAACATATGTTTTTTTTTTTGTTTTTTTTGTTTTTTTTTTTTGATCATTGGTTTCCCAAAATAGAATAGAATTATTTTATTAAATACAAAGTATTTTGCAAGGAAATACCAAACTGTTACTATCTTCATCTAAAGAACGCACAAATGAATAAGAGTCTACCAGCTTGTTGGATTTGTTATAAATTTCAGGTTGAATATCTATTGTGGGAAATAATAAAGTAAGTAATAAGCATTCAGCTTTAAGTTGTACTTCTTGGGAAGACTTTGAATTCTTTTGTAATTGAAATGTATCATTAACCTTTCAAAGAGGCCTGTGGTATAGTGTAGAGGATCTTTAGTGTAATGTAAAATGACACTAATCTAGGAAGGATTACTGAAATTCAGTGCAACTGAGATCACGTGATAGAATTTTGCAAGACCAACAGCTTATTCGTTGCAAATACCATTTTATCAACAACATAAGTGACAACTGTACACATGGACTTAACCAGATGGAATACACAGGAATCAGATTGACTATATCTGTGGCAAGAGGAGATGGAGAAGTTCAGTAACTTTGGCCAAAACAAGGCCAGGAGCTGATTGAGGAACAGACCATCAATTGCTCATATGGCACGTGCAAGTTGAAGTTGAAGACAATGAAAATAAGTCCACGAGAGCCAAAATATGACCTTGATAATATTCCTCCTGAGTTTAGAGACCATTTAAAGAATAGATTTGATGCACTGAACACCAGTGACCAAAAACTAGAGGAATTGTGGGATGACATCAAGAACATCATCCATGAAGAAAGCAAAAGGTCATTAAAAAGAAAAGAAAGGAGGAAAAGACAAAAATGAATTTCAGAAGAGACTGAAACTTGTCCTTGAGTGGAGAGTAGCCAAAGCAAATGGAAGAAATGACAAGATAAAAGAGCTGAACAGAAGATTTCGAAGAGCAGCTCGAGAAGCAAAGCCAATTACTATAAGGAAATGTGCAAAGACTTGGAGTTAGAGAACCAAAAGGGAAGAAGAAGCTTGACATTTCTCAAGCTGAAAGAACTGAGGAAAAAACTTAAGCCTCGAGTTGCAATATTGAAAGATTCTATGGGCAAAATATTGAATAATGCAGGAAGCATCAAAAGAAGATGGAAGGAATACACAGAGTCACTGTACCAGAAAGAACTGGTCATTGTTCATCCATTTCAGGAGGTGGCATATAATCAAGAACCAATGGTATTGAAGAAAGAAGTTGAAGCTGCACTGAAGGAATTGGTGAAGAATAAGGCTCCAGGAATTGACGGAATATCCACTGAGATGTTTCAGCAAATGGATGCTCCACTGGAGGCACTCACTCAGTTATGCCAAGAGATTTGGAAGACAGCTATCTGGCCAACTGACTGGAAGAGATCCATATTTGTACCCATTCCAAAAAAATGTGATCCCACAGAATGTGGAAATTATTGGACAATATCATTAATATGACATGCAAGGAAAAACTTACTGAAGATAATTCAAAAACAGTTACAGCAGTATATTGACAGCTTTCAGAAATGAAAGCTGAATTCAAAAGAGGATGTGGAATGAGGGATATCCTTGCTGATGTCAGATGAGTCTTAGCTGAAAGCAAATAACACCAGAAAGATGTTTACTTATGTTTTATTGACTATGCAAAAACATTCAATTGTGTGGATCATAACAAATTGTGGATAACATTGAGAAGAATGGGAATTCCAGAACACTTGACCATACTCCTGAGGAGCCTGTACATAGATCAGGAGGTTGTAGTTCAAACAGAACAAGGGGATACTGCATGGTTCAAAATCAAGAAGGGAATGCATCAAGGTTGTATTCTTTCACAATTCAATTTATTTGCTGAGCAAATAATCCAGGAAGCTGGATTATATGAAGAAGAACATGGCATCAGGATTGGGGAAGACTCATTAACAATCTGCAATACGCAGATGACACAACTTTGCTTGTGAAAGTAAGGATGACTTGAAGCACTTAATGATGAAGTATAAAGACTACAGTCTGCAATATGGATTACACCTCAATATAAAGAAAACAAAAATCCTCACAAATGGTCTAATAAATAGTTTCATGGTGGATGGAGAAAAGATTGAAGCTGTCAAGGATTTCATATTACCTGACTCTACAATCAACACCAGTGGAAGCACCAGTCAAAACATCAGATGACATATTGCATTGGGCAAATCTGCTGCAAAAACCTGTTTCCAGTGATGAAGAGCAAAGATGTCTCCTTGAAGACTAAGGTGCGCCTAACCCATGCTATGGCATTTTCAATTGCCTCTTATGCATGTGAGAGCTGGACAATGAATAAGGAAAACCAAAGAAGAGTTGATGCTTTTGAATTGTGGTGTTGGAAAAGGATGCCAAGAGTACCATGGTCTGCAAAAAGGACTAACAAATGTGTCCTGGTGGAAGGGCAGCCAGAATGCTCCTTAGAAGCAAGAATGGCCAGACTTCATCTCACCAACTTTGGTTATGTTATGAGAAGGAACCATTGCTTGGAGAAGGATATCATGATTGGTAAAGTGGAGGGTCAATGAAGAAGGGGAAGGCTCTCAACCAAATGGATGGACACAGTGGCTGGAACGATGGGCTCAGGTTTAGCAAGGATGGTGAGGCTGGTATAGGACCAGGTAGTGTTTTGTTCTGCTGTGCATAGGGTCACTATGAGCCAGAGATGACTTGATGGCACCTAACAAGAACAACAACAGCGCATCTACCTGAGAATCATACTACAAAAGGCAACAATGATTGTTAAGAGGTTGCAGTTTCTGTGTATTAGAATCCTTCCCTGGCCACCTCCAATGGGTTTGTTTCCTTAAGATACTGATCTTATTAATCTTTGTCCTATTCATTCATTCACTCATTCATTCACTCCTTACTCAAAGTTTACTGAGTACTGACTACTATTACATTATATTATTGACTATATAATAATATAATATATATATATATAATACTGTCTCTGATAATATTATATTATTACATTATATTATTTACTGCAATATTACATTAAAGTATGCGAAACTACAATTATTAATAAGATAACATACTTAATTTAAGAATTTAGAATTCAGCCAAGGAGATCAGCAAGTAAAAAGAAAGTTCTACTGCACTGTGATAAGAACTACAAAGAGAGCAACACAGAAGGCTATAGAAACTTCCATAGTCAGCCTGGCAATGGTCAAAAAAGGATCCTTGGAGAACATAACATACAACTTAATGGAGTCTCAAAGAATGTGTAGGAGATATGATCTTACTGATGGTCTATGTGACCTGGAATCCTTATACTTAACATTTAAGCTCTCTCAACCTTGGTTTCCACATAAGTTTGTTGTTGGAAGTAACACAGATAATGTGCATATTGTACCTAGCATAGTGTCTATCAATAGTAAATATTCAATAAAACTGTATACTCTTTTTACTATTGATTTTTGTTGTTCTGTCACTTTATTTTGTCTCTATGATTACTACTTTTTTCCTAATAAATAAGTAATGCCTCTTTCTGAAAGTATGTTATAACTTTGGAACTGGAACTTCTCTATAGAAAGGACACAACTTAATTATCCCAGGAGAAGATTGTCTTCATGCAGGAGCAGCAGAAGACTTGTAAACACCCATAGAATATTAACTAGGAAGAAGACAATAAGCCTATCATGTCACTCAATCCAGACGTTTCCCTGGCAGTTATGTAGGCATCTATCACGACTTTTAACCTAACCAATCAGTTGCAATGGAACTGATTCTGACTCATGGCAAACCTGTGTGTCCCAGTAGAACCGCACTTTACAGGGTTTTTAATGGCTGATTTTTCTGAAGTAAACCAACAGATCTTTCTTGTGAGGTGCCTCTGGGTTGACTCAAAACTTTAGGTTAGCACCAAGCACATTAAGTTAACCCTTTGCACTATCCAGTTACTATCTCCTTAAAACAACCAAACCCACTGCCGTCAAGTTGGATCCGACTCATAGTGACCCTTCCTTGGGTTTCCAAGGCAGTATCTCTAGGCAAGTAAACTGCCCGGTCTTCCTTCCAAGGGGTGGCTGGTGGGTTTGAACCACCAGCCTTCTGGTTAGCAGTCAAGTGCCTTAGGCACTATGCCACCTTAGCCATGTTTTATTAGCTGTTAGTTGCCATCTAGTCAGCTCCATCTCATAGTGACTCTGTGTACAACAGAGAACAATGTACTACCTGGTCTTGTGTCATCTCCACAATCCCTGCTGTGCTTGAGTCCATTGTTACAACCACTGTGTCAATTCATCTCATTGAGATTCTTCCCCTTCTTCACTGACCTCCTACTTTACCAAGCATGAAATCCTTCTCTAGGGACTGGTCCCTTCTAACAAGATGACCAAAATGATATGAAGTCTGGCCATTCTAGCTTCTGTGAAGCATTCCAACTTCCTCTGGGGCAGATTTGTTCATTCTTCTGGCAGTTCACAGTATTTTCAGTATCATTTGCAAAACCAAATTGAAATGCATCAATTCTTCTTCAGTCTTACTTATTCATTGTCCAGCTTTGACATACATATGAGGCATTTGAAAATACCATTGCTTGGATTAGGTACACCTTAGTCTTCAAAGTGACATCTCTGCTCCTTCACACTTTACAAAGGTCTTTTGCAGCAGATTTGCCCAGTGCAATACAATGTCTGATTTCTTGTCTGCTGCTTCTATGGATGTTGACTATGGATCCAAGTAAAATAAAATCTTTGACACTTTCAATATTTTCTCCATTTACCATGATGCTGTTTTTTTGGTCCAGATCTGGGGATTTTCATATATATATATATATTTTTTTTTTTTTTAATTGTGATTTGGGTAGCAAATTCACTTTCCATACAGCAGTTCACATACACTTTGTCTTGTGACATTGACCATAATTTACCACAATACAACATCTTCCCTCCTACTTCCTTCCGATAGTTACCTCTTCCCTGTGTCCATCCCTCCATGCACTCCTGCCCCTGAGCTCTCTCCCTATGCATAAGCAGCCCTTCTTTCTCCCATGATTGTTCTCTTCAAGGACTGTGTCTATCTCAGGGAAAAGTTCAACTGATATGCCTGTCTATTTTTGACTGGAAGCCTCAGGCATGGGTTCAATTCCAGACCTGAAGGGCAGCTAGGGGCCATAGTCTCAGTGGTTCCACCAGCCTCTATCAGACCAGCAAACCTGGTACCCCCACTTTTTTTTATTCTTCAAATGATTTTGAGTTTTGTTCCATATTGTTCTCCCTCTTTATCCAGGATCTTCTACATAGATCCCCTTCCAAGTGGTTGACAGAAGTAGCCAGGCACCATCTCATTCTTCTGGTCTCATAGTCATATAGGCTGAAGATCGTATGGTGTACCAGTTGCTAGGACTAATTATTTCCATAATTTTTTGGTTTTCTTCATTCTTCTTTGCTCTGGACGAGGAGAGACCCATTGTTGCATCTAGATGGCAGTTTGAAAGCTTTTAAGACCCCAGTCACTACTCGTTAAAGTAGGAGGTGGGAGAATGTTTTGTGTAGTATGTTGTGTCAATTGAGCTTGATGTCCCCTACAACTATGGTCCTGAGCACACAGGTTCAACTACTCAGTCCCTCTAGGTAGCTGGCTGTGACGAAGCAGTGACTACAACCTTGCCCCTTGTCAGCTCTACTCTACACCTGGGAATTCAGATCATACACAAAAACTTACAGGACCATTGTCTGCCAACCCTAAACATGTTCTTGGGTACACTCCCCACTTCATAGACATACCTACTAGTTCAGCCTGTCCACCCATCTATCCACCGATATATCCACATTTGCCTTCACTGACAATGCTGTACTATATGTGCAAAAGGTTCTTCTTTATTGTCTGTACCACCCACATAACTCTCCATGTCCTTCTTTTCCTCAATGTCACTATATTGATCACTCACATTTGGTACATTGCCCTTCTTTTCACCTAAATCAATACTTATCTCTATCTACCTAACAGTGTTCCTTCCCCACCTATCCCACCCCTGGTAACCAACAAAGAAAATGTCCTTCTATAGATAAACCTTTCCTTGACTTTTACAATAACAGACTAATACAATATTTGTCCTTTTGTGATTGACTTATTTCATACAGCATAATGTCTTCCAAGTTCATCCATGTTATGTGGTGTTTTCCAGATTCCACATTATTCTTTAGGGTTGCATAGTATTCCATTGTGTGTATGTACCATAGTTTGATTATCCATTCCTCAGTTGATGGACACCTAGGTTGTTTCCATCTTTTGGCTATTGTATAGTCTATTTATGCCATATATTAGGGCCCTT
>NW_006921631.1:12038173-12039557 GCF_000298275.1 Orycteropus afer afer | reverse complement strand
GCTTCTTCCTCAGGGATGTGTTCTGTGTCTGTATCCTGCTCCCTTGTTTCTACCACTTTATCCTGCTTCTTTGTGTGGACTGTGATGGTCTGTTGTTTCCAAGGCATCATGGCATTGTTGTATTTAGATCTCTGTTAACTATTTGTGAAGAGCAGTCAAGGGTTATTCTACCTTTTCTTGGTGGTTTTTTATCTTTGGCCTGTTGGTGCAGAAGGATGTAGTGTCTCTTGCTCAGTAAGTGAAGTTGCAGGAGGTGTGGGTGTAGTTGTGTCTTATGGGGACTGTTGTTGTCTCCAACTCAATTAGAAACAAATTACAATTGAATAACCTTCAAAAATCTAAAAGCACATGGACAAAAAACACACCATGTAATCACACAGGGACAGTACAAAAAGAAAAAAGGAAAAAAGAAGAAGAAGAAAAAAGAAAACCTGCAATATCTGGGGATAGGGCATTAAGAGAAAAAAAATAGAGAAGGAGAATAATGAAGGAAAAAAATGGGAAAAATGCAAGAAGAAAAATAAGGAATGGGGTTAACCATGAGAAAAAAAAAAGGGAGAAAAAAAATTTCAACTAGGAACAGGGAAAAGAAAAAATGCTGAAAACTAGGACCTGGGAGGGGAAGATTAAGAATAATAGTAAAAAGGACAAAAATTGTAATAATAATAGTTGTTTTAAAACAGACAAATACAAGCAAACTAATCACCAGAAAAAGAAAGCAAAAAAGAAAAAAATAAAAATAAATAAATAGAGAAAAAAAAAATTGGTGGAGGACAGGGCAGGGCATCCAAGCTCCGTCTGAGCACACAGACAGTGATGGAGTTCCTGTGGGCCCAGAAGGTAGGTGAGAGTGGGGGATGGTCGTACCTCCATTTACCAAGTGGGTGTGGGGTATAAGAGTAACAAGAGGAATGTCGTACCTTTTCAGTCTTGGAGGTCTGGAGGGTTCTTCGGGTTGCTGCAAAGCAGAACGTGTTCTTAAGCCCCAGGAATCTGCGAGAGCGCTGTCTCTTTAAATATCCAAAATAGTCAAGTTGCTGTTAGACCTTCAAAATGGCAGTGTCCTGCAGACCAGCAAAAGTCCACAGCTCAGCCTGACTTTCTCTTCACCTTCTCTGTCTATTCCCCAGCCACCAGAGCAGTCCTCTGTGCAGTTCCTGCCAAGCAGGGCTGATTTTTAGGTTAATTCTTAAGTCCTACCAGCACTTGGGAATCTCCAAGCTGTCTGTGCTGTCAGGATTGCTCAGGATTGCTGCCAGACTGCAGCTCCATATGTCTCCTTTTGTGGTATTTTCACGCAAATTCTTCTGCTAGTTGGGGTTTAGTCCACTTCTATATCCTTCCCTTCAAGGCTCAGGGGTCCAGGATTATCTTCTGTGTCTGT
>NW_006921631.1:12025289-12037863 GCF_000298275.1 Orycteropus afer afer | reverse complement strand
AGTCGTTAGGATTTTTGTTTTCTTTATATTGAGATGTAATCCATACTGCAGACTGTAGTCTTTAATTTTCATCAGTAAGTACTTCAAGTCATCTTCACTTTCAGCAAGCAAAATTGTATCATCTGCATATTGTAGGTTGTTAATTAGTCTTCCTCCAATTCTGATGTCACATTCTTTTTCATATAGTCCAGCTTTTCAGATTATGTGCTCAGCATACAGATTGAACAAGTATGGTGAATACTAAGTTTTCATCAAATTTGGGGAGTTTTTTACAATTATTCCTTGAAATATTTTTCTCTTCTTTATCTATCCCTTTTCCTTTGTTGTTGTTGTCATATGCCGTCGAGTTGGACCCAACTCATAGCAACCCCTCCTTGGGTTTCTGAGGCAGTATCACTATGGAGGTAGATTGCCTCATCTTCCTGCTGAGGAGTGGCTCGTGAATTTGAACCACCAGCCTTTTGGTTAGCAGTCAAGTGCCTTAGGCACTATGCTACCAGAGCTCCCTCCCTTTTCCTTTAGGAATTCCCATTATACATATGTTAGTACATCTGATGATGTCTCATAGAATTTATCTATTTTTCTTTATTCTTCTTTATTTCTGCTTTTCAGCCTAGATAATCTATTTCCTTAGATTCAAGCTTACTAATTCTTTTTTTATTCCAGCTTAATTCAAATATGTTGTTGAGCACATCTACTGATATCTTTATTTCAGTTATTTTATTTTTCATCTCTAGAATTTTCTATTTGGTATTTTTATATAATTTCTCTCTATTGATATTCACTATTTACTAAGATACGGAGCTCTGGTAGTGTTGTAGTTAAGGTATTGCACTACTAACCAAAAGGTCAGTGGTATGAATCCACCAGCTGCTCCTCCAAAGAAAGATGAGGCAGTCTGTTTCTGTAAAGATTTATAGCTTTGGAAACCCAATGGGGCCCCTACAGAGGGAGAATTTACTCTATGGAAGTGAGTTTTGTTTTGGTATATTTGGGTAAGATATTGTTATAATATTTATAATAATGCACACCCGTGTTCATTGCAGCACTATTAGCAATAGCAAAGAGATGGAAACCTACGTGCCCATCAATAGATGAACGGATAACTAAACTACAGTACATACACACAATGGGATACTATGCAACACTAAAGAATAATGTAGAATCCATGAAATATCTCATAACATGGATGAACTTGGAGGACATAGTGCTGAGTGAAACAAGTCAATCTCAGAAGGACAAATATTTGATGAATCCACTATTGTAAAAAGTCAAGGAAAGGTTTACATGTGGAAGGTAACTTTCTTTGATGTTTACCAGGGAATGGGTGGGAGGGGAGGGAAAGTTGCTAGATAAGTAAGAGACAAGTATTGCTTTGGGTGAAGGGACAGGCAATATACTAAAAACAAGTGACCAGCACAATAACACTAAGAAAAAATAAGGCATGGAGATGTGCAAAAGAGGTACAGACAACAAAGATAAATAGTTTTATGTACACACTGCTGCTTTATCAGCAATGATAAACATTAATATATGGGTGGATACATAGGTAGACAATCAAAATGATCAGGTATGGGTAGGCCAAAGGGAATATAGTCATGACCATATATAAGTTTGGCAGATGATATTTCTACATATGTATTTGTATGTGCTATAAATATGCCCATATATATAATATAGCTAATGAGGCAAAGTTATGATAACTTCCTAGCCACAGCCAAACACTTTGAGTGTGTGAGTGCCTGGGCCTGAGAGCTTGGGACCAGTGTTTCAAGGGACCTCAAGCTCAATTGGCATAACACATAGTAAATGATAACATTGTTCTACATACCACTTTGGTGAGTAGTGACTCTTTTAGGCTGGGTTCTCTAGAGAAGCAAAACCAGTAAAGCATAGAGAGAGGGAGAGAGAGAGAAAAATTTATCTTAGGAAAATGGCTCACACACTTATAGAAGCTGGCAAGTCCCAAGTTCTTGGATCAAACGTCAAGCTGGAGGCTTTTCATGACTCAAGCAGCTTCAGGGTCTGAGGAGCTCAAGGTTGGCAGGAAGTATACCAGCTGTTGACTCCCAGAAATGACAAATCCAAGATCTCCAGGTCCATTTGTGGATTGTTCACTCACAGACAGTTGTAGGCAACACAACAGGATGCCGATCCACAGAAGAGGGTCTTGTTTTCCCAGGATGTCTATAAATATATTGGAAGTAGCCACACCCCTAGGGAAATTCCCTTTCAATGGATTGACTGTTCAAAACATATACATCCAATCCCATCATGGGAATAACCCACATCACAACTGCTTAACCTACATAGAATTGTAGTCCACCCAAGTTGACACACAACTCCAACTATCACAGTCCATCCCTTGTCAACTTGGCAGTTGTACACATCTTCTTAACCATATATAATCTCTAAATAAGGACAATTATAAGTCATATTTGCACTTAACATGATACACTAACATGCATACAACCAAAATGCATTAACCTTGTTTACGTTTCACAGTTCAAAACAGAAGGAAACAAAAATATTGATGCATATATACAATGAAGAAATATAACAATCACAGTCCTCATTTCTGCAACTGGTCACGTGGTCATAGCTGATATTCAGAACTTCCTTCTTCCACCACCCATTCAGTATTTCCTTTGCCCTCAGCAAACACCTCAGCTGGTTCTTTGGCTGGTGGGTGACCCAAACCTTCATTCCTGAAAGGTCTGGGCTACTAGTAGTCATATAAGAATTGGGTTGTTATAATTTTCTATTGACTTCATTCACAGGGCAAGGTAGTACTAAGAGACATCCTAAAGAATCTCCTGTATTCCAAACATATTCTTCTTTACCTCCATTATGTAATATCAATTCAATTTTCCCTTGGTAATCAGGATCCATCACACCAGATAGTGCAGTAACACCCTTCATTATTGTTGATCCAGAGGCATGAGGATGCCAAAATGGCCAGGTGGCATTCTTAACTTCCAGTTCAATCTAATCAGTATTTTGTCTCCAGGTGGGAGTGCTCCTCCTTTTGGGACTAAGACCTTCCAACCTGCAGAGCATAGGGTACTAGGGACAGGAAGCAAAAATTTTTGAGTGGGTCACTAGGGGTAACAATGAGTGGTACCACTCCTGTTTTCACCCCTTGGTTCCTGGACCCATGAATCCTGGCTATTGGAGAAACAGCAATATATATTGGATGCTGTTTAGAGCATATACAGCCTCCTGGAGAACATTGCCCCAACCCCTCAAGATCTTGCCACCAACCTGGTGCTGTAATTGTGTTTTTAGTAAGCCATTCCATCATTCTATCAAGCCAGCTGCTTCA
The DNA here is from genome assembly GCF_000298275.1 of Orycteropus afer afer. Taxonomy (NCBI): domain Eukaryota; kingdom Metazoa; phylum Chordata; class Mammalia; order Tubulidentata; family Orycteropodidae; genus Orycteropus; species Orycteropus afer. The sequence goes on along the minus strand of NW_006921631.1, from coordinate 12,034,538 downwards.
GGATGATGGGGAACACAGTAAGACCCATGGATTCCATGAACATAGGCCCATTGCTGAACTTCATTTTCTGTGAAGTGAGTCCCTTGATCCAAAGCAATGCTGTGTGGATACCATGACAGTGGATAAGGCATTCTGTAAGTCCACAGATGGTAGTTTTGGCAGAAGCAATTCATGCAGGGAAGATGAATCCATATCCAGAATAAGTATCTATTCCAGTAAGGACAAAATGCTGTCCTTTCCATGATGGAAGTGGTCCAGTGCAATCAACCTGCCACCAAGTTGCTGGCTGATCAGCCCAAGGAATGGTTCCATATCATGGACTCAGTGCTGGTCTTTGCTGCTGGAAGATTGGGAGTCAACAGTGGCGGTAGCCAAATTGGCTTTGGTAAGCGAGAGTCCGTGTTGCTGAGCCCATGCATAACCTACATCCCTGCCACCATGGTCACTTTGATCATGAGCCCATTGAACAATGACCAGATAGCTGGGGAAAAAGGATGACTGGTTTCCACTGAACGTGTCATCTTAGCCACCTGATTGTTAAAATTCTCCTCTGCTGGGGTCACCTTTTGTTGGACAGTCACATGAGACACAAATATCTTTACTCCTTTCGCCCAATCAGAGAAATCTATCCACATACCTCTTCCCCATACATCCTTGTCACTAATTTTCCAATCATGTTCCTTCCAAGTCCCAGACCATCCAGCCAAGCCATTGGCCCCAGCCCATGAATCCGTATACAATTGTACATCTGGCCATTTCTTATTCCATGCAAAGTGAACAGCCAGATGCACAGCTCGAATTTCTGCCCATTGGGAGGATTTTCCTTCACGACTGTCCTTCAGGGAAGTCCCAGAAAAGGACTACAGTGTCATTGCTGTCCACTTTTGAATGGTGCCTGCATATCACACAGAACCATCTGTAAACCAAGCACAAGTTTTCTCTTCCTCAGTCAACTGATTATAAGGAACTCCCCATGAGGCCATAAGTGCAGACGGGGAGAGGGAAGGTATGTGACTGGAATGGAGACTATAGGCATCTGGGCCACTTCTGCATGCAACTTACTTGTGCCTTCAGGTCCTGCTCAAGACCGATCTCTGATATACCACTTCCATTTAATGATGGAGTGCTGCTGTGCACATCCAACTTTATGACTCTGTGGGTCAGACAACACCTAGCTCATGATGGGCAGCTCAGGCATCATGGTAACTTATTGGCCCATGGTTAGGCATCAGTCTCTACAAAAGCCCAGTAACAAGCCAAAAGCTATATCTCAAAAAGAGAGTAGTTATTTGCAGAGGATGGCAGGGCTTTTCTCCAAACTCCCAATGGTCTGTGTTGTATTTCACCAATAGGGATTTGCCAAAGACTCCAAAAGCATCTCTATCTATTACAGACACTTCAAGTACCATTGGGTCAGCTGGATCATATGACACAAGTGACAGAGCAGCTTTCACAGCAGACTGAACCTGTTGCAGAGCCTTCCGTTGTTCTGGATCCCACCCAAAACTAGCAGCTTTCCAAGTCATTTGATAAAGAGGCTGAAGCAACACACCTAAATGAGGGATATGTTGTCTCCAAAATCCAAAGAGGCCCACAAGATATTGTGCCTCCTTTTTAGTTGTGGGGGAAGCCAGATAAAATAACTTATGCCTCACTTTAGTAGGAATATCTCAGTATGCCCCACACCACTGGACCCCTAGAAATTTCACTGAAGTGGAGGGTGCCTGAATTTTTGTTGGGTTAATTTCCTACCCTCTAGCATGCAGATGTCTCACCAATAAGTCTAGAATCATTGATACTTCTTCCTTACTAGGTCCAATCAGCATAATGTCATCAATATAATGGACCAGTGTGATGTCTTGTGGAAGGGAAAGGTGATCAGATCCCTATGGACAAATTATGACATAGTGCTGGGGAGTTGATATACCTCTGAGGAAGCACTGTGAAAGTATATTGTTGGCCTTGCCAGCTGAGGGAAAACTGCTTCTGATGGTCCTTTGAAATTGGTATGGAGAAAAAGGCATTGGACAGATCAATAGCTGCATACCAAGTACCAGAAGGTGTACAAATTTGCTCAAGCAATGAAACTACATCATGAACAGCAGCTGCAATTGGAGTCACCACCTGATTAAGTTTCCGATAATCTACTGTCATTCTCCAAGATCCATCTGTTTTTTGCACAGCCCCAATAGGAGAGTCAAATGGGGATGTGGTGGGAATCACCACATCTGCATCCTTCAAATACTTGATAGTGGCAGTATTCTCTGCAATTCCTCCAGGGATGCGATATTGCTTTCAGTTTACTATTTTTGTAGGTAGAGGCAATTCTAATGGCTTCTACTTGGCTTATCCTACCATAATAGCCCTTACTCCACATGTCAGGGACCCAGTGTGGGAATTCTGTCATTGCTGAGTGTATCTATTCCAATTATGCATTCTGGAACTGGGGAAATCAATACAGGATGGGTTTGGTGACCCATTGGACCCACTGTAAGACTCACGTTAGCTAAAACTCCATCAATAACTTGACCTCCATATGCCCCCACTCTGACTGGTGGGCTACAGTAACTCTTTGGGTCTCCTAGAATTAGTGTCAGTTCAGAGCCAGTGTCCAGTAATCCCTGAAAAGTCTGATTATTTCCTTTTCCCCAGTGAATAGTCATTCTCGTAAAAGGCCTCAGATGCCTTTGAGGAAGGCTGGGAGAAAGATTGAGATTATAAATTTTTAGCAATGTAGTGGGGTCCTTCTTCAAGAGGACCCAGCCTCCCCTTCATTCAAGGGGTTGTGGGTCTGTAAACTGACTCAAGTCTGGGAATTGATTGAGAGGCCGTGACTCTATATTCTGGTGATTCAATCTAGGTTGCTGCTCACAACCTGGAATTCTTCTGTCTATACAAATCAAGAAAATATATAGTAGGTTTTCTGTGTATTTCACTCCTACGAACACCATGTCTAAGCAGCCAATGCCATAATTCCACACGAATCAGAATATTCTGATTACTGTTTTGACTCTGCTATCCATTATGGTAACCACACCCACCTTTGTCTATTAACTGCTGCCACTTGGTCCCTACTTCCATGGGGTCCAATTAGCCCCATTGTAGTTAAGTGTCTTAGTTCAATTAGGGCAGTTCCCACTGTCAAATCTGGCTTACATAAAATAGCAATCACAGCAGTCCTCAAGGATGCTGGGGCTCTCTTCACAAATTTGCTCCTCACTGTACTGGTGAAAGTCATGTCCTCTGGACTCTCCATTTCTGGCTCTAGGGGTCTAACTTGATAAATCCATTTTAACATGCCAGTTTCCATAAACCTCTGGATACCTTTTTCTACATTATACCAAGGCAGGTCTGGTACTTCAACTTTACTTAAGGTAGGCCACCACATAATCCTTGCTTTAGTAAGCCAACCAAATAAACTATTAGATCCTTTCTTAACCTCTCGAGCTGAAACATTGAATGAAGAATCCATACTTAGTGGGCCTAAATCAATAAACTCAGACTAATCCAGTCTTACATTCCTTGCACCATTATCTCACACCCTCAGTAGCCATTCCCAGGCATATTCTCAAGGTTTTTGTCTGAACACGTTAGCAAAATCAAGTAGGTCTTTTCAGGTGTAGTGTACCGTCTCCTCCATACTTTGTATTTCACCTTTTGTGGCTCACTTGGACTTAACTTTAGTTTTAGGTCTAGCAGCCACAATGGGTGGGACAGTTCCTGAGAACATTCAGCAGTGTCTTCCATTGCATCTACCTCAGGCATTGACTCAGCAGGAACAATTGGGTTAATCCCATTAGATGGAGGTGGAAGGGATAATGGTTTTATAGTAATTCCTTCAGATGAGAAGGATTCAATAGAATTTATAGGCTCCATATCTTCATCTTCCTGACTCTCTGCCCATATGTCCCCATTTCAGGTTTCAGGATTCATTTTTTCCCAATCAAGGCCCTCACTTTTACTTCAGACACAATTCTGGGCTGGCAATTCAGTTGGCTTTGTAATTCAGCCACCTTTACAATAAGATTCTGTGTTTAGTTTTTGGCAATATCAGTTCTGTTACTAGAAGAAATAAGGCTTTCTTTCAGAGCACAACTGGAAACATTGAGGTATGTTATGCATCACTTGAGCTGTGACTCAGCAGCCCTGAACTCATCTTGCTCTTTCACCACTTTGTCTAGCATGAGTAGGACCAACCAGCAAGCTTCCTTATACTCCTCATGCTGACAAAATTGCAGAAAATTATCAAATACACAATCACCCAGAGCCTTACATCTCAAAAATACTTGATCTATTGGTGGTGTTATTTTGCATATTAATGTTGCCACTTCATGCCACGGATTAGCATGACCCTCTTTACTGATGGAGGCAGAGTCACCAGTGTCTTTACAAATAATCAAATTGGAGAACCAAAACAGAATTGGTGAGAACAAATTTAGGAATCCCATCCTTATGATTTTGTCTCTCTAGAGCCACTCTCAGTACCAAATATGTTAGAATAGGTTCTCTAGAGAAGCAAAACCAGTAAAGCTTATATATATATATATATATAGAGAGAGAGAGAGAGAGATATTTATGTTAGGAAAATGGCTTACACACTTATAGAAGCTGGCAATTCCCAAGTTCTTGGATCAAATGTCAAGCTGGAGGCTTTTCCCGACTCACGCAGCTGCAGGTGCTGAAGAGCTCAAAGTTGGCAGGCAGTATACTGGGTGTTGACACCAACGAATGACGAATCCAAGATTTCCAAGCCAAATGTTGTATTGTTTGCTCACAGACAGTTGTAGGCAGCACAAGAACATCCCAATCCACAGAAGAGGGTCTCGTTTTCCCAGGATGTCCATAAATATATTGGAAGTAGGCCACACACCTAGGGAAATTCCCTTTCAATGGATTGGCTGCTCAAAACATATACATCTGATCCCATCATGGGAATAACCCACATCACAATTGCTTAAACCACTCAGAATTGTGGTCCAGCCAAGTTGACACAAAACTCCAACTATCACAGTGATTCAGGTCTTAAAAGCTTGCTAGTGACTGTCTAAGATACAACAATTCATCTCTTCTCATCCAGAGCAAAGAAGAATGAAGAAAATCAAAGATATATGGAAATAATCAGTCCAAGGAACTAGTAGAACATGTGAACCTCAGCCTACATGATCCTGAGACCAGAAGAACTAAATAGTGCCCAGCTATAATTGCTAACCACACAGAAAGGGATCAGTGCAGGAGATCCTGGCCAGAGTGGGAGAAAAATGTGAAATAAAATTCAAAATCATAAAAAAGACAAGGCTTACTGGTTTGATAGACACTGGTGAAGCTCTTGAGACTATGGCCCCTAGTCATCCTTAAGGCCTGGAATTGGAATCACTCCTGTGGCTTCTAGCCAGACAATGGTCAGGCCTACAAGGTGAGCATTTACACCATGTAGTTACACTTCTTAGAACAATGAACCACAGGAGATCAGAAAGACAGCATTCACATAGGGAGATAGCTTGGAGGGCAGGAATGCATAACAAAGAAGGACACAGGGAAAAGGTAAAAGGAGGAACTAGGAAGAAAGCTGTTACATTATTGGGATTGCAATCACTGTCATGAAAGAAATGTGTATGAACTGTTGAATGGAAAATGAACTTGCTCTGTAAATTTTCACCTAAATCATAATTTAAAAAAATTAAAATATTTATAATAGTTGATTCAAAGTATTTATTTAATTGCAAAATCCGGGCCTTCTCAAGGACATTTTATGTTGGCTGCTTTTTTTCCTCTGTAGTTACAATTCTGGTTCTCCCTCATGAAAATTTGTTGTTATTTTCTTGTTGCTGCTTATTTAATGGCTTCTCCAAACTAATATATTTTGTAGCCCTTGCATGGTTCTGCTTCTGACTTCATTGCCAGCTTTTTAAAATGTGCTTGCTTATATTTTTAATTCAGGTCTCCTAGGACTCACATCTGGATTATTATTATGCAGTGATTACCCAGTGACTGGTCACAGTCCAAGACCAAGATCACTTCCATCAAGTAGATTCCAACTCATAGCACCTCATTGGGTTTCTGAGGCAGTAAATGTTTACAGAAATAGATTGCTTCATCTTCCTCCTGCAGAGTGGCTGGTGGGTTTGAACTGCCAAACTTCTGGTTAGCAGTCAAATGCCTTAAGCGCTGCACCACCAGCAATCCTTAATGACTGGTCAGAAGACCCCTTAAATGCCTAACTCGTGTATCTTCCACCCTTTGACAGGGGGATTTGAACTGGCAGCCTTTGGGCTAACAGTCGAGTGGAGACCTTCTGCACCACTCATGGACCTTTCCATTTATTTGAGATGTCATTTTTATCTCATAATACTTTCTCATATGAATTTGTGTGTTTTGTTTTTGTTGTTTCAATGACCTATCTTTTTCGTGCTGGATACCTGCTGTTTTAATGAAATGATTTTTAGTGTCTAGTGGGGATGATTCCTGCTTTATAATTTTTATTTACATATTTTAAAGCTATTCTAGTTATTTTTCAGATTAACATTCGAATATTTTGACAAGTTACAAAAACAGTATTCATATTTTGATTGGGATCATGTTGAATTTATAGATTAACTAGAAAAATCAGTGTTGTTGTTGTTGTTGTTGTTATGTGCCGTCAAGTCGGCCCCGACTCATAGCGACCCCTCCTTGGGTTTCCGAGGCAGTATCACTACGGAAGTAGGATTGCCCAACCTTCCTTCCGAGGAGTGGCTGGTGGGTTTGAACCGCCAGCCTTCTGGTTAGCAGTCAAGTGCTTTAGCCACTATGGGTATTCTTATCCAAGAAAAAAGATGTAAATTTCTAAATTATTTATTTTCTTTTATGTTCCTCTGTAGTTTTAATTTTTCTTAAAACAAATATTTCACATTTTTTTAAGTATTTAGCATATTTTTCTTTTTGTGAATGAAGTATTACATTTCTTACCATGTATATATTGTTAATATTTTTCTAAGCACATAATCTCCACAAACCTTGTAGTTTAGAGATTTCTCATTCCTTTAATGTCTAAATAAAATTGCTTGCACCTCCATCTCATATAAAAGTAGGATGCCAACTTCTATCTTCCATGAATATACATATGTTCCTCTGGTATGCATATATGTGTATGCCCTTGAATAATGTCTACCATGTATCTCATTATTTTTTATATCCAATGAGAACCTGCTCATTTTTATTCTTCTGCTTGGAATTCTGACACTGTAACCCTTCTTGCTTCTTTCTTATAATAACACTAAATCAATGCTAGTAATCATACAAATTTTATTTAAAACTATAGGCTCCTGGATTTCAGGCATGAAAACAACTTCAATTTAAAGTTCAGGTAGGCTTCCTAAAAATTCTATGGAGCAGAAGATCTGATTTTAAAGATGAGCTTCATCACTTATTTGGTGTAGGTAATTTCTGTCATCGCTCTGCTTCATTCTTTTCTCCTTTTTTAAATTCGATTAAATTTTGGTTAGACCTTCTTACTGTATCCTCAGTGTCTCCTAATCTCACTGCTATATTTTCTAGCATATTTTTATTTATATATTTGTTTGGAAGGTTTCTTTTGATCAATTTTGCAATTCACTTATTCTCTCTTCAGCTGTTTACTATCTGCTGTTAGGTCTATTCATGATGATTGGCCCCTTTCTCTGGAGGCTTTTCTTTCAATTTCATATTTAAAAATTTCAGACCTTTTATCAAAGGGCTAGGATACAAACATTTTTTTTTGCTTTTACTTGTGGAATTATTTATCCTTTGTTTATCTGAATTGCTGGGATACTGAGTAAGGGGCAGGAGTGAAAGTAGCTGACAAGATTTTTATAGTCAAAAGTATCAATTATAATAATTTCCATTAAAAATGTATAAAAGCTCCCCCAATAATAGAAGTATGCATTCCACCTGTGCTCAGCAGTTCAAACTTCAGCAAGCTTTCACAAAATTATTTTTTATTATTGTTTCAATAGAATCAAAGAATGTCATCACTTTTCTTTTTTTAGTAATCATTTATCTTACTAGCAACTTTTCAATCATTTTCACATGTTTTAACTACAAAAAATGGTTACTTTGCCTCTTCACTTGAAGTAATTATATCACTTACTTAATTCTCTTTTATAATCTCACTTACTAGTACATCCAGATAGATCAGGGTTATGGTGGTAGTGAGCTTGGTTTTTTTTTTTTTTTTTTTGTCCCTGTCCTCAATGTGGATGCTTATACTCTGTCACCATTAAACATGACATTGGATTTTTATTTTATTTACTATCAAGTTATTTTATTTTCAATTTTTGGTGACTTAGATCTACTGGCCTAATGTTAACAGGGCTCTTTATTGGTCCTTGAATCTTGAAGATCAATAACTTTTTCTCATACTGTGTTGCTCTTGAAAATTTATGATTTTTTTTTTTTAATTTAATCATATTCCTTTTGATCTATATTTTCCATTCTTTATTGCAGGACAGTGTTATTTTACTATATCTTTGAGTATTTTACTTTTTCATTTGCTCTGTTCTCTTCTTTTGTAATACCAATTATGCAAATATCAGATTACCATTTTTTCTCTTCCATTAACACTATCTGGCAGCTCTTTGCTCTTCTCTATTTTTATTTACTTTACCAAGCTATGTTTTATGACATTAACTCTGATTTTAACCAACAAATAGTCTAATTCTGGATATTTTTAATGTGTCTTTGTTTCTGCAACTTAAATATATAATTATATTTCTTTAGCTCACTCAACTCACTTTTTAACTTCTCTTTTGCTGTTTTTTACTTGATAGACTACATTTCTTTAAGTGAAACAATATTCTCATTATCTTATATACTTATAACAAATTTATATGTTTTCTTATATAATTCTTCTTACTATGTTTTTTACTTTGTTTAAGGTAATTGCCAACTCTTCATTCCCTGTACATATGTACATACATACATACATACATATCTGGTATAATTTTAGAGATTATGGTTTTTCCATATTAGCTCACCAATTATTCTGTTCTCCAGAACAATTTTTCACCAACTATTCTGGGTCCTTCAATGTGGGTTTACTTTCTAAGATTACATCTTGGATGAATATATGACCCTGGTAAGAAGATTACATGACTCACTGTGAGGTTGTTTGTTTGTTTGTTTTATTAGAGTTTATTTATCTCTATTCATTTTATTTATTTATTTTTTTTATTAGGATTTGGGTGAAGATTTACAGAGTAAATTCACTTTTCATACAGCAGTTCACATATACTT
>NW_006921631.1:12014336-12018659 GCF_000298275.1 Orycteropus afer afer | reverse complement strand
CCAAGATTATCTTCTGTGTCTGTGTTAATTGGTTTCCCTTTTCTTTGTTGAAGAGGGTCTGTGCAATCCTTCTGCCTAGTACGCCATCTTGCCCCCTATTCATTTTATTTTTACCAGCAACTGCTGAGTTGTTTACTGTGCAATTCTCTCCTTTCAAATGTTTTACTCATTTAGCATCTGGATGAGGGGAAAAATAACAAATTTGGCAAACACTGGAAAAGTTTTCCTTTAATATCTTTCCACTTTGCTCTTCTCTAAGTGGAATTGGGCTGCTCTAGGAATACTCGCTACTTCTGTGCCCACCTTCCTTTCCAAGGAAATCACCATTACTTGGATCTTGAAAGACTTTTTATTTGCAGAAAAATATGCACCCCGATTGAGATCTTTTCATTTTTATAGAGTAAGTTTCAGGGAATAAAATGGAATAAACCTTTTAATCCAAGACTATTTTTTATCAGAAGTCTTAAAAAAGGACACCGTAACACAATATTGCCAAGAAATCATTATTCCATTATATAGATTATCAAACAAAGTTTTTGATATTATAAATATATTGCTACAAATGTAGTACAAATATATCACTATATCACTACAAATGTGAATTTAAATTCACTACAAATAAAAAGATTTTAAGACCTCAGTTTGATTCAAGAGAAGAAATTTCTCAGTTGGAAAAACCTTACTGGAAATGATTTTTTTTTCTCCTGCTGTTAAAAACATAGTGCTTGAGAACAAGAATATTTTTCATCTTGTTACATGGCTGTGATGAAAAGTTTGAGCTAAAGCATTTCCCAGATTACAAACAAGTCCCATTCCTAAATCTGCCTTTAAGTCCAGTTTGTACATAAGTTGGAAAACTAAGATACGGTTCACATATAATGTAAATTTGTCAAGTGTTTGCCTTAGTATATAGTGTCTAGGTAACCTTCTGTGCATCAAAAAACATTAGAGGAACACTTTCAGATATACTAAAACATCTTTAAGTAATAATACAGTAATAATAGTAATAATGTTTAGATGGATATTGCTAAGTAGCACCCATTTGTTATTATGAACCATTTTATGTATCTCAAATTTTGAATATTATAGGCTTTACAGAGGTTGGTTCATAACTATGGGTTGTACATAAATCAGACTTTTATAACCTAGGGACTACCTGTAATTCTAATACATATACATGCACCATAGCTTATCTCTGATCCTCTGAGTTTCAGCCTTATCAAAAAGCAAACCCCAGATATCTTCCAAGAATAGATTTGCTTTGTAATTTGATGAATCTGTCATTGTGTGGGTCCATACATATTCTAGTTTGTTTTTGTGTGTGTGTGTGTGTGTGTGTGTGTGTGTGTGATTAAACTTCATTTCTTGATTTCTGTGAGATTTGGCCGCTGCTAAATCTCACCAGGCTTCTCCTGGGGAAAGTAGGGTTTTACCTCCTTATAACCTTCTGCTTCTTTGTCAGCTAGTCTTCTTTATTCAGTATTCACCCATGACATTGCTTAGGAAGAGTGAGCAGTCCAAACCTTTGACTGTTTGACCTAAGCTAGAGAGTTGTCAGATCAGAGAAAGCAGCTGTAGCCCCTTGCCACTGATCTGGTCATAAGTTTATAGTTCAGGCTTCTCTTCGCAAAGGATCATCAACATCAACATGTTGTTTCCAGGGTCATAAATTTGCAATGTGATGAGACATAACCAGATGTTGCCAAACGTGAACTGACTCATAAAGCAGCCTTTCTCCTGCTCTGTCTTCTTTTCCAACTCAGGGAAGCTGGTGGTCCATTTACTTCTTCATATCCAGCTGGGGGCTTGGTGGCCTACATTGAAGTCAATCATTTTCAGGAAGCAATTATGTTTTTCAAGACAAATAATAAAGTAGTCATTATCATCTGCTCTACAGATATTTTCTGTTATTTGTTGTTCCTGGGAAGGATTTATGGCCATTCTTTGACACACTTTTGTGGGATTTTGTTGTTGCTGTTGTTTTAGTTGTGATGGTGGCAATTGTTTTTGTGATGCTGTTCCCTGGATTTAAGGGAGAAAATACCATGTTTATGTGTAGATATTATCCTTGTCTCTAGATCTATGGTCTGAGTTTATAAATAATTCCAATTCTTCCAAAATTATTGGGACTTGTCTAATGCTCTAGAATATAGTCAATTGTAATAAAAGTTCCAAAATGTAATTCTAGATATGTAGAGGTTTTTATTATATTCACTTAATTTTAAGTTACAGAAACTAAGACCCTGGAAGTTAAGTGAATTATCTTAACACACACAATTTGTTACACAAACCCAAGCTCCAATCTCCTACTTGTATGTGTTGTATTTTTCTTCAAGAAATCAGAAGCTTATTATTTGAACATGATATAAATACATATCAAGAGCTCATCCCTTTAGATAAGAAACCAGGCAAAATTGAAAGCAAGATTTAGTGGAAATAAAAATGGATTTTTAAAAATCAGTTCTTACAGTCTTTCTGGTAGATATGCATTTTCTGAATTCACAATCTCTCTTTACAAAACTGGAATCTATGATAGTAGCAATGAATCACTCTATCATAATATGGGAGCTCTGGTAGCGTAGTGCCTAAGGCACTTGACTGCTAACCAGAAGGCTGGTGGTTCAAACCCACCATCCACTCCTCAGAAGGAAGGTTGGGCAATCTACTTCTGTAGTGATACTGCCTCAGAAACCCAAGGAGGGGTTGCTATGAGTCGGGTCTGACTCAACAGCACATAATAACAACAACAATATTATTATTGGTAATAATTGATTAAAGGTCCTCATAAAAAGACCTTTGAATTGTTCTGTGAAAGAGTTCCAAAATGTGATCTAGTTTATAATTCTACATCTAAATTTATTTTTCCCCTTCAGTCTTCTCAGTATCATAATTAGGAGTGTTTTTTAACTGATAATATCAATCAATTGACCATTCTTTGATGGCCTGCAGTCAAGAAGTCAAGAAAAATTCAGCTGAGATTAGAACCATGTATCTTTAAATGACTAGGGATTCTATAATTCATTTCCATTTTTCAGAGAAAGAAAAATGCTTTCAAACATTTTACTGATTCTACTTGTTATTCATTTGTTTTGTGTTTGTGTTGTTAATTTAAATGTCTAATTTCCTCAAGTATATTTTCTTTAGGTAAAATTTTGTTTGGACAGGGCTTTGGATTAGATCATTTAGGTTCAAATCTGCTGAGAATTTGCTTCCCACACCAGATATACTGAATCAAAATCTACATTTTTAACAAATCCCCTGGTGATTATTATATATGCACAGGTAATTCTTATATGCACCTAAGATTCACATGAAAACTTCTTAGCCATAATCCAACAAATTGAAGGAATAAGTCACTGGGCCTGAGGACTCAAAACTATAGTCTTGGGGACCTCATGGTCAACTGGCATAACCTAGTCCATAAGGGCAATGCTCTACATCCGATTTTGGTGAGTAGAGAATGGGTCCTTAAAAGCTTATTTTTGTTGTTGTTATTTGCCGTCTAGTAGGACCCTACTCATAGCGACCCCTCCTTGGGTTTCTGAGGCAGTATCACTATGGAAATATATTGCCCAACCTTCCTTCCAAGGAGTGGCTGATGGGCTTGAACTGCCAGCCTTCTGGTTAGCAGTCAAGTGACTTAGGCTTATGAGAGGCCATCTAAGATGCAACTGTTGGTCTTTCTATCTGGAGCAAAGAAGAGTAAAGGAAATCAAAGATACAAAGAAATAATTAGTCCAAAGGACTAATGGACCATGCAAACCTCAGCCTTCATGATCATGAGAACAGAGGAACTAGACTGTGCCTGGCTACCACTGGTGTCTGCTCTGAAATGGATCATGCTCTGAGGGCCTGGACAGAATGAGAGAAACATGTGGAACAAAATGCAAAATAATAATAATAAATACTGAGCTTATGGTTCTAATAGAGTGATGGAACCCCTGTGGCTATAGCCCTTAGACATTCTTCAGGTCTGGAACTGAAAGTCACCCCCATGGCTCAACCTTTAGCTAAACAAAAGACAAAGGTGAACAATATCACCATGGCAGTACATACTGCTTAGAACAATGAACCACACAAGATCACAAGGGCAGCATTTGCCCAGGGATAAAGCTCAGAAGGCAGGAAGGGACTGCAAAGAAGGACAAAACAAATACAAGGAGTAATTAGGAAGAGCACTGTTACATTGTGGAGATTTAATCAATGTCACAAAACAAAATGTGTGTGAATTGTTGAATGGAAAATCAATTTGATCTTTTAACTTTCATCCAAATCACAATAAAAAGTTACAAAAAATAAAATATATGAATCAAAGTTTATATT
>NW_006921631.1:12001382-12014236 GCF_000298275.1 Orycteropus afer afer | reverse complement strand
GGGAAATTTAAGACAAAATAAAAAATACTATCTTTTTCTTTTAATTATAAAAGAAAGTTTAAAATCACTTAGGAAATTGAAATGGAATAATCAGAACAGAAATAATGAGAATGTTCATGCATTGTAAAGAATGTAACCGATGTCACTGAAAAACTTGTGTAGAAATTATTGAATGGGAATCTAGGCTGCTACTTAAACCTTTAGTGAAAACACAATGAAATATTATTTAGGAAACTGCCCTCCACGTTAGATTTGCCTGACTTCAAACAAGATTCAGATCCACCACCATCCCTAATGATTGTGATTTAATTTATTGGGGGTGGGGTCAGGCATAGATATTTTCACAATCTCACAGGTGACCATAGTGTGCAGCCAGGGATGAGAACCAATAATGTTGTTGTTGTTGTTGTTATGTGCCGTCGATTCGGCCCTAACTCATAGCAACCCCTCCTTGGGTTTCCAAGGCCATATCACTATGGAAATAGATTGCCCCACCTTCCTTCTGAGGAGTGGCTGGTGGGTTTGAACCACCAGCCTTCTGATTAGCAGTCAAGTGCCTTTGGCAACCATTCATTGGTGAAGCAAGATAAAGGCATTCAAGTTTATTGAGTTTCTTTGAATTTCTGAAAGTAACACAGTAGTCAGTGGCTAAACTGGCCCCAGAGCCCAGATATCCTGTTACTGGTTCTATCCCATCCTCTTCCAACAAATAGAGCACAAGCCTGGGACGTATTCCTCAAGGATTTCTCAGTATTTTGCTCAATGTCAGGCACATTGAAGTTACATGATAAAGTACTTGTTAAATGGTAGATGAAAAATGAGTGAAAAAATTAAATGAATGTCAGGAGACTCCTCGTATCTCGCTTATTCTGTAACTTCCCTGAAATAATAATGATACATGTTGCTAAACAGTTAGACAAAGTTTCAGTCTCAGTAGAAGCCCAACATCCACTCTTGGATGCTGGGTTGTTGCATTTTGAGGTCATGGAAGAATTTCCGATCAGCTAAAGAAGCACAGAGAGAAATTTACAGTGAAGGGAGGTCAATGCACATCAAAGGTGGTAAGCAAAGCAGATGAGTGTGTCTTCTAAACACTTTAGATTCCAGAGAGATTCTGTAACAGTTTCTAGGGTGGAATTTATAAATGCAGAGAAATGTATCAGTGCAAACATCAAAAATTCAAAAAGGAAGGTACTCAAGGCTCTCAGAGACCAAGGGCTGCCTATTGTGACTGCTAATCCAAGTGAGTTTGGGTTAAAAGGGGTTAACAGCCCTCTGCTGTAACACATGATTGGTCTTTATGAGGTTGAAGCTCTTGTCTGTTTGAGGCCTACAGATGATGCTAAAGAGCCAATAATGACAGCAATTCAAAGCAATCTAATTATGCAAACGGGAGGCTAAACAATTTCATCATCCTTAAATTAGATTGTCCTAATGAGATAAAGACACCAATTAATCCTGAATTAATTTCAATAGCCTATTTCAGGCAAACACTTTAATATGCAAATGTAAATGAGAAACAAAGCCTACTGTAGAATGCCAGAGTTCAGAACCTCTCTCTTTGCAGCTGCAGCGGGTGTAAATAGTGCCTAATGAGTTTGCATGGAAAGACACAACCAGTCGAAAATTTTAGACTTCATAAAGCACAGCCAGTGCCTTAGGTATACTGGATGTGGTCTGAGCCAGACATGAAATGAGGGGGAGTTTTGCTGAGAAATGTTGAGGTAAGATAGGTGTACCCTGACAAAATCATATGTACCTTTCTCCAAGCAAAAACTGGACAGTCCACACACCTTAGTACTCCACTGTGTGTTTGTGTGTACGTTTGTATGTGTATATGGTAGTGGAAGAGGTGCAGTGGAGTGAGGTAACAGGGACAATGTGGAGATTCCTTAATGAGTTGATATTTGGAGAGCCAAGTTGTCATAACACACACCTGGACAGAAGTCTCTTCTGAACACAAAGCTGATGTTTAATTAGTGTCCACTTAATCATTTTAAATTAGCCATTACCCACCCATTTAATATTTTTTTAAAAATTAATTTCCTAAATAAGATAAGGGAACAGATTCAAAATCATAGGTTTAGCCTATGTCGAATCCAAACATCTGTGATTATAATGATGCTGGGCTAGAAAGCTCTTTAATGGGATAATTCTTTTTATTATTTCCACAATAACCCTACAGGTAATAATCTTGGTAATAATTTCTACTGTCTTTTAGAAAAGAAAGTGATAGCTGATGTTGGGAATGAATCCAAAGTGAAATAGAGAGAGAACCGTTCTTTTCAAGGTTGTCTATGTTAACTTAAACTGTCTGTGGTTAGTTTTAAATAACCAGGAAGGAACAATGACTAGTGTCTATTTCTTGTGACACTATAACCTTAAAGGGTACAAAATAATGCTCAAGGTTCAGCTAAAATACAGGACACTTGTGCAATACTTGGGACATACTTATAATAAAAAAAAAAATTCATTGTTCATCTGAAGTTTTAATGTGGCTGGACATCCTGTATTTTTATTTGCTAAATCAACCAACCTCAATAATGCCATATACATAATAGATGTTCAATAAATATTTGTTGAACAGAATCAAATTAACCTTTAATCCAAGACTTGGGATGACATTTTCAAAGGAGAGTATAACAGATGTATTTTGTGGTATGAGTCACCATTTTGGGGAGTGGAACACTCTTCTGACCAAAATCTTCTGCTTACAAGGAATGAACTCCCACCTGGAATATATATAAAACATAACTATTCCCATCAGAGGAACTCTAGTGGCATAGTGCCTAAGGCACTTGACTGCTAACCAGAAGGCTGGTGGTTCAAACCCACCAGACACTTCTCAGAAGGAAGGTTGGACAATCTACTTCTGTAGTGATACTGCCTCAGAAACCCAACAAGGGGTAGTTATGAGATGGGTCTGACTTGATGGCAAATAACAACAACAACAACACTCCCATCAGGGATGCCCATCTGACTCAATCTTGTCCTATCAAATATTGCTTCTCAAGGGATAGCATTGGACCTTAGGAACTAGAGTTACTTTTTTCTAGGAACGACCTTTAATCTGTACATTTGAGATTTGTAAAGAGCCCGTACTGCCAGGGTCAAGGAGTATGTCATAGCAGTTAATAGAATTGGCTCTGGATTCAGACAGGCTTATTTTCATAGCTTTGTTCTATCAGGTCAGAATTTCAGAAAGTTACTTAACCTGAGTTTCAGTTTCTTCATTTGTAAAGTGGAACTACCTCATAAAGTTTTTGTGAGCATCAAATTAGCTAATAAATAAATAAAGCACAAAGCAAATGCTCAATAATAGTCAGCTAGCCATGGAAGTATTTTGTAACTGAGTAATGGAGAAAGATAGAAAAGAAAGGAACAGATGGTGTAGAAGAAGTCAAAATGAAAAGCAGAAAGAATATCCCCCAACTTCCTGAGGAGCTTCTGTTTATTTCCATGTTCCTGGCTTTGAGTTCCTTGATACATTCTACTATTAACTGCCCTTGAGTGGGCCCTGACACATGGTAGCCCCATGCACAATGGAATGAGATACTGCCCAATCCTGCACCATCCCCATGTTTGGTTACAGATCTCCCCTTTCTGTTCCACAGGGTTTTTACTGACTGAGTTTTGGAAGTAGATCATTAGGTTTTTCTTCCTAGTCCATTTTAGTCAGGAAGTTTTACTGAAACCTATTCAGCATCGTCACCAGACACTCCTTGGAAGGAAGGTTGGGCAATCCTACTTCCATAGTGATAATGCCTTGGAAACCCAAGGAGGGGTTGCTATGAGTCGGGGCCGACTCGACGGCATGTAACAACAACAACAACATTCAGCATCATGGTAATACACAAGCTTCCATTAATAGACAGAGGGGTGGTTGCTCTGCATGAGGTTCATTGGCTGGGAATTGAACCCCAGTCTTCTGCATGGAGGGTGAGAATTCTACCACTGAACCACCAATGGATCAACTCATGATTTACTTACTGCTCGCTTGCTTCCTATTTTTAAGTCTGAATGGTTCTAACAAATGGAAAGATATTTAAAACTTCATCAACCTCAGTGGAAATTTAGGCTTATTGTTCAAGCTATGAGATTCCTCTCACAAACAAACAAGTGTCTAAGCCTCCATGATTAAAAGGGTAATCAGAAATACCCTTTAACTGCCCGACTTTTTCTAAACTGGTAAACCTTTCTTCTTATTACAATTTCTTTCAAGCTCCACAGATTTGAAATTTGAAAATTCTATCACTTTTTAATTTCTGAGTCACCTTAAGGTGTAGCGATAATATTTTACACCACAAAAACTGGAACATGTGGTCTGACAGCATGAGTATACTTATAGGGACATCAGGAAAGACTATTTAATGTTAGAGCTGTCCTGGAAATTATAAAACATATGGTTCCTTACTATCAGATTCTTTGCTAGCCACCTTTTACTTTTGTTAGACACTAAACTACACTTTAATTTCCAAAGAGGATAGCACCCCACCACACACACACACACACACATATCACACTCCTTTCTTTTGGAGTCAAACTTCAAGGACTCTCTGAAGAAATCCTCTTCAAAATCTTCTCTCCTGTTTATTTATTTGCTATGCTAAAAGGAAAGCATTGTGAACCTTGTTTACAGATATTTCCCTTTTAAATTTTACATGGAGGGAGGGATGTTGGTAAGGGTCTTTACAATCACTTCAGTTCTTGTTATTGTATTCGTCTCTGAGCAAAAGTTGAGCTACAAGTTCCATCTTTGCATACTATTTAAAACCAGTAGCCTTGGAATAGACTCACTGCACTCATTCCAACTCATTGCAACCTCTTGTATGTCAGTGTTGAAACCATAGGGTTTTCAATGGCAGATTTTTTAGAAGTTGGTAATCAGATCAAACTTCCAACTTTTCAGTTAACAGCTGAATGTGTTAACCATTTATGCCTCCTGGGACTTTTTAATATTCTATTACATTAAACAAAACATACTTATGCTACATCTGAGAGCTACCATGTGCCAAGTTGCTATGCTAAGTAACTAGAATAGAATGAAAGAAAAAGAGAGGGGGGGGGAAGATGAGAAAGAGAGAGAAGGAGAGGGAGAGGGAAAGAGAGAAAGAGGAAGGAAGGAAGGGAGGAGAGAGGGAAGGAAGGAGAGAGGGAAGGATGGAGAAAGGAAGAGAGAAAGTTATTAAGAGTTTCAGGGTCTAGTTTGGGAGAAAAATTATATTTACAACTTGCAGGATAGTGTGGTGCATGTGATAATACAAATATGTAGAAGGAGCAGTGTTGACGCTACAGGGGAAATAACTCTACCTGGAAAAGATAAGGAAGACTTCTTTAAGTAAAAGCTGTATCTTGTCAGGCTAAGATAGATATTTTGGCACCCAGGCACAAAAAAATGAGGTAATACACGATTAGCATTAGCATCAGAGCAAACATCATTAATGGGTAGGTAAAGGTGATCACCAGTTAATATTTCTGAAGTTTCACATCACCTAATTTTAAATATTTAGCTGGCATAAAGAGACAAGTATGGTATCCTCAGTGTTTTTTTTTTCCCCCCTCAGTGGGACCAATGGAAAAACGGATTTAATTTTGGCAACTTGGTAAAGCTGAAAGTGTTGTTATAATGACTAGAAATTAAGTGTCATTTTCCAATTGCTGTTCCACATATTTAAGAAAGAAATTTGTTGCTTTATGAAAAGTGTGCTATTTGGCTTGCTATGAATTATACCTCGACCATAACATAATATTGCTCTGGTTTTAATGAGCTAATTGTTTAACACTCTATGTAGTTCTCTTATCTGTAAAAGTAGTAATAGTAAACCAGATTTAAATTGCTGATAAAATCAAATAAATTCACGAATATGAAAATAGTTTATGCAATGTAAAGTACAATACAAATGATAACTTCTTTTTCTAAACCATAACAAGCAAATGTAAGAGCCATTTTTCTAGAAAAGAGAAAGGTCCCACAACTTACTTTTATTATGCTAAAAAAAAGATCAAATCATTATCATTTTCCTTTTACACATACAACTCACTACCCCTGCCTCTGTTCAATACTTTGAATGGACTCTCTGGTGCTTTAATGGATTGTCAGTCATATTTTAAGCATGTATGTGAGATGGTATTCACAGATCACTGTTGGAAGATAAACTGGAATAGAGTTATGATAATAGATCAGTACATCCTGGCCAAGAGATCAGATAGACTGCTGTTTGATAAACCTAATAAAACAGTAGAGCTTATTGATATTGCTACTCTACTAGGTTGAAGCACCCTGAGATTGTCTGTCCTCTGGCATTGAAACTGAACCCAAGGTGTAGATGGAGTGACAGCCTAGTGAAGCCAGCTGTCTCAGCAGCTAGAGTAGCTCTGAGCACTTGATTTGACAGTGCCTCAAATTCATTATTTTCTGGCATTTATTCTTAAGATAAGATAGTTTCTTGATTAATGTCCTGTGTTAATGGGGGCAATTTGTGACTTTGATTCCTCTCTGAATATGTGTTGTGTTGATCTTGGCAGGACATCACAGAGGAGTGTATGGATGTGTCATTGAGACTTTGGCCCACTCAAAGCACATGTAGTACTAATGACAGTTGGAAACACCACATAAAGTCATAGCCAGTATATTATTATTATTATTGCTTAAAAAAGAATACTATGAATTCATTGTATATAATAGCATTAAGAAAGTCTGATAGATTAAATTAGCACCACAGAATTAAAAATAATACATGCTGAATTACTTACTGATGCATTCATTAAGCCTTGAAAAACAAATAGCAATTGAACAAAGGTTAAATTGTATAAGCTCAATCATATGTGACCCGAACAGTAGTTTTTATTTTCCTTACACTAAAACCTGTTTGAGAACTTTTCCATATCATTAAATGGCACCATTGTCAAATCTGTTCTTCAAGCCAAAAACCCAAGCATCATCTTTGATTCCAATCCCTTAGCCTTCATATCAAATTGGTTCAAACCCTGTCTACTTCTAAACCCTGTCTACTTTCTATAAATTATTGGGGTGTTGAGAGAAATGTTTGGGATCACAATGCTTAAGAAGTCCATTTCCCTCTGTCAGCATATTTTACTCCTTAAAGAAGGCTGGTTTCATGTTGAAAAAAATGAATGGCAGCCTGACATACAATTCTGGAAGACAGAGTCTACCATTCTAGCCTAAGCCATTATTATTTCTTATCTTAACTTGGTCCTGCATGCGGTCTATTTTTGTTTGTTTGTTTGTTTGTTTTTAACATAGCAGCTAAAAGAAAGGAACTTGGAGGAGGAAAAGTACATCAAGGGCCCAAAGTAATAAACATTAATAGCTAGTGAGTGAGTGTTAAGCATTGCAGACAATGACTTAAGAATCCTATAATAATCCTAGAATTTAGGTGCCCTTATTTTTCCTATTTTATATATTAAAGAAAAAAAATTAATGTGATGCTAAGTATCTTGTGTAAGGTCACAGAGTCAAACCAGATGGTCTGGCTCTAAAGCCCTCCCCCCCCTTTTATTTTTTTTTAAATTTTGTTTTGTTTTTTAGATCCCTTATTCTTAACTATCATTTTATTTAGTCTTATTCTACAAAAAAAAAAGTGACAGAGACTTAAACAAGAAAAGCCAACCACTTGCCATTGAATTGATTCTGACTCTTGGCAACCTCATGGGAGTTAATGTTCAGCTATACTCCATAAGAGTTTCAATGGCTGATTTCTCAGAAGTAGATTTCCAGACTTTTATCCCGATGCACCTTTCAATAGACTTGAATCTCCAACTTTTCATAACTGTTTACACAACCCAGGGACTCCAAGAGAGTAAAAAGAAAGCATTAATAGTACTAACTGTGACCAGAAAATATGCAAAGAACACCAATGGAGCATCCTCACTAAATTAAATATAAGTATTTAACCTACTATCAGGGCACTCCACTACTTGTCTGCTACTTGTCATATTGTGGTGGCTTGCATGTTGCTGTGATGCTGGTATTTCAAATACCAGAAGAGTCATCCATGGTGGATAGATTTCACTGGAGCTTCCAGACTAAGACAGAGTATGAAGAAGGATCTGGCAATCTTTTCCTGGAAAATAACGGTAAATAAAAACACTATGGATAGCAGTGGAACATTGTCGGATATAGTGATGGAAGATAAACTCCTCGGGTTGAAAGGCACTCGAAAAAGACTAGGGAAGAGCTGCCTCCTCTAATTACCTTGACCGTAATGACGAGGATGGAGTAAAGCTTTTAGGGCTTTCATTTGCTGATGTGGCATGACTCAAAATGAGAAGAAACAGTTACAAATATCCATAAGTAATCAGAATGTATAATACACAAAGTATGAATCAAGGAAACTGGAAGTGGTCAAAAATTAGATGGAACACTTGAAGACTGGTATCCTAATTAGCACACTAATATGGACTAGGTATTTGCCATTTTGCATCAGACAACTTTATGGTCTACTATGCCAGAAAAGACAAATTGAAGAGTTACAGCATTGATTCTTTGTCAAAGAGAATATTGAAAAATATACCCTAAAGTACAATGATGTCAGTAACAGCACAATACCCATATGCCTACAAGGAAAATTATTTAATATAATTATTATTCAAATTTATACACCAACCACAATTGCCAAAGATGAAGAATTTGAATATTTAATTGACAATTATTGGTTATTGTAATGCAAAAGTTGGAAACAAAAAAGAAGGATCAATAGTTAGAAAATATGGCCTTGGTGATGGAAATGGTACCAGAGATCACAGGATAGAAATTTGCAACCCAATGCCCTATTTATTAGAAATATTTTTTTTCAACAATATAAACAATGACTATATATGTAGGCCTCACCAAGTGTAATACACAGAAATCAAATTGACTATATCTGTGGAAAAAGATAATGAAGAAGTTCATTATTCTTGGTCAGAATGAGGCCAACGGCTGATTATGGAACAGACCATCAATTGCTCTTCATCAATTGCTCTTATGCAAGTTCAAGTTGAAGCTAAAGAAAATTAAAACAAGTCCACAAGAACCAAAGTATGACCTTGAGTATAGTCCACCATCTTAAGAATAGATTTGACACGGTGATCATTAATGACTGAAGACCAGATGAGTTGTGGGATGACATGAAGGATTTTATACATGAAAAGAGCAAAAGGTTGCTAAAAAGACAAGAAGGGAAGAAAAGATCAAAATGGATATCAGAAAAGACTCTGAAACTTGCTCTTGAATTGAAGAGTTACAGCATTGGAAAGTAGCTAAAGCAAATGGAAAAATGATGAAATAAAAGAGCCAAACAAGATTTCAAAGGGCAGCTTGAGAATAAAAAGTATTATAATGAAATGTACAAAGACTTGGAGTTAGAAACCAAAAGCTGAAAGAACTGAAGAAAAACATCAAGTCTTGAGTTTTGAATTTGAAGAATTCTATGGGCAAAATATTGAATGATACAGAAAGCATCAAAACAAGAAAGAAGCAGTACACACTGTTACTGTACCAAAAAAAAAAAAAAAAAAGATTGACATTCATTTTTGGAGGTAGCATATGATCAATAACTGGTGGTAATAAAGGAAGAAATCCAAGCTGTACTGAAAGTATTGCCAAAAACAGAGATCCAGACATTGATAGAATGCCAATTAAGATGTTTCAAAAACCAGATGCAACACTTAGTAGTGCTAACTCAACTATGTCAGAAATATGGAAGGCAGATACCTGGCCAACCAACTGAAAGATATCTGTGTCTGTGCTCATTCTAAAGAAAGGTGATCCACAGAATGCAATAATTATCAAACAATAACATTAATATCATGCATATGTAAAATTTTGCTGAAGACAATTAAAAAATGATTGTAGCAGTACATTGACATGAAACTGCCAGAAATTCGATCCAGATTCAGAAGAGGATATAGATGAGAGCTATTACTACTGATGTCAGATGGACCTTGGCTGAAAGCAGAGAATACTGTAAAGATGTTTACCTGTGTTTTATTGACTATGCAAAGGAATTTGACTGTGTGGATTGTAACAAATTATGAATAACTTTCCAAAGAATGGCAATTCCAGAACACTTAATTGTGCTCCTCCAGAACCTGTACATAGACCAAGAGATAATCATTGGAACAGAACAGATACTGCTTGGTTTAAAATCAGGAAAGGTGTGCATCAGAGTTGTGTCCTTTCACCATACTTATTCAGTCTGTATGCTAAGCAAATAATCTGAGAACCTGGACTACATGAAGAAGAACATGGCAATGGGTTGGAGGAAGACTCATTAACAGCCTGCCATATAGAGATGACACAACCTTCCTTGCTGAAAGCAAAGAGGACTTGAAGCACTTACTGACTTACTGATAAAGATTGAAGACTACAGCTTTCAGTATAAATTATACTTCAACTCAAAGTAAATAAAAATTTCACAACTGGTCCAACAAACAACATCATGACAAATAGAGAACAGTTTAAAATTGTCAATCATTTCATTACACTTGGATCCATAGTCAATGTCCATTGAAGCACCAGTCAAGAAATCAAAAGATGTCTTGCATTAGGCAAATCTGCTGCCAAAGTTTTAAAAAGTCAAGACGTGACTTTGAGGACTAACGTTCACCTGACTCAAGCCATGGTATTTTCAATTACCTCATATGCATCTGAAAACTGGAAAATGTGTTAGGAACACCTAGGAAGATGAATCTATGCATTTGAATTATGGTGTTGGTGGATAATATTGAATATACCATGGACTGCCAAAAGAATGGAAAAATCTGACTTGGAAGAAGTACAGCTAGAATGCTCCTTGGAAGGTAGAATGGCAAGACTTCATCTTACCTACTTTGGACATGTTATCAGAAGGAACAGTCCTTGGGAAGGACATCATCCTTGGTAAAATAGAGGGTCACTGAAAAAAGAAGAAGACCCTCAATGAGATGTATTGACACAGTGAATGCAACAATGGACTCCGATATAGCATCCTCATGATGCTCAGGACCAGGCAATGTTTTATTCTTTTGAGTAGGTGGTCACTATGAGTCAGAACCAACTTAATGGCATCTAACAACAAACAACAATCAAGGTACTGTTTTGTCCTCCTTATATTGTACCTGTCTTTGGGTATCTTTATTTTTTATAATTTTGAATCTACAGAGAAGTGGCAAGATTAGTAGAAGGAATTTCTATACACCTTTTACAGAGATTCACAAGTTACTTACATTATGGCTGATCGGTTTTTGCTTTGCCATTCTATCTCTCTCTCTCTCTATCTATCTTCATTTGACAATTGAGAATAAGTTGAAAATGTCTTGCTTCTTTGCCCCTAAATATTTCAACATATATTTATATATCTCCTAACAATATGGATATTATTCAATATAACCATGTATCATTAACAACATCAGGAATTTTCACTTACATAACATTATTATTTAGTCATTCTCTATACTAAAATTTTATCAGTTGTCAACATCAAAAGTATTTTTTTACTGGTCTAGGATATAACACAGGCTTAAGCATTAAATGTATTTATCATGTTTTTGTAGTTTCTTTTAATTTAGACTAGTCTCTCATTCTTTACCTTTCTTGATGTTACATATTTAGTGTATAAAATGGTTACTTTGAAGTTTCTTCATGTTGAGCTCCAGGTTATGCATTTTCTGCAAGAAGCTATAGAAGTGCTGTGATTTCTTTCTCAATGCATCATATATTTGTTCTTGTTGTTGGTGTTATGTGCCTAACTGATAGCAACCCCTCCTTGGGTTTCTGAGGCAGTATTATATTAGGAGGCACATAATGTTGATTTGTCCCAATGTTGATGTTGCAAACTTTGATTACTTGGATAAGATGATGTCCTTAAGGTTTAACTTTTAATAAAGTTATTGTTTTCCTTTTGTAATTAATATGCAAATTTGAGTAGATACTTTGAAACAATGGAATATTCTTTTCCTCATTTACCCACTAATTTTAGCTATTAATGATTTCATTCCTTCTATGTTTATAGCTGGCATTCTACTCTAAGGAAAATATTTTCTTTTCTCTTTCTCCCTCTCCATCTCTAACTATTTTTTCATGATTTACATTTCTGCTAAAAAGTCTTTAAAAGATGTTTTGTCTCTGAGGTCCAATTCTGCACCCTGGTCATGTTCTATAGACATTCTCTGGATGGTCTTACCCACATTCATGTCTTGAGTTATTGCATGTGCTTTAATGACTTCCAAATCTGTATCTTTAGTCTAGATTTCACTGTTTCTCTTCAGAACTCTATGAGCTACCAATTCAACATGTCTATTTAGATCTTTGGACCTTAATTTCCACAGGTGCAAAACTTAATTCATTATCTCCCCCCTTGCACCCACCCCCAGCAATCTTTTTCTCCTTTTCTATAACTTATTCCAGTGATAAACATCACCACACATCCAACCACAGAAATCAGAAACCTGGCATTCATCATGGACTTCTCTCCTCCTCTTATTGTTCAAACCCAAACCCCTAGCACAGACGCCTCCCAAAAAAACTCATTGTCATCAAATGAATTCCTATTCATAGCAACTTCCATTAGGTTTCCAAGGCTGTAATATTTACTGAAGCAGACTACTTTATCTTTCTTCCATGAAGCAGCTGGTAGGTTTGAACTACCAACATTTTGGTTAGCAGCCAAATGCGTTAAACACTACACCACTAGAGCTCCTTCAAAAGCAAATCTAATTAGTCAACAACAACTGTAATTCTTCCTGGTAAGTGTCTCTCAAACCTGTTGCTACTTCTGCATTTGTACAATCCAAAGTTTTACTTTGGCTCTCAGCATATTTTTCTTAGATTGTTTTTGCATTCTCCTAACAATTTCTCAGCCATGGCAGCACAA
>NW_006921631.1:11964383-11973029 GCF_000298275.1 Orycteropus afer afer | reverse complement strand
TATCTTCTGTGTCTGTGTTAATTGGTTTCCCTTTTCTTTGTTGAAGAGGGTCTGTGCAATCCTTCTGCCTAGTCCGCCATCTTGCCCCGCCTCTGATCATTTGTTTTTATGGATTGGACATAAACAAGTATTCTGCCCAAGTCATCATTTAGCTTTTCTACCTAGCTTCAATGGTCAACGTATCTATTCACATACACACACACACGCACACATGCACACACACACAACTACACACTACAGTTTTAATTCCGTATGTATCAGAAGCCACTCTTTCACCCACAAAAGTTGTACAGCTTTAAGGGTTTTCTGAAACTCAACATGTTTCTATGTGTGACAAGTGCCCAGTTTGGCTACAAACATCAAAACCCTAGAACTAAACCGAACTGAATGAGTAAACGGTCTCGATTTCATTTAGAAAGAGTGATACAAGCTCCAACTTTGTAAAGATGGCCCTTGGGAAACAGGAAATGACCCAGAAACATTATCTTCCTCATTCCATCCCAGACATCTCTAAAGAAAATGATTTGTAACTCCTTCTTTCTGAAACCCAGTGATATACAGAATGCTGCAAAAATGCATTTTCCCCTTTGAAAATGTCACAGGGCATCCAGGCATTCTCTTTCCATTTTATCTGGGCAAACAAATGTCCACTGATCAATATAAATGAAGAACAGGTACATCAACATCAATAGGAAATGACTTTTGTGAAGTACGATTTGATTCATGGCACAGAGTGGCCCTTACCAAGTTCTGTTCTATTATCAGCTTGAAAGAAGAAGATATCATAAAAGGGGCCTCCAGATGACTGTCATTTTCAAGTGGGGTGTTCTTAAGTTATAGACTTCTGCCACCTCAGAGATAAATGACTGGCTGCCCTTGGCTGACCCTGTCTTTAAAGAAAGGAAGGCTGTCTTTACAGACTCAGGGATGTATCCTGGAAAACTTTGAAAGACATAGCATTTAGAGACAATTTTATTTCTTTATCAACTGAAAGTTCTCTATTTCACTTCTCAGGTTTTTATCACTTGCTGGCATATGTGTCGAAATGAGATCATGAGGTCTCAGCACTCTTTTTGCCTGGGCTTCTTAAAGACTCACTCAATTGAAAGTGCAATCTTGTACTTAGTGGAGGTAGCAAACATTATGGTGTCACATCCTCAAGGGCAATGTGTTACTTTGTGCTTGATAAGCAATCTGAAATTATTAATTATTTAACTATCATATCCTGTTTTCTTCATGGTATTTTTAATAATAAAAGATTGGAATAACACCTCTATGACATGCAATCACTGATGGGATTGCTTAGAATATTTTGCTATTATTATGACAAATATTTCAAGAAAATATAGCCCTGAAAGTTTGAAAAGTACTTACTAGTTTGTGCTGCTGTCAGCTAACCAAGATAACTTTATATGAGTTTTGAGTAGTGGATTAGAAAAATAGTTGACACCAGGACCCTGAAGCCAGACAAACTAGGTTAAACATCCAAATCCAATCCTAAGCAGCCATGTGACCTTAGGCAAGTTCTTTAATTTCTCTGTGCTTCATTAGTCTCATCTGTGAAAAAAAGAGGATAACAGGACATAGTCACAATGTTGTTCTGAAGATTAAATGTAAAGCACTTTGCATTGCTTTGTACGTATCACATGTTCAATGCCATCAGCAGCATCATTTACATTATTACTATTATAGCAGAAATCCCAGGCACATTTTATTTTAAAACAGAATTTCCCCAAAAGGTAATCAGGCTAAACCCTAAATTCCAAATGGTGAAAATTTTGCATATATTGAGAGCACTTCCATGATTAATGAGTTTCATGCCCAGTGTCAACTCTTGTCTAGTTGTCAAGCATCAGTAGCTGAAGAAACTACTTCTAAACCCTCAAATATTGGAGAAGCTTTCTGCTCCGTCTCTATCCTCTATTCAGCATTCTCAAACTCACTGCCACCAAGTTGGATTCAAATCATAGCAACCCCTCCTTGCATTTCCAAAGTGGTATCACTAAGGAAGTAGGTTGCCCAATCTTAGACTCTGCCAACCACCTGTCAGTTTGTCATACTCTGGTGGCTTACATGTTGTAGTGAAGCTGGAAGCTATGCCATTCATATTACAAATATCAGCTGTATCATGATGGTAGTCAGGTTTCAGTGGAGTTTCTAAATGAAGACAGACTAGGAAGAAAGGCCTGGAGGTCTATTTCCAAAAATCGGCAAAGGAAAACCTTATGGACAATTATATGACTCACTTGTTTTGTATATGTCCTCAGGAAGGATCAATCACTGGAGGCGGACATCACGTTTGATAAAGCAGATGGCCAGTGAGGGCAATGGAGACCCTCAGTAAGATGAATTGGCACAATAGCCACACTATTGACTTGAACAAGCCACCAATCTTGAGGATGATGCAAAAGTGGACAATGTTTTGTTCTGTTGTACATAAGGTCACCATGAATCAGAGTCAACTTGACTTCAGTTCTCTATTTATCTATCATCTATCTATCTATGTACATTTCTAGCTACCTATCAACTATTTTTAGAATAAATTGAATTCTGATTAAAGGCTTATTTTCTTGTTTTTAACACATACCTTCTTTTTAATGGTATGAAGTATGGAAGTTTCTTAAGATTTTATTTTGACTGTGGCTCATAGTGAAAAATATTATTTGTATCATGACGCGGCATACACATACTTATTTGCAGAGAAACTGTTAATTTTTATGGGACGTTTGTTCAAATTAGACAAAAGTGCTCCCTCTAGGTGGACAAGTTAGAAAAAGATGTCATCTTTTGTAAAAATAGCCTTTGGGCACATGATTTTGCATATGTGAAGGGCCATATTTACTCCCCACAGCCCCTTAGCTGAGTACCTCAGTAAAGTGACCAAACTGTATGATCACAACCATACCAGTGAACCTATGTATATCTGTAAATTTCTGAGACAAAAATCTCTCCTTCTCTCTCACATATATGAATGGACACATATACAATTTACCCTTCCTTTGTGCAATGCACTTTAGTATTTTCTCTCTTTTTGATGGTAGTCATGGCTTCTGAACTGATATCATGACTCACTACAGGGTCATTATCTGGAATTGGAAATTGTTATAGGGATTAATAAAAGTGAACTAAAGAATGTCTAGGCATGATTCTGATTCCATCATTTATTAGCCATATCCTATTTTTCTTCTTGTTGTTATTGTTGTTATGTGCTGTCGAGTCAGACCCGACTCATAGCGACCCCTCATCAGTTTCCGAGGCAGTTTCGCTATGGAAGTAGATTGCCCCATCTTCCTTCCGAGGAGTGGCTGGTGGGTTTGAACCGCCAGCCTTCTGGTTAGCAGTCAAGTGCCTTAGGCACTACACTACCAGAGCTCCTCTAATTTTCTCAGTCTCCTTTAGTCTCAGTTTCCTCTTGTATAAAAG
The DNA here is from genome assembly GCF_000298275.1 of Orycteropus afer afer. Classification (NCBI taxonomy): domain Eukaryota; kingdom Metazoa; phylum Chordata; class Mammalia; order Tubulidentata; family Orycteropodidae; genus Orycteropus; species Orycteropus afer. The sequence continues at coordinate 11,969,606 of NW_006921631.1, read as the reverse complement.
CATACCATATAATAAGGGTATGGGTCTTGTAAGGCTGATGTGAAAGTAAATGAGCTAATATACTTAGAATGTGGTCTGACACAAACAAGCTATGCTAGTTATTATTAGTGTTAGTTATTGAGAAATTATAGATATTCTTTTTTTTGCACAAGGAGGCCTAAAACATCATAAGACTTTATATATAAACTGTGTCATTAATTGCAGACACCATATACATGTTTAAAATTATTATTAAACAAGCGTTTATTAGGCAATTACTTAGTCAAGCACTGTGCACTTTGCTGGGAATGAAGAGATTGTATTTTTGTGAAATACTATAGGAGCAGATTTGTAAATAATTATACTATAATGGCTGGAATTTAAAGGTGTGAATGAGTCTTTACAGAGACTAGAAATGGAAAAGAAACAGAAAAGTTGACATTTGAGCTGTGTCTGATGTTGTCGGGCAAGGGGAAGAGCATTTCAATCAGATGTAACAGCAGCACTTTTAACTATACTCCTACAGGTTACCTATTGCTATTATTGTTGCAAAAAGTGCTGACGTGATACAATTCATGAGGCCCTCTGGATTTCCATAGAATTTGATATAGCTTGACATTATGTTTGTGTAGGGAATGTGGACTGGGAGTAAAGTAAAGAAGGAGTTGGATCAAAAAGTATGTAAATTACAACCTATTATGTTGTTCCAAAGTTGGCATGTCACTCCCTGCGATATTATTGTTTTGATTTATAGTTCTTTTATTTCTGCCTGTGTCCTAATTTCTTGTGATGAGAATAGAAATCATAACTGGGCAAGTAGTTTGTGAATGGGATGGGTCAAAATGGGATTCAATTTTCTAGGAAGGAAAATTGGGAAATCTCCTTCGGTAGTGATACCACCTTGTAAACCCAAGGAGAGGGTCACTCTGAGTCAGATTAGACTCATCGGCAGTAAGTTTTTTTTTTTTTTTGTTACAACTCAACAACAAAAAGGCACACAGCCCTATCAAAAAAGAGGCAAGGCTTGAATGGACATTTATCCAATTAAGAAATACAAATGACAAAAAAAAGAAAAAAAACATGAAAAGATGTTCAACATCATTAGTAATGAAGGAAATGCAAATCAAAACCACAGTGAGATACGACTTCACAACAACAGGATGACTATTATCTGAAAAACAGAAAATAGCAAGTGTTAGTGAGGATGGGAAGAAATTGGAAGTTTCATCCATTTCAGCGGGGAATGTAAATGGTGCCACCACAGTGGAAACAGTTTGGCAGTTCTTTAAAAACTAAATCATAGAATTACCATGTAAGTTAGAAATTTCACTGGAAAGCAAGAACTCAGTCAGATACTTGTACACTAATGTTCACTGTACCATTATTCTCAATAGCCACAAAGTTGGAAACAACCCAAGTGTCCATTAACAGAATGGATGAAAAAAGTGACATATACACCAGAAGAAATATTATTCAGCCATAAAGAGAAATTAAGATCTGATACATGCTAAGACATGGCTGAACCTTGGAAACATAATGCTGAGTGAAATAACTTAAACACTAAAAGACAAATATTGTGTTACCTCATTTAGATGAAATATCTAGAATGAGCAAATGCATAGAGACAAAATTTTATTGGTGGTTATCTGGGACTTGGGTCTATCTGGACTTTCTTCTCTCTACTTTGTTCCACTAATCTATTTATATGTCAGTATTGCATGGTTTTATTTTTTATAGCTTTGTAGAATATTTTAATATCTTATAGATTTAGTCACCTTTCTGGGAGCTCTGGTAGCATAGTGGCTAAGGCACTTGACTGCTAACTGAAGGCTGGCGGTTCAAACCCACCAGCCACTCCTCAGAAGGAAGATTGTGCAACCTACTGCCGTAGTATTACCTCCTCGGAAACCCAAGGAGGGGTCGCTATGAGTTGGGTCTGACTCGATGGCACATGACAACAACAACATACCTTTTTTTCATTCCAGTGTTTTCTCAGCTATTGTTGTGTGTCTATTTTTTTATTATGAATGTTATTTATAACCTTCTAGCTTCATACATTCAGTTTGTGCTAACTTATATTAGAATAATCTTAAATATGTAAATTAGCCTAAGGATAACTGATTTCCTGATAGTGTTGAAGCAGTCTATCCAAGATTGAAAAATGTCTTTCAATTTTTATCTTTAGGAGTGTTTTAAATTTTCTTGATACAGATTTTGAACATTTGTTTGTTAAGTATATTCTTAAACATTTTTACTTTATTGTTGGTTGTTGCTACTATTCTAAAAGGCCTTCTCTTCCATAATACCTTCTGACTTGCTGTTGATTTTTCAATGTGAAATTTATTTCCTCATACAAAACCAAACCAAACTCATTGCCATTGAGTTGGATCTGACTAATAGTGACCCCTCCTTGGGTTTCCGAGGAGGTATCACTACAGCAGTAGATTGCCCAATCTTCCTTCCAAGGAGTGGCTGGTGGGTTTGAACCGCCAGCCTTCTGGTTAGCAGTCAAATGCCTTAGGTATTATGCCACCAGAGCTCCTAGCATTTATGGAGCATTGCTATAATCTGATTTCTGAATTTGGGTAGAATTTCCCTCTGAAACCATCTGATGAGCCTGGTAGAGTTTTTCATTTGCTTTGTTTTTTGTAGAGTAGTTCTTTGATAATTTTCTCTATTTCTTCTATGAAAATTGGTCTTTTAAATTTCCCATGTCTACTTCTGTCAATTTTGTCAAGCTATATTTTCCTAGGAAAATATCTCTGATACATAGGTCTTCACACTTACATGCATAGAGTTGTACAGACTCCTATTATTATTATTATTATTATTATTAATTCTTCCCATATCAATAGTTACTTCTGTTCCATCATTTCTTATTTTCTATACTTGTGCTTTCTCTCTTACACCTTGACTAGTAGTTTCTCTATTTTGTTCATTAGTTTGCTCTGTGTTTTTCTTTTTCTTACCTCATACCTTTCTGCTTTGTTGTTATTACTTCATTTTTGTGATATTTTATTCTTTACCTTTTTTTTTCTTTTCTAGATTTATGAGTTGGGATTTATTTTTATTTGATATATATTGTTGCATACGTTTAACCTTGTGAATTTTCCTCCAATCATAGCTTTAAATCTTGTTAATTCATTAATATTTTTCAAACATTTCCTAAATTTTTGCTTGTATTTTCTTTACCACCCAAGTTGTTTAAAAGATTTTAAAATTCCTGAGAAGACAGTCCTTTTCTTTAATGTAATTTTTTTTTTTTTTTTTTTTGAGTTTTATTCCAGGCCCATAGCATTGGGGGTCTCACCAGACTCCATCCAACCAGCTCTTTAATGTAATTTTATAAATTCTTAGGTTTGTTACATTGTGTTCAGAAATTGTTATTTGTAAGATTTCTATTTTATGGGTATTACTGATGTTTTTCTTTGTGGTAAATACTTATGATTGCTCCACAAGCAACTGAAATCATGTATCATATTATAAAATCATGTATTTTCATACTTATTCATCCAGTTTTCATGGAGTGCTGGTGGCACAATGGTTAATCACACAGCTGCAAACCTAAAGGCTGGCACTTCAAACCCACCAGCTACTATGTGCAAGAAAAGACTTGGTGATCTGCTCCCATAAAAATTTCAGCCTAGGAAACCCTATAAGGCAGTTCTACTCTGTCCAATAGGGTCACTGTATGTCAGAATCAACTTGGTGGCACACAATAACAACATTCTTCGTTTCACTTGTGTTTATACACACATATATACACATACATGTACACATACATAAGGTAAATTATGTTGTTTATATCTTTAATATCTCTAGTTTGTTTGTTTTATCCATGTAATCTGTCTAGTACTTACAGTGGTGTTCAAATCTCCTTTTATTAGTGAGTGTCTATTGATTTCTCCTTGAATCTCTTGTGGTTTTTGTTTCATTGAAATGTTATTTCATACAGAGATATTTATAGCTATTATATATTTATTGAGGATCATGGCTTTTAGCATTTGACATGTTTTTCTTTATCTCATTTCATGACGTTTGGCTTAAATAGTGCTTTGTTTGATAACACAATTATTAAACCAGCTTTCTTACTTTTTTTATTTGCATCATAAATATTTTGTACACCCCTTTATTTTCAGTCATATTGAATTACTTTATATTAGGTGTGTCTCTGCACAGAATAAATTTAATTTTCCTCTTTGTGCCAATTTAGAAATCATTTTCTCTTTACTACAGCAGTTAGGTCTATTTTGTTTTATTGGTAAGGTTGATATGTTAGGACTTAACTCTTCTCATATTATTTTATATTATAATTTCTGTGATGTTATATTTATTCTTTTACTAAATGGAATATATTTTTGCTCCCCCTTTTGTTTTCCTGTTTCTTTCTTTTCTTTAGGAAACTTTGCATTATAGTTTTAATGGTTACATAAGTGTCTATACAATTATAGTGACTTTAATCCATCTCCTTTTTTTTCTTAAACAATCACCTATTAACTGATTTGTCAGTTTAAAATAGTGTCCTTTGACTCCCATCTATCACATTTAAAAATAATGAATCATTATATTCTACTTTATCTTTCCTTTCTTCTCTCATTTAGTTGTATTGTTTTTATTTTATCAAAACATATCTACAATTAAATATACTGCATTCTCTCCATCATTTTTTTTTCATCACATTAACTTAGTCATCTCTTATTGGCTTGCCATGGTGAAGTGCTTATGAATGCAGTATTTTCTGATTTCTTCTATGTTTAAAATTACTTATCTATAACCTTTGTCCTTAAAGGAGAAATTGGCTAGATATAAAATTTGGGGGCTCATATGCCTTTTTCTTGACTTTCTTGGAAATAATTTTCACAATTTCTTTGTACTGTATGCTACTTTTCAAAAATCTGATGGCAATCTAATTTTCTTATCCTTAAAAATATGTCAACCTGGGGGCAAGATGGCAGACTAGGCAGAAGGATTGCACAGACCCTCTTCAACAAAGAAAAGGGAAACCAATTAACACAGACACAGAAGATAATCTTGGACCCCTGAGCCTTGAAGGAAAGGATGCAGATTTGGGCTAAACCCCAACTAGCAGAAGAATTTGCGTGAAAATACCAAAAACAAGGAGACCTATGGAGCTGCGGTCTGACAGCGCACTGAGTGACCCTGACAATACAGGTGGCTCGGAGATACGCGACTGGTAGGAGGACCTAAGAATTAACCTAAAAATCACCTGCCAGCCAGGGACTG
>NW_006921631.1:11948926-11956273 GCF_000298275.1 Orycteropus afer afer | reverse complement strand
CAATGACATGAGACAAAGTATATGTGAACTGCTGTATGAAAAGTGAATTTACTCTGTAAATCTTCACCCAAATCCTAATTAAAAAAATATATATATATGTTAACCTTTATTTTTCTTTTCCCTGGAGACCATAATAGCTTTCTTTTCCTTTTTTTTTTTTTCCTTGTCTGATAGTTTACAAGGATGTGTCTTACTTGAACATTCTGTGTCAATTTTCCCAAGTATTTCATTGGGCCTTTTAAATAAACATTGTGGTTTTATCTTGTTTCAAGAAAGTTTTCTTGGAGTACAATTATTAATACTTCTTTTATGTCATTGCATTACTTTTCCTGTTCAGGCAATCTAAGGGAAATTATATTTTATCTTCTTTGGCTATTTTTTTTGTTAGCTTATTAAGTTTAATTAACTCTTATTGCATTTCATGTTATTTTTATAAATTTATTATCTTTAATATTCAGATCATAATTTCATTAATTTTCTATTGATTCATAACAAATTATCACAAACTTAGCTTAGAAAATATCTATTAATTTTTTCATTTTTTGGTAGTTATAAGCTGGTTCTCTGCTCAACATCTCACCATGCTGAAATGAAAATGTCAACTGGGCTGCATTCTTTTCTAGATCTTGAGGACTTTTTGAGCTCATACAAATGTTATCAGAATTCAGTTTCTTGCAGCTCTAGGACTGAGAACTCTGACTCTTGTTGGTTGTCAATTATATTACTTTATTTCCTATTTGGCCCATTTATTTGAGGTTTTTTCTGTTTGGAAGTAAACAAAATATTTTGAATTTATCATCCCCTAAGAACAAGTAAAGGAGCTCTGGTGGCATAATGCCTAAGGCATTTGACTGCTAACCAGAAGGTTAGTGATTCAAACCCACCAGCCCTTGGGCAATCTACTTCCATAAAGATTACTGCCTTGGAAACACAAAGGGGTCACTGTGAGTTGGAAATGACTTGATGGCAGTGAGGTTTTTTTTTTTTTTTTACCCTAAGAACAAGTAAAAATCTTCGTAACATCCAAATAACATATATATTTTTAAAATGCATCACCAAATTAACAATAAAATGGAAGATTGCTGGAGGCAAAAATCTAAACAAAATGTAGAGAAGAAAACAGAAAACGAAAACTGTCTTTTACATTGAGAATATTTGTCAAACTGGATGAATTTGAACTTACGTTCTCAGGCCATTCAGTATTAGAGGACAGGACATAAAAACTCACCTGAACATTTGAAATGAACCTGAACACCTATACCACATGAAACTAAGACTCTAGTGTTCTATGCTGTATGTGTAAAGGTAAATGAGAAACAAGCCTACCTCCAGGACACTGTTTAGACAATTACCCATTTTGAATACATGGGGAAAATATTCTCTGAACATTTGTAACTACCAACTCTCCTCATGCAAATATGAAGACTTCATACTAGTTATTTTTTTAAATCCCCAACCTTAGAGTTTAATTTAAGATTTCATGATTAGATAGTGCCCTTAGGTGTTTGTGGTTGTTGTTGTTATGTGCTGTTGAGTCAAACCTGACTCAAAGAGACCCCTCCTTGGGTTTCTGAGGCAGTATCACTACGGAAGTAGAATGCCCAACCTTCCTTCAGAGGAGTGGCCAGTCTTCTGGTTTGCAGTCAAGTGCCTTAGGCACTACGCCACCAGAGCTCCCCTTCGGTGTTTAGCAGAAGATAATAAATAATAATTCTATCTGGAGGAATTCACTCTCTACAATGCTTTCAAAGTATTGATATGATTTAATTTCATAGAAATATCAGCTGTGATAATATATACACACCTTCACAAAGAAATAAGGCAACATAAACAAACAACACCAGAAACAAGAAAAAGCAAAATTGCACCTTAAAATTTCAGTTGTTAAAATTATCAAAGAATATAATATAAGATTATTTAATTTGATTTAAAATAAATGAAGGATTACAAATGCAAGCTAGATAAACGAGACTTAAAAGTGATCAATAAGATTTGAAAAAGAACCAAATCAAATTTTAAAAAATTTAATCAATAGGTAAAAAAAGAGATTAGATATAGATAAACAGAAAATTCATGAACTGAAAGACAGAATGGGAGAAAATAACCAGAATTCAACCAGATACATAGATACACACAAAATACAAATAGAAGCTTAAAATCTATGGAGAAGAGACTTAGAATTTCAACATATACCTAATTATATTTCCAGGTGACAAAGAGAGAAAGAATGAGGTAGAGTGAGATTTAAAGAGACAATGTCACAAAATTTTCCAGACTTTTGCCTTTGAGAAAGCTGTTATGAGTTTATTGCTATTCCTCAAGAGATACTGTCTTTTTTTCCTCTCTCATTCGTTTCATGATCTCTTTGTCTTGGTATTTTTCAATTTTGAATCCTATATATTTTATCTTAATCCTTCTTAGTATATGCCGTGCTTCCTGACACTTGTCGTTGTTGTTGTTGTTAGGTGCCATTGAGTCATTTTCCTGATACTTGTGGGCTCATGTTTTTCATCAGTCCTGGAAAGTCTCAAGTCTCTTTACATATTACCTCTTCTGCATCCTTACCATCCTCTCCTTTTGGGTCTCAGATGAGATGTTTATTAAGCCTATTCATTCTATCTTTCATATCTTTTCCATATTCTCTAATTTTTCATTTTGCTTTTCTGGCTCAATCTATGAAACCAGCTTATTCTGTTTAATAGATCTCTTACAGAATTTTAATTTAATATTTATATTATATTTCTTAAATGTATAATTGACTATATTTATATGTTTGTTTTTAATACTTTCCTGGCACCTTTCTCTCTAAATGTCTGTTTTTCCTTCTTTAGACACTTGACACCTGGTATTTAATAAGTCCCCAGTAATTGTAGTATCGGAAGGTTAAGAGATTCAAATATGTCATTCGTTTTGTTTTTTTTTTTTTTTTCTACTGATTTTTTTTTTTAGGTACCCTGTTTCTTTATATGTTAGATGGTTTCATCATGTTTTCATGTACCACTGAACATAATCTACAGAAATTCTGAGGGCCTAAATTTAAAGTACAGAGAGGAATTGCATTTTCTTCTCTAGAAGCAGAGAAGTTGCTGATATGAAACAATTTTAGCATAAAGTTATTGCTTCATTTTGAAGTTGACACAAGAACTTAAAGTCTTGATCACAGTCTTTCCAGGGAAATCCTGGATCTTGCTTTTACTCACTGTTCATGACTACTTATTGTAGTTTTGGCTCACTGTGTTATAAAATAACTGTGGTTGCTTTTCCCCCCTTAGGTTTTTTTTCTTTTTTTTTAACTTGCAGTAGAGTCTAGAAATGCAACAAAATATAGTCTTTTTGTTTCTTTGTACTATATTACATATTTAGGATCTAGTTATAGTGTAGTGGGAGTGTTCTTCAATGTACCATACCAAAACACATATAATTTTTCTGGATCTTCCTCTAAAATGGTGGCATTTTTTTCATTTCCCAAACAGCAATAATTTGAGTAATAAAACCATGTGCCTGCAGAAAGTACAGTCATTTACTATGATTTCCTTCTCAGACATGTCTGCACATCTGTGAGAAATGTTTTCATGTTCCATAGACACAGCCTAGTTTTCTCCTATAACTTTGTATAACAGACTAGCACTGAACCTCTACTCAGCTCCCACAATCATCTCTTGCCATTGCATAATGAATTGAAGCTGTTCTCACATTCTGTTTGGGTACAAATGATAACACATTTATTCTCCCAAATTTCCCAAAACACCAAGGCATTTATCAAAACTGAAAACTTGATAGAAAGCTTAGAGTAACAGAGAGTAAATAAAGTTCAGGAGAAAAAAAAAAAAAAACTTGATCTTAAATGTAGTTATGTATAAATATGACCCTCCATTGAACTATAGGCAGTCACCAGGCTACAAATGTGATCTCTTCCTAAGTGTGTCTTTAAGTTGAATTTGTAGATAAATTGAAACAGGTGTATATGGTACTTATTTAGCCTTACTTTAGTATAAGAAAAGGCTGGAAAACTTTTCAGTGATTTAAAAGCTTCACATGCAGCAAGTGAAGGTGATTATGATAAAGAATTTGTTGTGTAGAGGGGTTGGTTCAATCATTTCAAAGTGAAAGCAAGTTTATATAACATTAAAGGACAATTAGTACTTGTCTGTCAGTCAGATATTTGTAACCCAAGGACTGCTTCATCCTCTTTGCCTTAAAGGAATTCAATCTCTTATTACCCAGCAACAGGGAAATTATCTCCATCTTCTTATTTCAAGTCTAAAACCCTGCCTCCATCGGTGTAATTTACAGGGTTGCAGTACTGCCCAAAGTGGAGACAATCATCCACATTTTGATGAGGATGCTTTAGGTCTTCACAGCTTGGATCATTGCTGTTCTAGAATAATATCACAGCTTCACCTTTGCACATCTAGGGACCATTTACTTTCAAAGAGAAAAAAAAAAAAATCATCTCTCTCCTTTGGGAACAGAAATAATTTCCAGCAGCTGCAGAATATAAATTTATCCTTTCTAGCCATAAAAATCTATAGACTTCCAATCCTAGCTAGACCACCCTTTTCTTGCTACCAGGTTCCCCTCACAAAAGACAGATTATCCAGTAAGCAAGTTAAACACGAGCTTGATTTATTTACTTACTAATTTGTAGTGAACAGCTTAGTTTACAAACAGATTAGTAAGTAAACTCAAGTAAACCCAAGATTACCTCTCTTACTAGGTACTCTGTCTCTGTCATGGATTATAAATTTGAAAAAAGGCTTTGATTCTGTAGGAAGGTACTATGGAGTTGAGAGAGAGACAGACACCAATTATACTTAAAAGTAGAATCTTTGATGTAGTGAAAAAGTATGCAATTGTTCACTACAGATTAGTAAGTAAGCACAAATAAGCCCATCTTACCTTGCTTATTGGGTAATCTACACTGGCCCTCACCCCTAAACAAAACACTTTGCAACTTCTTCAAGAAGTCAAGGATATTGTCTTATTGTCCTACCAAACAAAATTCCTGATACATGGCCATGCCCCATAACTCTGTCATGTGCATGAATCAGTGAATTACTAGGTAAATACATTTTTCTTTAAATATTTGGAGAAGTTATGTAAGGTAAGCAACGCTCACTCTCACAAAATGTCTTCTTTTTTGAGAGGGAGTGAGGGAGGCAGGGAATAAGGGGAGAAAGGAGGGAGGAGGAGGGAGAGAGACTATGTGAATGTGTGGTGTGTCCTCCTTACGGGGAACAACAGGTTTGAATATTGATGAAGGGAACCTCAGATCCACTGTGTGCACTGAACTGCAGTAAGACAGAAAAATATAGCAGACTTGTGACCAAACAGGAAATGGCCGACTCTGTTGACGCAGTTTATATTCTGAGACCAACCAACAAGCAGTAGAAACTGACATGAATGAATATGGTTAAATGCAAATGAAAGAGCCATCAAAGATATGTCTCCTCCTGACTCGGTGGCTGTGAGCTTTGAAAGGCGTACAGAAACAAGGGAAGGGGAATCTACATAAAATATTCTGAGCAGAGCATGAGTAGCTGGTTCCAGACTAGATAAACAATTTGACAAACACCCAGGAAGAATGTCTCTAACCTTCATAAAACTGAAAGGACAGGCAAGAAATGAGATGGACGACACTGTCATGGAAATTACAATCTCAGCGATTTGGAGACATTTCATTCTGCAGAGGAGCTGGCACACTGGAGGAGGGATAAACAGGAAGTTTGAAATCTGTCTGAAGTGGCATGACATATTTTTCTTGGGATATGCTATTAAATGAGAGTAAAGTTCTCTCCAAAAAAATAATATTACCTAAAGTTTAACTCATCTTTTGAACAACTTAGATGATCGACAGGAGTTATTTAAGCAATTGCTAAACGTTGGTTCCTGAAAATCATGAGACTAAATAGAGGCTCAGGAAAGAAATTGTTCAGAAGAGAAGAAATGCTACTCTATTAGTAAAGTGGAAAATGTGAAACCATCTATATGTGAAGTTCTCTTAGTGCCCTGTTCTAGGCACTCTGAAAGAGATAGGCCTAGCATGTTCTTACATTTGAAGTGTCCAATCAGGGAAATAGGACACATTTGGGCAATGCAGACTGATTTCTTACCAGTTGAACATGAACAGTGATCAGAATACACAGGTATTAAGGAAGTCTTCTTAAAATAGGTGGATTTTACACTGTGAGTTAAAGAGAACCTTCAAAAAGTGTACTAAACAATTGATATTTTAATTATATTTGTTATTACTTCCCTTTTTCTCTCTAGATATATGTATATCAATATAGATACATACATCTCTATATGTATGTTTATGTATTTATATTGATATAGATATCTATATATCTTAAGATCAACTTTATACCCCAAGGCTGTTTATAGTTCCCTATTCAAAAGATTTTTTTTTTTTTAAATCATTAAACATATTATTTGAGACTTAGAAAGTGGCACTCTGTTAGTCAATGGAAATAAATAAATAAATAGCCAACCAGAAAAAAAATTTTAAACTGTGGTTAAGATTTTAAAACAACAACAACAACATATATTCTTGGACTTTTCAAAGTACGTTTATTAAAGGCTTTGGGAAATCCTCTGGTGAAAAAACTTGTTAATTTATTTGACCAAGCATTTTCTAATGTTTGTTGACAGAGCACTTTTTTTTTTTTTTTAAGTAAAGTCTATCAACATCTCAAAGAATCCAATAAGTAATCTAGAAACCATTGATCTAGTTCAGCTTCTCACTTTGCAATAAGGAATGGAACTAAGTTATTTGCCCATGGTTGTTATTGTTACTGAGTTGACTCTGACTCACAGAAACCTTTTAAGGCAGAGCGGCTTCCAAACCTTTATGGGAGTGGATTGCCAGGTCTTTTCTCCCACGGAGATCAAATGGGCTCAAACTGCCAACATTTTGGTTAGCTGGGAAGGGCTTAACCATTGTGCCACCAAAACACCTTGCCCATGGTTACCAGCTAGTTAATGCCAAAATACAGACCAGCAAGATTTTTTTGGAACTGCCAGTTGAACAATGACTTCTGCTTTATATGTATATTGAAATTCAAACACTATAACTTTAAGTTTTTGGTAAAAGTAATGGTATTAAGCCTACCAATGGAGTTTTGATGAGGGGTAAATACTAAAAGAAAACAGTGCCTGGCTAAATATAATGATGAATTTTCAAAGTCAGCTTAGTGGCAGAGAGGATGGGTAGCTTCTGAGACTGTCAGTTTCCCAGCTCCAGAGGTCTTTAAGTAGAGAGAGAACAATGATGAATGGAAGGGATATGGAGGAAATTTCTGAATCAGCTAGGTGATGAGAGTAGATGAACTCTTTTTTTTTTTTTTT
>NW_006921631.1:11907125-11947277 GCF_000298275.1 Orycteropus afer afer | reverse complement strand
ACTCCCTTCTTGATTTTAAACCATGTAGTGTCCCCTTGTTCTGTTCGAACGACAGCCTCCTGGTCAAGGTACAGATTCCTCATGAGTACAATCAAGTGCTTGGGGATTCCCATTCTTCTCAATGTTGTCCATAATTTGTCATTATCCACACAATCAAATGCCTTTGCATAGTCATAGTCATACACTTGGGCATATAGGACTCAACAAATGCAGACTGATTTCTCAGTATCTGGCAGTACTACACATCTTTCAGGAAATTGAAGAGGGCAAATACTTCCCAACTATTCTATAAGGCTAGGATTTCCCTGATACCAAAACCTGAAACCTGACAAAGACTCAGGCACCTAGTGATATGAGGGGAGCACTTTCTAGCACAGAGGCCAGGTATGTACTGACAAGCTGGACAGAACACAGTGCTGGCAACAAGAGACAGATAAAGTCAGGAAAGTTAAACACTAGGCAACCACTTGGAACTTGGAAGACACTCAGCAGGTAGAGGAACCAGGAATGCAGGATGGGGATCACTTGCAGGACTCTATTCCACTCATGTTGTCTACTGTTTCTGGTATGGCAGGCAGGCAAGCAGCTTCTGTGCTTGGTGGGTGTTTATTTCTAGTCCCAGAATTAAAGACTGTGGGGTAAGGGTATTGGGAAAGGTGGAAAGAGATTGGCACAATTAGGTAGACATTTAGGGATTGGCCACAAGAGCCTTATCAAGTTCAGGAATAATGTGGAAATATAACAAGAGCTATTACCAAAACTAGAACATGATACTGAGTCCCTGCATCCTTCTGTCTATGCCAAGGAAGGATTCTTAAGACCAGAGTGGGGTTCTGCTTACAGGTAGAAGTCAAATATCTTCACCTGTGGAAACCATACAGAGGAAACAGAGAGTGGGCTCAAGAGCTTATTCTCTCCCCAGAATGCAGCTCAGCAAATAGATAATATTATAGGAAATCAAACCTTAATTACTTCAGCATCTTCCTGTCAACAACATACGAACCAGACATAGAACACTAAGAGAATAGTTAGTTATGTTCAAGCTGATGTGTTATGCTAGCATGAGAAGGGATATTCCTTATTTTATAACATGGTGAAGGAGAAGAACCAGGGAGATGAGAAGTTGGCCAAAATAAGTAAAGTACTATTTCTCATACCCATCTTTGCAGCACATCATCATTCTGTATGAAATGAAGTATGTTATTCTTTAAAGCCTTAAGAGTCTAACAGACTTAGGGAATCTTGATGTAATAAGAGAGTAGAGTGTAATGGTTAAGAGCATAAATTCTGGAGTTAGTCTGGCTATTTTAGTAATCCAGCTCCATCATTTAACAACTTATGGCTCTGTGTAAGTTATTTAATCTCTCTAAAACTTAGACCTATGAAAAAAATGAGGAAAATAAAAGCAAGTATTAATAAGATTGTGATATATATATATATTTAACATCCAACTAGATAAAATTCATAGCATCTTGCAATACTACACATCTTTCAGAAAATTGAAGAGGGGAAATACTTCCCAACTATTCTATAAGGCTAGGATTTCCCTGATACCAAAACCTGACAAAGATATTTCAAGATAGGAAAGCAACTGACCAATATAGCACATGAACATAGATCCAAAAGTTCTAAATAAAATTTTAGCAAATCAAATCCAGTAACATATAAGAATAATATAATATAACCAAGTCAAATTTCTGTCAAGAATGCAGGTGGACATTAAAACATCAAGCAATGTAATTTACCATATTAAAGTACTTAAAAAGAGAAACTTAAGTTTTACTATTCGTGTTGTACAGTCCTGTGGGTTTTTGACCATTATAGCATGATACAAAATAGCTTCTCTGCCCCCCAAATACCCTCTAGGTCATCTATTCATCCTCCACTTCACCTTCAGCCACTGGAAATCACTTATCTACTGTCTCTGTAAAACCAAAACCAAAACCAAACTCACTGTCATCAAGTTGGATCCAACTCATAGCAACCCCTCCTTGGGTTTCCGAGGTGGTATCACTATGGAAGTAGATTCCTCAATCTTCCTTTCAAGGAGTGGCTGATGTGTTTGAACTGCCAGGCTTCGTATTTAGCATTTTCAGACTGGCCTTTAAATTTCCTTCATATATTTTTGTAGCTTATATCATTTTATAGCTTAATAACACTCCATTGTATGGCTGCAGCACAGTTTGTTTATCCAATCAACTATTGAAGGACATGTTTGTTGCTTCTATTTTTGGCAATTGAAACTTACTACAAAGTTAATAATTTTAGTTAATAATAAAGTATTGATATTGGTTCATCAATTATAACAAATGTGCCTCACAAATTCAAGATGTTAATAATAGGAGAATTAGTCAGAGGCATAGGGAGATGGGACAGAGGAGAGAGCTTGCCCCGTATGCAAACCTAAAGGGGCACCAGCCAGTGAATCACCCCTATACCCCCATAAATAAGGCAAAGGGAGGCATGGCAGTGGTGCAAAGTTAGAGATTGCCCCTGGGTGCCCATTACCCTCACTACCCATCCAGAAACAATATGCCAAGGAGCAGGAAATATAAGAGAACTCTCTACACTTTATGGACAATTTCTCTTTAAGACACAAACTGCTCTAAAAACAAAGTCTGTTTAAAATATAAGAAAGGAAAAAAAAAAATAATGATGTCAATAAATACAGAATTTTTTCAGAATCCAACATCTATTCCTGAAAAAAAAAATAATAATAATCTCTGGGAAAACCAGAAAAATAAGTGAACTTCCACAATCTGATAAAATAAATTTACAAAAAACCCACAACTAATATCACACTTTACGTGAAAGACTGAATGTTTTTCCCCTAAGATCAGAACCAAGATAAGTATATCTATTCTCACCATATCTATGCAGTATTATACTGGATGTTCTAGCCAATGTCACAAGGTAAGCAGAAGACATACAAGGCATCCATCATGGAGAGAAATGTCTTAATTCTCAGGCAACATGAAGATACATATATAAATCCAATGGAAGATACAAAAAACTATAAGGTTGTGGGTATAAACATCAATATATAAAATCAATTGAATTTCTCAAACCCAACAATGTATAATCAGTAAACAATATTTAAAATATCATTTTCAAAGGGAACAAAGATATGAAAGACATAAATCTGAGAAAAGATATGCAAGCCTTATACATTAAAATCTATGAAGTATTTCTGAGAAAAATTAATGGGACCTAAATAAATTAGAGCGATACCATGTTCATGGCTTAGAAGACTCCATGCTGTTAAGATTTCAGTTCTCCTCAAATTTACCTATAGATTCAAAATTAAACTCAAGGTAGATCATGAGCTTAAAAGTAAGACCCAAAACTATAAAATTTCTAGGAGAAAGTATCTGAGCCTTTGGATCAGGGAAAAAAAATTCAGATATGATATCTAAAGCCTAATCCATAAAAAGAACAAATTGATGAATTGGTAAATTTGGATAAACTGTTACTTTATCAAAATGAAAATATTCTGCTCTTTGGGAAAACATGGCTAAGAAAATGAAAAGACAAGCCATCATCTAGGAGAAATTATTTACAAAACCTATATATGACAAAGGAGCTCTGGTGGTATACTGATTAAGGCATTTTGGCTACTAACCAAAAGGTCCATGGTTCAAATACACCGGCTGTTCCATGGACAAAAGATGAGGTGTTCTACTTCCTTAAAGATTTACAGCCTTGGAAATCCAGTGGGGCTCTCTATAAGTAAGAATCAACTTGATGGCAGTGAGTTTGGACATCTGATAAAGGACTTGCATACATTATTCATAAAGAGCTTTTAATACTCAACAATAAGAAAACAAATACCCAGTACAAAATGGGCAAAAGAATTGAAAGACACTAGGCCAGTAAATACACACAGATGGCAAATAAGCACATAAAAAAAAAAAAAAAATCAACACTTTTAGTCATTAGGTAAATTCATATTAAAATTAAAGTGATATACCACTTCCAAGTATTAGAATGACTAAAATAAAAAGATTGACTATAGTAGTGTTGGCAAAGATATGGAAATATGGAGGAACTAGAACTCTCATGAACTGCTGGTGAATATGTAAAATGGTAAAACTTTAAATAACATTTTGGAAGGTTTTTTTGTTGTTGTTGTTTTTAAATTTAAAGTTAAACACCTATAATATTCCATACTTGGGTGCCCAAGAGAAAATAAAGCATATGTCCTTAAAGATTTTTACATGAGTATTCATACCAAAACAAGAAAACCAAATGCTCTGCCATCAAGTCGATCCTGACTTGAATAGCAACCCCTCCTTGGATTTCCGATGCAGTATCACTATGGAAGTAGATTGCCCAATCTTCCTTCCAAGGAGTGGCTGGTGGGTTTGAACTGCCAGCCTTCTGGTTAGCAGTCAAATGCCTTAGTCACTATGCCACCAGAGCTCCTGAGTATTCATAGAGCCTTTTATTTGTAATAGCCCCAAACTGAAAACAACATATATGCTATCAATAGGTGGATATATTATTAATTTTGTTATTATATACATTAGAATAAGATATAACAATAAAAATAATGAACTATTGCTACACATAATAACTTGGATGAATTTCAAAATAATCACAGAGTGAACAAAGTCAGACAAGATGGAGTACATACTATATAACTCCATTCATGTAAGAATCTAAAATATGCCAAGAAATACATAATACTCAGCCATTAAGTCGATTCTGACTCATAGTGACCCTATAGGACAGAGTAGAACTGCCCCATAGGGTTTCCAAGGCTGTAAACCTTTACCAAAGCAGACTGCCTCATCTTTCTCCTATGGAGCAGCTTTTGGGTTCAGACCACAAACCTTTCAGTTAGCAGCTAAGCACTTTAACCACTGTGCCACCAGGTGTCCTTAATTTATGATAACCAAAAGCAAATCATCAGTTAACTGAGGAAGAGAAAGGGTCAGTAGGGATGGCAGACAGAAACCTATAAGGGTCAAGAACAAAGTTTTAGGGATGATGAATATGAATGAATAAATGAAATAAATTCAGATGGATGACTCAATATAGCCAAATATGTTGTTGTTGTTGTTAGGTGCTGTGGAGTTTGTTCCAACTTACACTGACCCCCAGGTACAACAGAAAGAAACACTGCTTGGCCCTCCACCATCCTCACAGTCATTGCTATGTTTGAGCCCATTGTTGCAGCCAATGTTGATCCATCTCTTTGAGGGTCTTCCTCTGTTTTGCTGACCCTCACATGCTACCAAATATATACTTATATGTTGATTATAATGATGGTTTCATGGGGGTCTACATATGTCAAACTTTATTAAATTATATACATTAAGTATGTCCATTCTATTACAGGTCAGATATGCCTCAATGAAGCTATTTTTTAAAAATTGCTATTATTTTAAAAAAAAAAAAAAGAGTTAGAATCATCAGATCTCTGTCATTGGATATGGTTGGTGAGTAAGAATAAAGAGTAAAGAATGCATCTGGAATTTTGATTTGAGCACAGGAAGGTTTTAATGCCATTCACTGAGAAAGGCAAAAAACAGTCCTAAGCCTGCACATTCACTTATGCTTCTCATGGTAATTAATAGTAACAGGATCTGCTGAGTGACTCAAAAACTAGAAATCCAGGCTCATTCTCAAATTCAGATAGTCAGAAAGCACTTACACTTATTAATGAATAAGTAAAATAAATTCAGATGAATGACTCAATATGGCCAAATATGTTGTTGCTGTTGTTAGGTGCTGTTGAGTTGGTTCCCACTTACACTGACCCCCACGTACAACAGAGAGTAACACTGCCTGGCCCTCCATCATCCTCACAATCATTACTATGTTTGAGCCCATTGTTGCATCCACTGTTGATCCATCTCTTTGAGGGTCTTCCTCTTATTTGCTGACCCTTACACGTTACCAAATATATACCAGGATTTAAATAATCATTTAAATACAATATGTTGAAATTAAATTAAAATTCATTTTTCTGATATAATATTCACTTAGGTTAGCTTAAAATCTACTCATACTCTCATAAAATTATATCCCAGCACTTTATTGCAACTCAGAGTGAATATATGTGTTTGAGAATATTCAGAAACAATGGCAAAGATAAGATTGTTACAAAAAAATTTTCAAGAACTTTCTGATTTCTTGATTTTTTAAAAATGTATTTGGACCAAAGCAAACAAAGTGACCTGGTGGTATATTTTATTCTCTGAATCTACAGTTTCTAGCACAGTGCCCAACAGAAAGCAGAAGCTCAGTGAATGTTGCATGGATGAGTGTATGATGAAGAATCCTTGAGGCTCTTGCATTGAGAATGAGTTATGAGGGCCCATCATGCTCTCAACAACAACAAAAACCTCACTGCCATCAAGTCAATTCCGACTCATAGCAACCCCCATTGGGTTGGCAAGGGGGTAAAACTTTATGGAAGTAAATTGCCCCATCTTCCTCCCACAGAGCTGCAGGTAGGTTTGAACTGCTGAACTTTTGGTTAGCAGTCAAATGCCTTAGGCACTGTGCCACCAGATCTCCTTATGCTCTCGATACAGATCATAATTCCACACCTTTCTTCAATAGTCAAAATGTCAATCTTTCCTTTTGTCTATTAGGAAAAAAAAATCAATAAAGCACAAGTATGAATTACTCCAATCTCACATGCTCTTCTGGATTAAAATTAAAAAAAAAAAAAAATCATGAGTTCAAATTTTCTCATTTTCCAGAAATACTGATTAAAAATCTGCCTTTTGAGAGATGTTTACACGTGAACATTGCCTGTAAGATGCAGTCCTCCTCCTGCCTTGTCTTGTATTTCTGTGCATCCACTCACCAGAAAAAAATGATTAAATCTCCAGGTATCATTCCATCTGAGGGAAATGAAATCACTGGAACAGAACATGTTCCAAGTATCATCTGTCTATTTATCTAGCCGAGAGTTTATGTGTTACCTGTCATTTGGTTGCCACTTCCACAGAGTGCAGGGCTGGTCTAAATAAGGAAATATACACTCTTGAAGCTAGAGAGAGGCACGAGAGTTCCCATATTGAGCTCATGGCATGGGAGCAAGATTACAGTTGTTCACAGTTCCCAAGAGTCAGAAGTTACTCATTGTGCCCTCAAGAGCCAAAGACAAATAAACAGTATGGGGAATAGTGATGTCAAGTATGACAACTGTACCAATCAATACCTCCTTGTCTTACAAAGTCCTGTTGAAGACTCTGGCCATGGACACGCTCCACTAGCCCACACTTTAATCCTGCCTTTGGTTCTCAGCTACTCCAGGCCCTTAAACATACACCAAAAAAACATTGTCATTGCATGGACTCTGACTCAAGACAACTACATGTGTGTCAGAATAGAACTGTGCTCCATAGAGTTACAATGGCTGAGTTTTCAGAAGTATAGATTGCCACGCCTTTCTTCAGAGGTGCTTTCTGGGAGGACTTAAACCTCCAATCTTTTAGTTAGCAACCAGGCACATTAACATGTGTACCACCCAGGGATGCTAATATGCATTGGTCTTTATTGCTTCTCTTTCTGTAAACACAGATCTGACTATTCCTTGCTCTTCAAATCCACCATAGTGTCTAAATTAACTCTAGAGTGGTCCACAAGTTATTCACTATAAACCTTCACACATGATCCACCCCTAGTTCTTCAACACCTGTGGTTGATTCGTCTTATCCATATGAATAAGCCTTTGAGTGATCCAAAGTTACTGAAGGACTCACCATTGATAACAGACCTCTACCCAAGACTCAGGGAGCTCTGGTGGCATAGTGCCTAAGGCATTTGACCACTAACCAGAGACATGGCAATTCAAACCCACCAGCCACTCCTGGGAAGGAAGATTGGGCAATCTACTTCTGTAGAGACACCACCTCGGAAAACCAAGGAGGGGTCACTATGAGTTGGATCTGACTCCACATCAGTGAGTTTGGTTTGGTTTGTGTGGTGGTTAGTTTTGTGTGTCAACTTGGCTGGACCTGGTTGGGTGGCTGGGCAGCTGGATGTAGTTTTCACCATGATAAGACTGGTAATGAATCCATGGTATAATCTACTGTGAGCAGCTGAGTAGCTCCCTTAGGGATATGGTCTACTTCCTGTATATAAGGAGATGCCTTGGGAAATGGTCTCTAGCTTACGGCACTCTTGAACCTTGCATATAGTTGTGTCATTGTTCAGCAGCCTGCCATATTCTGCCAACCTTGGGACTTTCAGTGGACTTGAATTAATGGCCTGCCATGTGGTTTGGTAACATCGGGACTGTACCTTTTTATTTATCAACTTTGGGCTTGTCAGTCTCAGCAGCCAATGGGCTGTCTGAGTGAAGAAAAGCCTCTAGCTTCAGTGGACCAGGAGCAGGAGGCAGAGCTGAAGCCAAGGTTAAAGGCCTTTCACCTACCCCCTAGAGCCCAGCACTTTGAACTTGGACTTAAAGCCTCCAAACTGTGAGAGAATAAACTCTTGTTTGTTCAAGCCATCCCATTTGTGGTATATTTTTGTCAGAGTGGCACAGAGGTAACTGAAACAGTTTTGTTTGAACCCAAGACTCAACTATCCAAGCTTCTCTCTTCCTGTCCCTGACAAGTCATATTTAATGATCATTGCAACAAAAACAATAACTCTTTAGGAAAAAAAAATTTATAAATAACACTTACTTTTTTGTTAAGATAAACTGGTATGACTTACTGACTCTCAACTATTTTTGTAAAGGCACGGAGATACAACTCAATATGCAGTAACCAAATTTTTCTGGCAATATGAATAGAGAAATGGCAAAGGCAGTGTCAAAAGAAGGAAGCAATTGAAGAAGTATTTGATTATTTATCAATATGCATATATCCACATTTTATTAACTGTAATAATACACATCCACTCATACACACAAATGTTGCATATGCACAATCTCAGTCCTCTAAGATTTGTGAGTTGTTTATAAAATGATTAGCTGAGATAAAATCCTAGCTGTTGTTTTTATAGATATTTGGACTTGCACTATTGAATCGTTCACTTTGGTAAAATGGGGATAATAATAGTATCTTTTTTCCTAGGTTGGTTATGAGGAATAATTGAGATAATCCACATAAAAGGATTTAGCAAAGTGCCCAGTGCATAGTAGCTATTTGTTAAGTGTTAGTGTATTATACTCTGATCTTATTTGCTATTGTATATTACATATATTTACTATTATTATTATATTATAGACCATTTCTAAGTGATTTCTCAGACTTTTTATAGACAATAATATTCTTTTACTTTTCTTCATAGGTCATATATGTCTTATTAAGGTTTTCTTTGGAGACGTAATTGGCTTTTAGCTAACTAACAGAGGGAAAGAAAGCCTGGGTATTGCACCCTAAGGTTTGGTAAGGATCATTATCATCACCAAGTGTTAAGTAAGATATGTTAGACTTTTTTTTTTTGTTAAAAAGCTATGAATAAATTGACTTAGTCCTTGGCTTCTGAATTTCCAGTCTTAGAGAGAAAATAGTGGTATATCCTTAAGGGAAATGTGACCCCACATTGAAAAAGTATTAAATTTTGCAAGGATTTATTTCTTAAGCTGGGTGGCGAATATATAGAAAGATTAATTAGGTAATCATGTGTATTTTTATGTTGACCAGAAATATTTCATATTAAAAATAATATAAACATTAAAAAATACTCACCAGACTTGAGAACAACGGAATTATTTTATGATTTTTTTCTTTTTCAGTCCCTGGAACTACACCTAATATATTTTACTTTAAAATTTAATTGTTTCTGTACAATAATTGTAAATTTATATTTATTAAACCTTATAGTTATTCATCTTATGGTCTTTTTTGAATGCTATCAAATACATCTAATCTGAGAAATATATATGTAGTTTCCTATATTCTGTTTATGCATTTATATTTCCATGATGTATTTGCTCTTATTAAAGATCATTCTGTATTTCTTATCACTTTTCAGCTTGTCCTAGTTGTACTGAATTTTTAATACTCGTTTTATTAACTAGTATGGTATCTTTGTACACATAATGAATATGACCACTTGGGTTATTGACTGAACTATTAAATACCATTAAATGCAGGAATAATTATGATGGAAAATCAATTGTTATGTCATTCCTGGTTAACATAATCCATTGATATCAATTCTATGCATATTCACCAATGATATCTGAAACCAAAATCAAACTACTGCTATCAAGTTGGATCCGACTCATAGCAACCTCTCCTTGTATTTCCAAGGCAATATCACTATGGAAATAGATTTCTCAATCTTCCTTCTGAGGAGTGGCTGATGGGTTTGAACCACCAGCCTACTGGTTAGCAGTCAAATGCCTTAGGCACTATGCCACCAGAGCTCCTAGTGACATCTACCTACCTTATTATTTATATATGGTCTATTCTGCCTATTCAGGTTGTGGAGATTTGTGTCTGTGTCTGTGTGTGTGTGTGTGTTTATATAAAATTTCACCCAAGACATAATCAACATCCCAACATATGACATAGTAAATTATATCCACAATTTTTCCTTTATCTATAAAATCAGTTGTCAAATCACAGTAAATTCAAGCAGTCTGATAAAACTACTTTAAATGAAAATCAAGCAGTCCTCTGAGAAATGGCTCGTAATAATCACCCTCAGTTTTCTCATTTCAGATGAGGAGACTGATCTTGAGAAGCTAAGATGGTTTCAATATATGGCTTTCATTTTTTGTGGTTTTCAAATACAAATAAATTGGGAAAATATTTTAGATAAATTTCATCCGGAATTATCTACTTCATTTTTGGTGGTAATTAATTGACTTCTGGTTTATATTTCCTTATCATCTTTGCAAAGGCAGGAGTTAACAGGTCAGAAATTTCCTACCAATCTTCCAAGAATATTGAAATATGAAAACAGTAGGCATGATAGCTAAGCCATTTAGCTACTCACCAAAAGGTTGGTAGTTTCCAGCTGTTCCATGGAAGAAAGATAAGGCAGTCAGTCTGCTTCCATAAAGATTTATAGCCTTGGAAAGCCAGCGGGGGCACTGTGAGTTGGAATCAACTTGATGGCAGTGAGTTTGATTCTTTATTTGGATAACATTTTTAATGAATTTTTAAGTATTCTAAAGGTCAAATATTTACTTTTATTTTCTTTAGAAAGTTTTAATAACTTACCTACTCTTTATTTCATTATGTGTGTCGTCTCAGTAGCCTGAATATTGTAGTAATGAACACATTAATGAGAACCTCGTGCTATTATTATGGCTTACAAACAAAGCCATTGAACAAATCAGTCTTGTAGCCTTCAACATGTCCATTGCACAAAGATTTAGCATGTGTTTGACTTCTTCCTTCCCCATCAATAACTGTATCTAAGGAATTAATCACAAGTTTGTTTAAAAAACTACAGAATACCCAGAGCAGGATGTTATTTCACACACATTATAAAACTTAAATGCCCTTAAAGGCCCTTGGGAAAATTTTCCAAGTTTGAATGTTCACAATTATTTTACTCAACTGAAGATATTTTTGAGATCCTCAATGCCACTTTTAAACATTTGTTAAAACTAATGTTGAAAATGTTAAAATTAGTTAATGACATGTAACAGGTCTGATAAATTTGTATACCTAGGAAAATATTTTTTAGGGCTTAAAATGCCATTTTTCAATTCTTTATCTCAGAAAATGATAACTTAAAGTTCTAAATAAACCAGGCAGCTTCCCATCATTTTTGTAGTTAAAGACTATGTTTTGAGGTAACTACAAAACATTATACTGAACAATACAAAAGAAGACTTGGATAACTGAGAAACTATATCATATTCCTTGATAGAAAGACTGAATATTATAAAGACATCAATATAAACAAATTATGTTAAATAAATTCTTGCAATTCCAATCAAAATACCATGATTTTTGTTTGTTTGTTCTTTTTTTTGTTATTATTGTAACAATATAGATTATACAACATTTGCCAATTTAACATTTTTCATGTGTCCAGTGGAGTCAAAAAAAAACTGAGAAGAAAAGGGAAAATGGTACTAAAATTAATTTAGAATTATAAATAAGAGAGGTTAGACACTTTCACAAAAATAAGCATGGTCATGAATGGGAGAATTTATCCTACTAGATACTAAAACATATTACTCATATATACTTGTTAATGCCTTATGCTACTGTCACAATAAAATGCATATAGAATTCAGTGTCCAAAAGAGGCCAAGAACAGTTCTTGTCATAAGGAATAACTGACATGATAACTTAGATATTGTAATTCAAAGAGAAAGGGTAATAGTCAATAAAGAGCATTAAAAGTAATTATTAGTGCTCAGCAATAAGTAAACTTACATTTTTTCCTCACTAATGCAAATCTAGAAGTCTGGCAGTTCAAGCTCACCAGCCACTCCTCAGAAGGAAAACTGGGCAATCTACTTCCGTAGTGATACCACCTTGGAAACCCAAGGAGGGGTCGCTATGAGTTGGATACGACTCGATGTCAGTGGGTTTGGTTTGGTTTTGGTAATGCAAACCTAGGACCCCTTATTGCACAGTGGTTAAAGTACTGCACTACTAACCAAAAAATCAACAGTTCAAATTCACCAGCTGCTCTATGGAAGAAAGTTATGGCAGTATGATTTCCAAAAAGATTTACAGCTTTGGAAATCCTATGGAGCTGTACTACTCTGTCCTAATTGGCGACTATGAGTCAGAATCTACTCCATGGCAATGGATTTTGTTATTGAATGCAGGCTTATATCAATCCAGATTTTGGGGACACAGAATTCTGGGTGCCTGCTCTAGGAAAGAAAATACAATGTTACATATACATAATTAGTTTTGAAAGTAAATATTGACTTAGAATGAGAAAAATCACAAGAAAATACAAAACTAACAAAGCTAATAGATTCCACAAATAGGATGAAATTTGAAAAAAAAAATTATTATTAGATAACTTGTGTACTTGTATAATGCTTTTTCCTCTACATGTTTTGGCTGCACACTCTTTGATTGTTGAGCTGGGAATTCAAGGATGAATGATTCTAAAGGAAGTACTCTAAGACACTATGGTATACTTATAAGAGAGACATAGAGCTAATATCTTTAATATTTGGAAAAAATATTTTGAATCATTACAAGACCACCATAGTCCACTAGAAAAGTGGACAACTATTAAAGAGGAAACACAAATGGTTAATAATCATTAAAAATCACTCAGTTTTAAAATGAATATATACTTTATCAAATTGGAAAATAATTTTCAAATGATCATTTACAAGATTGATAGATTAAGGCTTCTGAGAATATAAATTTGTACTAGTTTCAGGAAATTAATTTGGCAATTTGGCAATGTACATTAATAGCTGTAAAAATGTTCATCCATTTCAAGCAGTCATTCCACTTCCAAGAAAATAAATACAGACAAAACTTTATGCCAAAGACTACATCACACTATTATAAGGGGGGTGGGAAACATAATGGGATGGTTAGATAAATTATAGGATTTTGATATAGAAAATCCTATGTATATATTCATATATACTTTAATGCCATTAAATTATATTTATAATATTTCATATTATGGTGGAATACACTGCCAAGTGAAACAAGGTCTTTTATGCATAATACATAATTACATAATACAATTTCAGTCACATTAAATAAACAAACAAGACACACACACACATTTAACCAGAGCTTAATTGGACAATCTTCTTCCATAGAGATACCACCTCGGAAACCCAAGGAGTGGTCACTATGAGTCGGACTCTATTTGATGGCAATGAGATAAAGCTACATACACACTACATATACATATAAGGAGCTGTAATTTTGGAAAGGATATTATATAATTTTTACTTAAATTGCAAATGCTGTTTTAAAAATAATTGCTTTATTTTACAATCTACAAAACAGGACATTTGTACCTACTTCTCTAATTCTGACTGGCCAATTTGGGAATTGATAAAGGTGTGTCTTTATTCTGGAGCAAAAGCATATATTGTTATCAAAGCATTCAATTCACTGCCTTTCCGCATAGCCGTCTCTTGTCCTCAGCTCCGTGTCTGCCTTCCCCACCATCATTACAGTCTGCACAGCTGCAGTTGTCTGCCTGGTGGTCTCCCAGAGGTGGTTGTGTTTCATTGTAAGGCTGTATTAGTGAAGCCCCTGGGCTCTTGTGTGAGGAAAGGCACTATATAAATGCAAAATAGTCAATTTTATTCATGCTGTCATATAAATAGAGATCTACTTTATGCTAGCAGTTTTTCAAGGAAACTGGCTATTCTTAGTATCAGACTTCTCATTCTCAAGGCCTCTATAACCTATTGGACAAAATTATTTTCCACCCCAGGACAACAGGTGCCTTCCAGAGTGCAGAATAGCCCTTTGAAATGTCACTTTAAGGCAGTGTTAGTCCACCCAGAAGACTAGATGATCATCTGAATGGTTCAGACAATAGCTGCTTCAAGTTCACTCTGTCTTTGATTGTAAAAACACAGTGAGCCAAACCTTCTCTGCCAGTCTCATCAGTAGCCACCTGACACACCATTTCCAGTATGGTGGCAGAGTGAAGCACACAGGCTCTACCATCAGGCTGACCTGGGTTTGAATCCTGACTGTGCTGCTAGGGAGCTCTGTGTCTTTGAGTCTGAATTCTTCATTTGTGAAAATGGATGCATCTACCCATTAGGGATGTTATAGGATGATTAAATGAGTCACGAATGAAAACTATTTAACACAGTGCCAGACACATAGTAAATTTCAATTAAAAAAAAAAAAGTTGCTATTGAGTCAATTCTGGCTCATGCGGGTCAGAGTTAGAACTGCACTCTACAGTGTTTTCAGTTGCTGATTTTTCAGAAGTACATCACCAGGCCTTTTTTGGGAGGTGCCTCTGGTGGACTCAAACCTCCAACTTTACAGTAAACAGCTGAGGGATTCCCACAAAAGAACAAAATTCAAAATCATACAAAAAAGACAAGACTTACTGATCTGAAAGAGACTGGTGGTATGCCCCAGACTATGGCCCTTAGACACCCTTCAAACCTGGAACTGAACCCACCCCTGGTGGATCACTTTTCAGCCAAACAACAGTCAGACCTATAAAATGAACAAACAAAACAACACCTGTGATGAAAGTACTCCTCAGAATTATCAGCCAGACCAGACCAAAATGGTAACATTTGCCCAAAAGCAAAATTCAAAAGGTAGAAGGGACAGAAAGGGACGAATGGAAACAGGGCACCCACCCAGGGAGGAAGTGGGAAGAATGCTGTTACACTGAGGGACTGCAACCAATGTCATGAAACAAAATGGGGAGCTAATTTGTTCTGGAAAATTTTACCTAAATCACAATAAAATGTTAAAAAAAAAAAAAAAAGTTCACAACTGTTATCATTTATACTCAGCAGTTTTATTTCCCTCATTTATGACAAACCTGAGAACTGTGTTTAGGACACTATGCAATGGGCAGAAGGTAGGGGGGTAGCTGGAGAAATAGAATTATAGGGCCTTGTATCTGCCCTTTTAAGAATTTGTAAGTAGTAAACACAGACTAGTTAGAGCTAGAAGTGACCCTAGAAACTATCTGTTCCTTCCTTTATTTTTCAAATAAAGAATTTTTCTTAAGCACTGTGGTTCTACAGTTCAGTCTGATGTGCTGAAAAGTCTCAAAAAGGAATCAAGTACTCTTGACAATTTAATTTGGTTGAGAGATAATTTGGATTATAGGCCTCTCCTTTCTCTTTTTCTCTTTTCCCTTTTTAAAATGCTAAAATAAATTTGCAGTGTGGCAGGACCCACATTCTTCATAATGTGCTATCTTTAGATTACCACCCATCATCTTTGTTTATTCTTACGTGTTTTTTCTTCAATTTTAGTAAAGACATATATTATGCAGCATTTGTCAATTCAACAGTTTTTACATATACAATTTAGTGACACTGACTTCATTAATCATATTTTGCTACCTTAACCAGTATTCATTGCCAAATGTTCCACCACCATTAATAGATATTCCATGCCTCCAAACAATGGCTCCCCCTCTTCTCCTACCTTCTGCTCCCAATAAGCACTAATAAACTTTGGGCTCTGTTAATTCACCTGGTCTAGATATTTCATGTAAGTGGAATCATGCAATGTTTGTTCTTTTGCAAATGACTTACTTCACTCAGTATAGTTTCACAGTTCATCATTGCCATAGCATATATCAGAACTTCATTTCTCTTCTGTTTATTATCTTCATTAATCTTGTATTGCTCTTTTAAAATTAATGTTTCAGCAAAAAGCTAACTCTCTTCCTAAAGTACGTAGAAACACACCTTTTACTTCAGTCTCAATTTACCTTTTAAAATTTTGGAACTTTAAGAATGAATATGTGTTCCAGGACAAATGATGCTTTCTCCATGGTTAAATTGGGAAAGATCCCTGAAGGGCAGTTCTGTTTACTAACCTTCAGACAGTGATAACAACTAACATGGACTTCCTTTGAGGGAACTAACCAAATGATTAACTAACCATTAATGATTCAAAGAGTGTTTTTAATATGTTATCTGTATAGACCAATTGGGTTATTGAAGGTACCTGCCACATCCTAGCATCTTAGTGCCTTCATCTTTGCCTTCATCTCTTGGAATTGGGGTGGATAGGTACCAACTAAAGCACTCTCAGGGCCATTTCCTTTACTACAAGTAAGATCAAAAAACGTTTTTCATGTAACAAAGAGATTTTTCTAATATGTGGGGAAAAAGAAAAAAAAAAAAAAAAGGAATGAACGTATGTTTAGAAAGCACAGCTTAAAATATACATGTTAATATGGCAAGGAAAGATCCCCCGTTTCCATTACCCTTTGCCATGGTGCTGACTCTGATCCTCTCAACAAATCAAATTGAAATTAGGCATCAATATCCCCACCTGCTCCCCCAAGGAATTCTTGTACTCTATGGATCTATAATTCAAACACTCAGAGGACAGGGTTCTTCTTCTCTTTTTCTACTCCATGGAAGAAGAAAACCACTGCTTCTCCCTCATGCTTTCCCTCTCCTCACCATTATCCTAGTTCTTATTTAAAGAACAAGGAGTTACTAACTTGTTTGGACAGAACTTAAGACATTAATTAATAAAAGTGTTTCTACTGATATCACCTTCTCTCTAGTCAAGGCATCTTAATTTTTTTTCCATGAACTCCTTTGGTGGTCTTGGGAAACCTATGGACCCCTTCTCAGAATAATAATTTTAAATGAAATACCTCAAATATATAAATTACATAAGAAACTCATTATATTAAAATAGTTATCAAATATGGGGAAAAATGTGATATAGGAGCATAAATATCATTAACACATTAAATAACAAGACTTTGTGGTGGGTCTAATAACCACCCAATATTGAATCCATCATGGACACAAATGTTATTTACAAATAGGTGCAAAAATGTGGTGTGAAAATATCTGTGATTTCTACTGATGACAATCATAAATTCTTCTAATCCTACTGTGATTTCTGTCCTACATTTATAATTGGAGAAAATGCTAAATTCAAGTTAAAAGTTACTGAAAATGAAGACAATTCTTCCCCATCCACTTTCAGGGACCCTGTGAATCTACCCGTGGATCCTGTAGTTTCTGAAGCCCAGGTTAGCAACTGCAGCTGAGCTTCCTGCTGCAGACCTAAGCAGGCCAGGCTGTTCTGACTTGTGGATCCTCTTCCTCTCTCTAGGGCAGAACTGATGAACTGACTTGGGGTTGCTCTTGGAGACTGTCTCTTTCTCCTTCTTATTTCTTGCTTCAGGAACATCTGGGCAGAAAGATCTCAAATTTTCGATTTAGGTGTGGGGAAAACAAATGGAATTTTTCAGTTAGGAAATGCTTTATAAAGTATCTAGCAGTTTAGATACACTTGGTAAAATTATCTTCCAAAGTAAGTTATTCTTGAGCACACTTGTAAAACACTCATACAGCCCCACTGGAATGTTGCAGTGATAGAGATCACACTACTTTTGAAACAGGAAGCTCAGTCAATAATATACATAATTATCAGAAGCTTTGTCTTTAGAAGACTTGACTTCTATCATCCTATAATTCTACTGCTGCTTCCATTAGTGTTGATTGTGGAACCAAGTAATATGAAATCTTTGACAACTTCTATCTTTTCTCCATTTATCATGATGCTGTTTATTGGTTTACAGGTTCTTCGTGAGCATAATCGAGTGCTCTCAAATTCCCATTCTTCTCAATGTTATCCATGATTTGTTATGATCCACACAATAAAATACTTTTGCATAGTCAATAAAACACAAGTAAACATCTTTCTGGTATTCTTTGGCTTCAGCCAAGATCCATCTGACATCAGCAATGATTAATGATATCCTTCATTCCACCTCCTCTTCTGAATCCAGCTTGCATTTCTGGAAGTTCCCTGTCAATATACCGCTGCAATCGTTTTTGAATTATCTTCAGCAAAATTTTCCTTGAGTGTGATATTAATGATATTGTTCTATAATTTCTACATTCTGTGGGATCTCTTTTCTTGGGGGTACTAATATGGATCTCTTCTATTCAGTTGGGCAGGTAGCTGTCTTCCAAATTTCTTGGCATAGACGAGTGAGTGCCTCTAGCAAATGGCATCCATTTGTTGAAACATCTCAATGGCTATTCCTTCAGTTCCTGGAGCCTTGTTTTTCACTAATTCCTTCAGGACAGCATTGACTTCTTCTTTCAATTGGTTCTTGATCCTATGCTCCCTCCTGAAATGGATGAACATCAACCAACTCTGTTTGGTATAGTGACTCTATGTATTCTTTCCATCTTCTTTTGATGTGTCCAGCATCATTCAATATTTTACCAAGAGAATCTTTCAATATTGCAACTTGAGGCTGGAATATTTTCTTCAGCTCTTTCAGCTTGAGAAATGCTGAGTGAGTTCTTTCCCTTGGTTTTCGAACTCCAGATCTTTGCACATTTCATTATAATAATTGCTTTTGTCTTCTTGAGCTACTCTTTGAAATCTGCTCAGCTCTTTTATCTTGTCATTTTTTCCATTTGCTTTAGTTATTCTCCATTCAAGAGCAGGTTTCAGAGTTTCTTCTGACATCCATTTTATCTTTTCTTTATTCCTGTCTTTTCAATGACCTTTTGCTCTCTTCCTGTCTTTTCAATGATGTTTTGTTTTCTTCATGTATGATGTTCTTGATGTCATCTCACAATTTGTCTGGTTACCAGTCACTGGTGTTCAGTGTATCAAATCTGTCCTTCAAATGGTCTCTAAATTCAGGTGGGATATAATCAAGGTTATAGTTTGGCTTTTGTGGACTTGTTTTGATATTCTTCAACTTCAGCTTGTACTTGCATAAGAGCAATTAATAGTCTGTTCCACAGTCAGCTCCTGGCCTTGTTTTGGCTGAAGACATTGAGCTTCTCCATCTCCTCTTTCTACAGATCTGATTCCTGTGTATTCCATCTGGTAAAGTCCATGTGTGTAGCCACCATTCATGTTGTTGAAAAAGGTATTTTCAATGAATAACTCATTGATCTTGCAAAACTCTATCAAGCAATCTCCAGCATCATTTCTATCACCAAGGCCATATTTTCCAATTACCAGTAATTCTTCTTTGTTTCCAACTTTCACATTCCAATCACCAGTAATAATCAATACATCTTGATTGCATGTTTGTCAATGTCAGATTGCAGAAGTTGTAAAAATCTTCAATTTCCTCATCTTTGGCTTTGTTTATTGGAGCATAAATTTGAATAATATTCATATTAACTGGTCTTCCTTGTAGGCATATGGATTTTTTCCTGTCACTGATAGCATTGTCACTTATAATATTATAGAACATATTCCATATTCCTTTAGCATGAGCTACAAGACTTCATAATAAAATATTTATATTTATTACAAACCAGGACCAATGTTAAGTACTTTGTTATATTAATTCATTTAATTCAACAGTTCTACAGTCTTCAGCATGAATTACACCTTAATATAAAGAAAAAAAATTCTTTCAACTGGACCACACAATAAATGGAGAAAAGATTGAAGTTGTCAGGGATTTCATTTTACTTGGATCCACAGTCAACATCCATAGAACCAGTAAAGAAATCAGACATCATATTGCACTGGGTAAATCTGCTGCAAAAGAGCTCTTTAAAGTCATAGGGAGCAAAGATGCCACTTTAAATACTAAGGTGCACCTAACCCAAGCCACATTATTTTCAATCACCTCATTTTCATGTGACAACTGGACAATAAATAAGGAAGACAAAAGAAGAGTTGATGCTTTTGGATTATGGTTTTTATGAAGAATACTGAAAATACCATGGACTCTCTGAAGAACAAATAAATCTGTCCTGAAAGAAGTATGGCCAGAATGTTCCTTAGAAGGTAAAATGGCCAAATTTTGTCTTATCTATTTTGAACATGTTGTCAGCAGGGATCAGTACCTGGAGAAGGATACCATGCTTGGTAAAGTAGAGGGTCAGCAAAACTGGAGAAGACCTCAACAAGGTGGATTGACACAGTGGCTGCAATAATGGCTTCAAGCACAGCAAGGATTGTGAGGATGTGCAGGACCAGGCAGTGTTTCATTCTGTTGGATATAAGGTTGTATGAGTTGGAGCTGACTCAATGGCACCTAACAACAGTAGAAGAGGTATCATTATGGTCATTTTAGCAATGAGGAAATATGTTACCAAAGGGCAAGTTGTTGTTGTTGTTGTTATGTGCCCATCGAGTCGGACCCGACTCGTAGCGCCCCTCCTTGGGTTTCTGAGGCAGTATCACTGCAGAAGTAGATTGCCCCATCTTCCTTCCGAGGAGTGGTTGGTGGGTTTGAACCACCAGCCTTCTGGTTAGCAGTCAAGTGCCTTAGCCACTATGCTACCAGAGCAAGTACCTTGTTCAAAATCAACAGCTATACATAGGGGACACAGGACTCAAACCTAGAGAACCTGGCTCTACAATCTATTTGCTTGACCACCACACTATATTGCCTTTCACAATTTTCTCCTTACTTATATTACCAGATTTGTCTCCCCAAGTTACTGTGTTACAAAGACAGCAAAATTCTTGCCCTTTCTCACCAAGTTTCATGTCTTTCCATGTTTCTTGGCTTTGCTTATAGTATTCACTGTGCCTGGAAATCCAATCCCACTCCCTTGTTTCTTGGTATCTTGAATATATTAGAAAGGAAAGGGAAGAAACTAAGCAAGGAGGTAGTATGAGTTGAAGTCTAAAACCCATTGCTGTCAAGTCAGATCCAACTCATAGTGAGCCCTCCTTGGGTTTTCCGAGGCAGTATCACTATGGAAGTAGATTGCCCAACCTTCCTTCTGAGGAGTGGCTGGCGGGTTTGAACCACCAGCCTTCTGGTTAGCAGTCAAAAGCCTTAGGCACTATGCCACCAGAGCTCCTGAGTTGAAGTCTAGCCTTACTTAATTCTGCAAGGAGACCTGGTTTACCTCACCTTGTACCTCTGCACCAGCCAGCCTCTTGGCTACAGACATGGGGTAGGGTGCTGGGGAACAGTGAGACTCCTCCCAGGCACCTCTGGGCAAGGCAGCTTCAACTACCCAAGGATTCTCAACCATCTGGATAAATTTGCATATGTGAAACTGTTATTTGTGCTCAATTCATCTGAAAGATGAAAACCAAGAAGAAGTTATCCTACTAGGGGATCTAAATGGGGTACCAACAATATCTGCCTTACTTAGTACAGTAAAATCTGTGTAAGGCAGAAACCTGTCAGAGAAGGAAAACTCAAATACTTCCTACTAACTAGAGAATACTAGAAAAGTGGTGACTGCACCCTGACAAAGGCAGAGAACTTGTGAGACCCAGAAGAACAAGACAAGCCCAATTGACTTGTGGCTCTCACAGTTTTCACTGTAAAATGTTTTTCTTCCTTTACACCCAGGGACCAATGACACTCCAGCAGAATTGTTTGAGACTCATACCTCTACTAATAAATCTTTCATTGTTTTTGGTTGACTTCAATCTTTTTTTGAATAAATATATGCATTGATATTAAGCCACTTTTGTATTCATACTCCTATACCAAGATAAAAATGGTAAAAATTCTTTGAATTTGGGGATTTAAATAAACAATAAGAAGAATAAAATGTAACAAGATTAATTAAATCAGTAGTAATCAATTCTTAGTTTATGATCAGTTGTTGTTGTTGTTATGTGCCGTCAAGTTGGCCCCAACTCATAGCAACCCCTTTTTGGGTTGCCACGGCAGTATCACTACGGAAGTAGATTGCCCAACCTTCCTTCCAAGAAGTGGCTGGTGGGTATGAACCACCAGCCTTCTGGTTAGCAGTCAAGTGCCTTAGGCACTATGCTACCAGAGCTCTTTATAATCAGTTAGTGATAGGTAAATGTATACAAAATATATACAAAATACTTCTATGCTTTAAACCTAGGGCTAATTATTAGTTCTTCCTTTCTAAAGTAGACACTACATAACCAGGGTTACTTTGGAAAATAATGATTTTCTAGCACTCTGTATTATTTCAGCACAAAATGTTTGCATCTTCTGCATGTCTTCCATTTCCGGGGGTCCATGACATTACTCGAAGGGCTTGTTCTTTCTTGTATCAATACAATCACTTTTTTCTGAAGAAATTTCCATTTGACTGCTATTACCCAAAATGTAGCCTTTGAAATTTCAGGTTTTACATATGCTCCATGATTACAGCTGTATTTCCTTATTGTTCATCTATTTCCTGTTCATATTTTCTTCTGAACAAGTCTATGCAAAGGACAGAATATCAAGAGAGGACTTAAACTTTTGTCCCCCTTACAAAAATGACTCCTAGCTGTTACATAGTAACAAAAGGAAAGGAAAGTTTTTACATATTTTATTTATTTTATCTGGTAAGATAACATTTTTTTTTCTTCTAAATACTATTTGAAAATTCTCTTTCCTTATTCATAAGTCATTTAATGTATACATTTCCCAGATTTGATTGTCATATTATGTTGAATTGTCAGTAGTCTACATTTTCTGCTTGTGCAAGCTCATCATATAACTGGTCTGCTAAAGTCACAAGTCCTATGCAAAGCAGCATTTCCCTTCCTGGTTCTAATACTTAATTCACTCTTCTAGTATTATGAGATTGAATAATTATATAGGATCCTAGCAAAATACTTGTGATTTAATAACTGTTTAATAAATAGGTGTTAAATAAATAAATAGCTCTGGTGGTGTAGTGCCAAAGGCACTTGACGGCTAACCAGAAGGCTGGCGGTTCAAACCCACCAGCCACTCCTCAGAAGGAAAACTGGGCAAGAAGTAAAGCCACACTTACCTGATACCTTTCATGTTCCAAAATATCATTCTTAGTCTCAAAAGCAGTACATATTTTATTTTCAAAAGACAAATCACAGGAGAACAGCAAGACATGTACAGAAGACAAAACAGGAACTATTTGTAATACAAAAATCCATATGTGCTCATGATTAAAAAGTGTGTTTATGAGTCAGAATTAACTCCACAGCACCCAACAACATTTTGTCATAAGACCATATAATATACATGTACATACTCATAAACAAACACATTGTTACAAAAATGGAAATGCTTTCTGTATGTATGTATGGTTTCCTAGTTTCATTTTCCACCACTTGTATGTGAGTTTTTGTACTGTGGTGGCTTTTGTTGCTGTGATACTGGAAACTATGCCATGGCATTTAAAATACCAGCAAGATCACCCATGGTGGGCAGGTTTCAGCAGAGCTTCCATGCTGAGACAGACTAGGAAGAAAGACCAGACAATCTACTCCTAAAAAGAAAAAAGAAAAAAAGAAAAAAGGGCCAGCAGAAAACTCATGAATAACAGTGGAGCACTGTCTTATATAATGCCAGAAGATGAGTTCATCAGGGTGGAAGACATTCAAGATATATTGGGAAAGAGCTGCCTCCTCAAAGTGAAGTCAACCTTAATGATGTGAATGCAGTAAAGCTTTTGTGATCTTCAGTTGTTGATGTGATATGACTCAAAATGAGGAAAAAAAAAATAACAGCTGAAAATATTCATTTATAATCAGAACATGGGATGTACAAAATAGGAATCTAGAAATATCGAAAGTCATCAAAAATGAAATGGAATGCATAGTGTTAAAAAACAAAGATGTCACATTGAGGAGTAATGTGATCCTGACTCAAACAACAGTATTTTCTATCCATATGCATAAAAAAAGACCAAAGAAGAATTGGTGCCTGTGAATTATGTTGTTGGCAAAGAATATTAAATGTACCATGAACTGTTAATAAAGTGAACAAATCTGTCTTGGAAGAAGTACAGCCAGAATGCTCCTTAGAAGGGAAGATGGCAAGGCTTTGTCTCACACTGGACATGTTATCAGGAAGGACCAGTTTCTGGAGGCAGATATTGTGCTTGGTAAATTAGAGGGTCAAGAAAAAAGAGGAAGCTCCTCAATAAGATGGATTGACACAGTGACTGCAACAATGGACTGAAATGCAGCAACAATTACAAGGATGGCACAGGACTGGGCCGTGTTTCATTCTGTTGTACCTAGCATTACTATGAATTGGAACCCACTCAATGGCACCTAACAACAATTTCCTTTTCTCTCTAATGATGGAGTAAGAATATTTCTCTACTCTTTTCCCCACCCTATTGATTTACCAGCCTGTTGTATACATACATCTATCTATTGAAAAACTGTATCATTTTCACTGATTATATGAAATAACAGAAGCTCTGGTAGCATAGTGACTAAAAGCACTTGACTGCTAACCAGAAGGCTGGCAGTTCAAACCCACCAGCCACTCCTCGGAAGGAAGGTTGGGCAATCCTACTTCCGTAGTGATACTGCCTCAGAAACCCAAGGAGGGGTCGCTATGAGTCGGGGCCGACTCGACGGCACATAACAACAACAACAACATATGAAATAACACCATTATCATATATTCAATGTCCATTTGTATTTGGATGTATTTCTGGATGCCATATCTTGTTGCCTTGATGTGTCAACTTATGTATCAGTACTAATAATTAACAGTTTTACTCTACCCCTTTACACTCACTCTTTTTTTGGAAGTTTCTCATACAAACCTCAAAATCAGCTTTCTTTTCCTTAACCACAAATAATAATCTTAAAATTATTTCTATTGAGTATTAGAAATAAAGCAATTACATCACTAGGTATATATCTAAAGAAGTGAGAGACAGGACACAAACAGATATATGCACATCTGTGTTCATCACAGCACTATTTATAATAGCAAAAAGATGGAAACAACCTAGGTGCCTATCAACAGAAGAACGGATAAGCAAACTATGGTACATACACAAAATGGAATACTATGCAACACTAAAGAATAATGTAGAATCTGCAATACACCACATAACATGGATGAACTTGGAGGACATTATACTGAGTGAGGTAAGTCAATCACAGAAGGACAAATATTGAATTAGTACTTTATTATAAAAAGTCAAGGAAAGGTTTACATATGGAAGGAAATTTTCTTTGTTGGTTACCAGGTTTGGGAGGGAAGGAAGGGAACACTGTTAAATGGGTACAGAGAAGTATTGATTTGGGTGAAGAGAATGGCAATGTACCAAATGTGAGTGATCAACATGATGACATTGAGGAAGCGAAAGACATAGAGAGGTGCATGGAGGTTCAGACAACAAAGATGAACACTTTTTTCACATACAGTGCTGCATTGTCAATGAAGGCAAACATAGATATACCAGTGGATATATGGGTGGACAGGCTGAACTATTAAGCATATCAATGCAGGGGGGAGTATGCCCATGACCAAGTATAGGATTGGCTAACAATGTTTCTACAAGTGTATTTGTATCTTCTGTGAGAAATCCCAGGTGTATACTAGAGCTGGCAAGGGACAAAGAGGAAGCCTCTCAACAAGATGGATTGACACAGAGACTACAACAAAGGCCACAGCCAGCTACCCAGAGGGAGCGAATAGTTGGACCTGTGGGCTCAGGACCATAGTTGCAGGGGACATCAAGCTCAATTGGCATAACATACTACACAAAAATATTGTTCCACCTCCTACTTTGGCAAGTAGTGACTGGGATCTTAAAAGCTTGCAAGTGATCATCTAAATTCAATGATGGGTCTCTCCTCAACCAGAACAAAGAAGAATGAGGAAAACCAAAGACACATGGAAACAATTAATCCAAGTAACTGGTACACTATGCGATGTTCAGCCTATATGACTATAAGACCAGGAGAACTAGATGGTGCCCAGCTCCTACTCAACCACTCAGAGGGGGGATTCTATATAGGAGATCCTGCACAGAGTGGGAGAACGATGTGAAACAAAACTCAAAATCATTTAAAAAAAAAAAAAAAAAAAGGCACCAGGTTTGCTGAGGAGCTCTGGTGGTGTAGTGCTTAAAGCATTTGACTGCTAACCAGAAAGCTGGCAGTTCAAACCCAGCAGCCACTTCTCAGAAGGAAGGCTGGGCAATCTACTCCCATAGTGATACTGCCTTGGAAACCCAAGGAGGGGCCACTATGAGTTGGATCCAACTCAATAGCAGTGAGTAGGTTTGCTGGTCTGATAGAGCCTGGTGGAACCCCTGATACTATGGTCCCTAGATGCCCTTCAGGTCTGGAATTGAACCCACTCCTGTGGCTTCCAGCCAAACAAAGGACAGGCAAATGAGTTGAATGTTTACACTAGGTAGACACACTCCTTTGAGACATTAGTCACGGGAGAATAGAAGGGCTGTGTACACACAGGGAGACAGACAGCTCAGGGGGCAGGAGTGCATGGGAGGGAAGGATACAGGGAACAGGTAACTATGGGGAGGAAATGAGAGGGGAGCTGTTGCATTGTGGGGAATTGCAGTCAATGTCAGAGACAAATGTATGGGAACTGCTATATGGAATTTGCTCTGTAAACTTTCACCCAAATCACAATAAAAAATTTTTTAAAAATTATTTCTATTGAAATTGCAAAAAAATCTCATATTAATTAGAGACAACTGACACATTGACAATAATATGTATTCCTAGTTAAAATTTTTTTGTTTTCTCTTTATTTAAGATTTATCTAGTTTTCAAGATGGGGGTTTTAGTGTTCTTTTAATGTGTTTGCTGTTGTTGTTGTTGTTGTTGTTGTTGTTATGTGCCGTCAAGTCGGCCCTGACTCATAGCGACCCCTCCTTGGGTTTCCGAGGCAGTATCACTACGGAAGTAGGATTGCCCAACCTTCCTTCCGAGGAGTGGCTGGTGGGTTTGAACCGCCAGCCTTCTGGTTAGCAGTCAAGTGCTTTAGCCACTATGCTACTATCACTGTCACTGTTGCTGTTGTTAGGTGCCATCAAATCCATTTCAACTCATAGCAACCTTAAGCACAGCAGAATGAAACACTGCCCAGTCCTGCACCATCCTCACAACCATGGCCATGCTTGAGCCCACTGTAGCAGTCACTGTGTCAATCCATCTCATTGAGGATCATCCCTGTTTTCACTGATCCTCTACTCTACCTGGGAGCTCTGGTAGCATAGTGGCTAAGACACTTGCCTGCTAACCAGACGGCTGGCGGTTCAAACCCACCAGCCACTCCTTGGAAGGAAGGTTGGGCAATCCTACTTCCGCAGTGATACTGCCTTGGAAACCCAAGGAGGGGTCGCTATGAGTCGGGTTTGACTCGAAGGCACATAACAACAACAACAACTACTCTACCTGGTGTGATATCCTTCTCCAGGAACTAGTCCCTTTTGATAAAATGATCAAAGTACAAGGCACAAAGTCTGGTCGTTCTCCCTTGGGAGGAGTATTTTGGCTGTACTACCAAGACCGATTTGCTCATTCTTCTTTGAATGTAGGTCCTAACTATTCCTTAATTGCCCTACCCTTAGGAATTTATCATTTCTGTTGTTATTGCCAATGCTATATTTTCTTTCAAATGATTATTGTAAGTATTCAGAAAAGCTCTATATGTTTGAGTATTAATTTAGTATTCTACCACTTTCTGAATCTCTTATTAATTCTAATAGGTATTTTTTCATCCTTTTGAGGTTTCCACATATATAATCCTATCTGTATATCATGAAAATATTGCCATCTGTATCACAAGCTTTTTTTTTTTTAAGGAACTCTGGTGATGGAATGATTATGTACTCAGCAGCTAACAGAAAGGTTGACAGTTTGAACCCACCAGTGGCTCCATAAAAGAAAAGAACTGGATGTAGATGTCTATTAAGATAAAAGTATGGGGCAATTACTCTATGTCATATAGGTTTGCTATGAGTTGGATTCAACCCAATGACACACAACAGCAACTTTTAAGTTTTATACCTTTTATTTATTTCCCTTGTTTAATTTATTGACAAAAACATTTGCATTCTAAGCACATTGTTTAATGATAGTAGTCATGGTAGGAATAGTTGTTTTATGTATGACCGATTTTAAGGGAAATGTGACTGATAACTGCTGTTTGTCCATTAAACCTGATGCTGGCTCTTGGTTAGGATGTATGAGTGCATGGAGAGAGTAAGAGAGAAAAAAGAGAGCAAGTGAGTGCATTCACACGTGAGAGAGAAAGAGAGTGAGCTCTGCTATTCTTTATATTGTTTATATCAATTTTTGATGACATAGTTAACCTACTGATTTTTGGCACTACAGAGATGATCATATGATTTTATAATACTGTGTATCTTTATTAATAAGTTTGCTAACATTGAACCAACCACCTGCTCCTGTGTTTCACTTACATTGGCAAAGTAGAGGGTCAGCCAAAAAAGGGAAGACCCTCAACGACATGGATTGACACAGTGGCTGCAACTATAGGCTCAAGTATAGCAAGGATTGTGAAGGTGGTACATGACTGAGCAGTGTTTCATTCTATCATACATAGGTTGCTATTAGTCAGAGCCAACTCAACAGCACCTAACAACAAAAACAAGAGAGCTTTTTTATTTTTTTAATATATATTTCCCACTAACGTTTACATGGCCAATATGTTTGGTCTTAATTCTGCCACTGTGTTTTAAGGTTGGGAAGCCCCTGCTCTTATTTCCCCACGATGTTGTATGGATTTGTTGTAATTTGTGTTTGCGACTTTACTTCAGCAATTTGGAAGCTTGCTGTTTCTTTCTATTTATTCTACTGGCCTTGAGATAATGTCATTAAGACTTTATTTCTTGAGTTACAATGTATAAACCATGGAAGACAAGAGATTTGTGCAGTTGCACAACCTTTCATTTCTCACTTCTATTCTTTTCCTCCAAGCTCAATGTCAATTCTTCACATTGTTACCTTGCAATAATATACTTGAACAGTATTTGATTCATCCACTGTTAACAGTACATGTTAAAAAGTTGAGGAAATGCACTAATTTATACAACCTACCACCCTCTTACTCCCTATTCTTAATTTGTCAGAATTACTTATATTATCTCTGTATTATTATCCATCAATTGTTTAGCCTTAGTCAATATTAACTTAGAATAATTTTTATTATCCGTTTTATTTCCAGGTTTCTATATTGATTGCCCAGATGTCTAAAATTTGTTTTTAAGCTCATTTTAAAACATTTAGATACCTTTTTCATTTTTTTGTCTTAAATTGGAGCTATTTCCTTGCACTTTATAAAAATTTTTGGCCAACCTTTCTCTCTTTGACTCTATAGACATTATTTCATTGATGTCTAGTGTTCCATGTTGATGTGGTTAAGTTTGATGCTAAGTTGATTCTTAATATGTGGCTTGATTTTTTCTTTTTTTTTTTTTTTTTTGACACACGTATGGTAAGAATTTGTCTTCTCTCTCCCTCCCTCTCTCTCTCTCTCTCTTTTTTTTTTTTTTTTTTTTTTTTTTTGTATATCAAAGGAGCCTCTCTTTAACATTGAAGTAGATCTTGTATCACTCAGTATCCTCAGACATACTGTAAACCCAGTATTTTGTCTGCTTTAATGTTTTTTTATAACTTTGAATTATTTAATGTTTCATTTGTTTTGTTGTCTTCCAGTGATGGCCCTGTTACATATTTACATGAATTCCATATGTATTATTTTAGTCTTATTTCCATTTCACAGTGTTTTTGTTTGTTTGTTATTATCATTTTTGTTTTCTCATGTCCTCCATGTCCTTCACTGTAGCTTCAGTAGTATTTATTGTCCCTTTATGCTGCTATTAATGTGACTTTCATTTAGGAAATTTTCCCCCCTCTATTTGATTCCTGAACTCTGTCAGCTCAATTGTCATCATATTCTGTTGTCTTATCATTTCTTCTTCAAACCCTTGTATCCATTTTTTGACCTTTTGTGTCAAGAGGCTATTTTCTTGTTAATTTCTTTGATTTTTCTGGGGTTTTATTGATCCGTAATTGTCATCTACTTCATGATGTAATTTGTATAGTTTGTATTCTGCATTTTGGTTTTGGTTTTGATTTTCCTTTCTTCTTTATTTTTTCTTTCAATATTTTACATGCACACTATGGTCAATTTTTGTTTATTACTTTGAATGGGGACTATTTATTCATATGATCAGCTGTTTATGTATCATGTGAG
Organism: Orycteropus afer afer; assembly: GCF_000298275.1. Lineage (NCBI taxonomy): Eukaryota > Metazoa > Chordata > Mammalia > Tubulidentata > Orycteropodidae > Orycteropus > Orycteropus afer. The sequence goes on along the minus strand of NW_006921631.1, from coordinate 11,916,782 downwards.
GGAAGGAGAAGATAACTGAATTGAATTAACAAATACCTTTGATTTTAGTCTGCAGTCTTTTTCTTACAAATATTGCACTTTGTGAATGTGTCTTTCCTCTAAGCTAGCAGAATGCTCTAGTTTTTAAATCTGTAAACAGATCTGAATTCTGATGCCAAATCCTTAGCTCTACAATGCAATCAGGTTACTTTGACTCTCTTAGTCTCATGCTCTATATTTTAAAAAATATTTAACAACAGGTTTCTTTGGGGATAAAAGGGAATATTCTGTGTAAAGAAGGTAGTACAGTGCTTAGTATATGCTTGACTTATTATTATTGGAGCAAAGCCCTATTATCAGTCTTTGTGCAATAATTTGGTAATTTGGCATTTACATAGCCTAACATATCTTCAGCTGATTTAATTTATCCATTGCAAATTGATTACCAGCCCCTATTTCTCCTTCAAGGTGTTCTTGTGGCTCATGGTTAAGCATCTCGGCTGCTAACCAAGAGGTTATTGGTTCAAACTCACCCAACAGCTCAGTAAGAGAAAGACCTGGTGATATACTTCCATAAAGAGTACAGCCTAGTAACACCTACATTCTGGGCCTGGAATAAAGCTCACTCCCAAGGGCTGGATCTCAGCCCAATAGTAAACAAGATGTGTATGCAGACCACTCAACCCAGGGTGATGCACCCCCATAATCTATGGAAATGCATCCTTTGGAGCAATCAACCACAGCCACGGGGCACCAGAGGGGCAACATTCACATGGAGGAAACGCAGGACAAATAGGAATGCATAACTATGAGGGGTGCATGGGGGAGGGTTACTGGGCAGGGAAGGGAGGAGACTGGTTAGGGTTGGGCATGGTAAATGGAGAGTGAAACTAAATGTACACATAATGTTGAATATAAAACAAACTCTTAAAATAATTTTTTTTTTAAAGGAAACCTATGGGGCAATTCTACTCTGTCACTTGGGGGTGCTATGAGTCAGAATGGAGTCAATGACACCTAATAATATTTCTTCATCATGTATGATACCATATATCATTTTGCTATTGCTGTTGCAACAAATCACCACAAATTCAGTAGCTTAAAATAACTAAAAGCCTAGCTTCAAAATAGGTCTCAGTGGGCTAAAATCAAGGTGCCAGCAGGCACCTTGATTCTTTTCTGGAGACTCTGGAGGAGAATCTATTTTCATACGTTTTCCAGCTATTAGAGGCTGCCCGCATTTGTTTGCTCATAGCCCCTCTCCATCTTAAAAAACAATAATGGTCTGTTGAGTCTTTCCCACAATGCCATCCATCTGGTTCTGCTCTTCTATCTTCCTCTTTCCCATTTAAAGACCCTTGTGATTACATTAGATCCTTCTGGATAATCAAGACCTGGTGATATACTTCCATAAAGATTACAGCCTAGGAAAACCTACATTCTGGGACTGGAATAAAGCTCACTGGATAATCAAGGATAGTCTTCTTATTTTAAAGTCAGCTGATTAGCCATTTTAGTTCCATCTGCAACCTTAACTCTCCTTTGATATGTAGCATATTCACAAGTTTTAGGGATTAGGATGTAGACATCTCTTGGGAAGGGAAGCACTATTCTGTCTACCATATGGTGTAGTATGTAAAGCATTTGACTACTAACCAGATGGCTGGCAGTTAAAACCCACCAGCCACTCCTCAGAAGGGAGATTGGGCATTCTACTGCCATAGAGATATACCGCCCCAAAAACCCAAGGGGGGTTGTTATGAGTCAGATCCAACTCGATGGCAGTGAGTTTGGTTTTGTTTGGTGTATACCAATAGCTTGCTTTTTGCAGAAATAGCCTGTCTACATCCAAATTGGTAAGGAAGAAGTCAAACTGTTCCTGTTTGCTGATGTTATGATCCTATACCTAGAAAACCCAAGAGACTCAGTCAAAAATCTACTGGAACAAATTGAGAGATTTAGCATCATGGCAGGATATAAGATCAGCATCCAAAAATTAGTTGGATTCCTCTACACCAGCAAAGAAATTGCTGAAAAAGAAATAAGGAAATCAGTATCATTTACAATGTTGTTGTTGTTGTTGTTATGTGCCGTCAAGTCGGACTCGACTCATAGCGACCCCTCCTTGGGTTTCCGAGGCAGTATCACTACGGAAGTAGATTGCCCCATCTTCCTTCCGAGGAGTTGCTGGTGGATTTGAACCACCAGCCTTCTGGTTAGTAGTCAAGTGCCTTTAGCCACTATACTACCAGAGCTCCCATCTATCAAAAAAATTAAATCCTTGGGAATAAATCTTACCAGGGACATAAAAGATCTGTACAAAGAAAACTATAAAAAACTACTTTAAGAAACCATAAGCGATCTACATAAATGGAAGAACATACCATGCTCATGGATAGGAAGATTGAACTTTGTGAAAATGTCAGTTTTATCCAAAGCAATCTATACATTCAATGAGATCCCAATCCAGATCCCATCAACATTTTTTAAGGATATGGAAAAACCAATCACTAACTTTATCTGGAAAGGAAAGAGACCTCGGATAAGCAAAGCACTATTGAAGTAGAACAATGAAGTAGGAGGTCTCACACTGCCAGATATCAAAACTTACTACACAGCCACAGTAGTCAAAACTGCCTGGTATTGGTTTAATGACAGATACATAGACCAATGGAATAGAGTTGAGAGCCCAGAAATAGAACCATCGACCTATAGTCAGCTGATCTTTGACAAAGGCCCAAAATCCATTAAATGAGAAAGACAATGTTTGTTTAATAAATTGTGTTGGAAAAACTGGAGATCCATTTGCAGAAAAATGAAACAAGATCTGTACCTCACATTATACACAAAAACTAACTCCAGATGGATCAAAGACTTAAATGTGAAACCTAAAAGTATAAAGTTCTTCAAGGAAAAACTAGGGGCACATTTAGGGGCCTTAATATATAGCATAAATAGACTATCAAGCATAACCCAAAATGCAAAAACAGCAGAAGAGAAACTAGATGAATGGGACCTTCTTAAAGTTAAATTTTAATGTGCTTCCAAAGACTTCTCCAAAAGAGTCAAAAGAGAACCTACAGACTGGGAAAAAATATTCAGCAATGACATGTCTGACAAGGGACTTATCTCTAGAATTTATAGAAAACTCCAACACCTCAATAACAAAAAGACAAATAATCCAATTTAAAAATGGGCAAAGGATATGAATAGACACTTCACCAAGGAGGATATTCAGGTAGCCAACAAACATATGAGGAAATGCTCACGATCATTAGGCATCAGAGAGATGTAAATCAAAACAATAATGAGATACCATCTTGCTCCAGCACTAGTAGCAAAGTTCAACAAGACAGAAAATAACAAATGCTGGTGAGGATGCAGAGAGATTGGGATTCTCATACTCTTCTGGTGGGACTGTAAAATGGTGGAACCACTGTGGAAAGCAGTATGGCAACTCTTTAAAAGGTTGGAATTAGAAATACCATTTGACCCAGCCATTCCATTACTAGATATATATCCTAAAGAAGTGAGAGCCAGAACAAGAACAGACATATGCACACCCATTTCATCGCAACATAATTTACAATAGCCAAAAGATGGAAACAACCTAGGTGCCCATCAATTGAGGAATGGATAACCAAATTGTGGTATATACACACAATAGAATACTATGCAATCCTAAAGAATAATGTAGAATCTGCAAAACACTACATAACATGGATGAACTTGGAAGATATTATGCTGAGTGAAAAAAGTCAATCACAGAAGGACAAATGTTGTATTAGTCCATTATTGAAAAAGTCAAGGAAAGGTTTATCTATGGAAGGAAATTTTCTTTGTTGGTTACCAGGGGTGGGAGAGGAGGGGAGGGAACACTGTTAGATAGGTAGAGATAAGTATTGATTTGGGTGAAGAGAAGGGCAATGTACCAAATGTGCATGATCAATATGGTGGCATTGAAGAAGAGGAAAACATAGATAGGTACATGGGAGGTGCAGACAACAAAGATGAACTCTTTTGCACATACAGTACTGCGTTGTCAGTGAAGACAACATGGATATATGTGTAGATAGATGGGTGGACAGGCTGAACTATTAGATGTGTCTATGCAACAGGGAGTGTACCCAAGATCATGTACAGGGTTGGCAGACAATGGTTCTACAAGTGTATTTGTACATTCTGTAAGAATTCTCAGATGTATAGTAGAGCTGACAAGAGACAAGGTTGTAGTCACTTCTTGATCACAGCCAGCTACCCAGAGAGAGTGAGTAGTTGAACTTGTGGGCTTGGAACCATAGTCACAGGGGACATCAAGCTCAATTGGCATAACATACTACACAAAACATTGTGTCACCACCTACTTTGGTGAGTAGCAACTGGGATCTTAAAAGCTTGCAAGCAGCCATCTAGATGCAACGATGGGTCTCTCCTTGTCCAGAGCAAAGAAGAATGAGGAAAAACAAAGATTCGTGGAAACAATTAGTCCAAGCAACTGGTACACTATGCAATCCACAGCCTATATGACTATGAGACCAGAAGAACTAAATGGTGCTGGGCTACCACTGTCAACCACTTGGAGGGGGATCTATGTAAGAGATTCTGGATAGAGAGTAAGAATAATGTGGAGCAAAACTCAAAATCATTTGGAAAAAAAAAGGGGGGGACCAGGTTTGCTGGTCTGATAGAGCCTGATAGAACCCCTGAGACTATGACTCTTAGCTGCCCTTCAGGTCTGGAATTGAACCAACACCTGTGGCTTCCAGCCAAACAAGACAGGCATATGAGTTGAACATTTACCTGAGGTACATACACTGCTTGGAGAGAACATTCATGGGAGAATAGAAGGGCTGTATATGCACAGGGTGACAGCTCAAGGGGCAGGAGTGCATGGAGAAATGGAAACAGGGAAGAGGTAACTATCGGGAGGAAGTGGGAGGGGAGCTGTTGCATTGGGCTAAATTGTAGTCAATGTCATGAGAAAAGTATGTGTGAACTGTTGGATGGAAAGTGAATTTGCTCTCTAAACTTTCACCCAAATCACAATTAAAAAAAAAAAAAAAAATTTGGAAAAGAAAGAAAGAAATATCCTGTCTATGTTTTCATTTAGTTCTATCTTCCTTACTGTCACAGATGTAACACTGGGTTATTCCAGATACCCTCTGCACATACATACACACATTGATTTTTGTCTTTTAGTGCTTGGCTTATTATTGGAGCAAAGTCCTGTTATCAATCTTTGTATAGTAATTTGGTAATTTAGCTGTTGCAACAAATCAGTTGTACAGTGGTTGTGCAGTGGTTAAAGTGCTTGGCTGCTAACAAAAAAGTGGGTGGTTCAAACTCACCAACCAGGGAAAGATATGGGAGTCATGTCTGTAAAGATCTATGTTGTTGTGGTTGTTGTTATGTGTCATCGAGTCAGACCCGACTCATAGCGACCACTCCTTGGGTTTCCGAGGCAGTATCACTACGGAAGTAAACTGCCCCATCTTCCTTCCGAGGAGTGGCTGGTGGGTTTGAACCACCAGCCTTCTGGCTAGCAGTCAAGTGCCTTAGCCATTACACCACCAGAGCTCCCGTAAAGATCTATATAGCCTTGGAAATCCTATGGGACAGTTATGCTCTGACATAAAGGGTTGCTATGTTTAAGAACTGACTCCACACAATGGATTTGACTTTTTTTTTAGTGTCTTTAACTTTCTTTTGGAAAATGTTATGCTGGGTTCAAGTTCTATCGAGGGTGAGTCTGCTCCCAGTCTCTTCCTTCGCTTAGATCTGTTTTTTGTAGGCCATGGAACACTCCTTCATAGCCTTGAGTTTGTGACTCCTTTCTAGCTTGGCTGCAGAGTTTTTTGTTATCATTATTCCTTTTGTTTTCAGAGAGGAAGGTAAGACAGATGCACTTTACTCTGTCATCCTTAACTTACATACCCATCTAATTCCTTGAAGAAATCCACCACGTAGAAGGTCCTTTCTACCTTTCAGTGCAGGTTTTTTTTTTTTTTTTTTTCCCCTAATGTTATATTCTCTTGGCTATTTCAAGACATTCAATATCAGGTTCAAGAGATTTGATGTCAGAACACAAAGTGCCACATTACCTGAAAGCCTCCCTCTCAATTGCATTTTATAATTTGAGATCACATTTACTCTTTTTCCATTTTTTAAACATAATTTTGTTTCTCTATTTCTTGCTGTTTTTATTTTCTGTAAAGAAGGAGAGACAGTCTAATCTAATCGTGTGAAAAAGGGGAAGGCCCTCAATGAGATGAATTAACACAGTGGCTGCAACGGTGGGCTCAGGTATAGTAAGCATTGGGAGGCTGGCGTAGGACTGGGCAGTGTTTCATTCTGTTGTACATGGGGTCACTATGAGGTGGAGCCAACTCGACTGCACCTAACAACAACAACATAAATAAATAATGTTAGCTATTCTTTTTGGATTGGTGAACTAATTTCTAAGAAATTTCACATGTTGGAAGTTGGAAGACTAATTGTTCCCAGTTCCTCTGTTCAATTATCACATCCACAGATCTGGTAATGGTAATTACCTTAATGCCAAATGTCTTGCGCTTACCAGCTTACAAGAATCCAAGGCAAAAACGCATTTGGTAAGTAAATTATCTCCCAAGTATGTGACCCTGAAGCCTCATGAACTAACTGTGCCTTCCTCACTTATTAATAAGCATCATTTCCAAGCAACCAAGCTGTATTAAGTTGGGAGTCCCTAAGTGCGAGAGGGTCCAGAAAAAGCTTTGACTTTTCCTTTTTTTAATTTACCCTGTGGGACTATGGGGAATGAGCAGTTCTTTAGTCTGTCAATATCACCAGCAACAGCACCACATGAAGAGAGGATGGGGAGGGGAGGAGTGAGGTGATGGGGGACCCTCAGCTGAGAAGATGGAATATCTATTTGACATGGAACAGGGTCCTCAGAACTCTGCAGAGCTGAAATGTCAAAAGCAGCCACTGAAAAGAACTGAGTCATCAGAATTCTGACATTGACAGGGCAATACTACATACAATATGTGTGACTTCTCATACCCTCAACTGTTCTATCCATGGCCTAGGACATTTTCTGTTTTTGTCTTTAGTCTTTGGTAAGTTTAATTATTTCAGGTCTTGCTATTTCGCTTTTCTGTGTTCTATTTTTCTTTATTCCTTTAACTTAAAAAAAGTATGCTGATATGCCTTATGCACTTAAAACTGTGTGTGACTGGACTTTCTCACAAAGTAAATTTTCTTATATAATTTGAAGAGCTGTTCAGGAGAGCAAATGCATCAGAAGTACTTTGCAAAGTTGAAAATAATGCAAATGAATGCTATTTCTCTTAACTAAAATTACAATATTGGTGCAGAATATACTCAAAAAAAAAAAAAACTGTTATCAAGTTGATTCTGACTCATAATGACCCCCATAGCATTTCCAAGGCTGTAAATTTTCACAGAAGCAGATTACCCCGTCTTCCTCCCATGGAATGGCTGGTGAGTTCTAACTGTTGACCTTTTGCTTAGCAGTCCAATTCCTTAACCACAAGGCCACTAGAGCTCCTTACTATTAGCATTTAAAAAACAAACAAACAAACAAACAAACAAAATCCTACTGTTGAGTCATTTCCAATTCCAAATAATAGCGACCCCCACAGGGTTTCCAAGGCTGTAAATCTTTAAGAAAGCAGACTATCTCATCTCCCTGTGTGGAGCAGCTGGTGTGTTTGAACGCTGACCTTCAGTTTAGCAGACAAATAAATGCCTTACCCACTGAGCCACCAAAGCGCCTCACTTAATTATAATTTTCCCACAAAGAAGAGATATCATGCATATGCAAAATGTAGAATTTTATTTTCTGTACAGAGTTTTCTTTCAATTTTATCAAATATTATAATTCTTCACTGAAAGAACTAGATGCCACTGTTTTCATAACTCATTTAACAATATTTTCAGGCAAGATTCAACCTTTGGCAACATTGTTGCTAAACCAAGGGTGGCCTTCTAATTGGAGGAAAATTCTCATGGTTTCACTAGAAACATGCTATTAGGTTAACAATGCAGTATGGTGCCATGGAAATACCTCCAGAGTCAAGCCTATTTCTACCACAAAGAGATGTTTATCAATCTACATATTCTCTCTAAATCTGCTTACTCATTTGAAGATCCAAAAATAACAGTTAATCTGTCCTATAAATTTACCAAAGCGGTGGTAAGGGTCAAAAATAAGTGGTCTGTGAGAAACTACTTTGTAACTGTCCACAGAACATGCTGGTATATATTTTATTGACTTGAGGAAAGAGAAAGAAAAACAAGCATCTCCTAAACTGCACTGTCCAAAAATGATAACTACTAGCCACACATCGTAGCCATACATACTAGGAGAGCAAATAAGGGATTAAATATACCATTTTCTTTAATTTTAATTTAAAAACCTGAAACAGCTGGGACGATTGTGTTGTGAGCGGGCCTAAGCCCCAGAGCCTTCCACATGAGCTCCAAGAATAGCAACTAGAAATCTTTAATCTGAACTCTGTAGTGACTCTCAAAAGCAAGTGAGGGATTACATGAAGAAACAAGAAAAGGCAAACTGTTGTTTTCCTGCTGTCTCCACCCTGCCCCCTGAGACTATTGTAGTAGAAAGGTCCATGGCTCACAATTTTTAGACAAGGGGCCCGATCTCTAGCTCTGGAGTGAATAGTGTGGGCTTTGCTGGCAGAAAGTTCAGCATGTCTGTGCTCATCTGTCTGGGAGTTGCATGAAGACCTCAGTCTGGCCTGGATCGAGTTTTAAATTCAGATGGAATTGCAAGGGATCTCAAAGAGCCAAAGCAATATTGAAAAAGAGCAAAGTAAGAGAACTCACACTCCCTGATTTCAAAACATACTATAGCATTATATTAATCAATACAGTCTGATACTGGTATAAAGTTAGACAGACCAAGACTATTCTGAGAGTCCAGAATTAAACTCATAAACCTATGGTTAATTGAGTTTTTGCAAGGATACCAAGTTCATTCAATAGGGGAAAAAAAAAAGAAAAAGTAGTTTCTTCAATAAATGATACTGGGACAACTGTTATTTCTACATGGAAAAAAATAAAGCAGTCAGACTCATATATAACATCATATACAAAAATTAACTCAAAATGAATCAACAACCTAAATGTAAGAACTAAATCAATAAAAATTTTAGAAGAAAACAAAAGAGTATTGCTTCAAGTCTTAGCTTTCAACAATAAGGTCTTAGATATGACACTAAAATCACCAACAAAAAAAGGCAAAATGGGTAGATCAGACTTCATCAAAATTAAAAACTTTTGTGCATCAAAGGATTTTATTAATAAGGTGAAAAGACAACTTGCAGAATGGAAGGAAAACATTTGGGAACCATACAATATTCGGAATATATAAAGAACTATAACTCAACAGAAAAAGACAAGAAAAGTCCAGTCAAGAAATGGTCAAAGGACTTGGTAGATATTTCACTAAAAAGAATATCCAAATAGACAATAAGCACACGGAAAGATGCTCAATAAATTAAACCGAAAAACCAAACAAACTGTGGTCGAGTGGGATCCCACTCATAGCTACCTCTCCTTGGGTTCCAAGCCATTATCACTACGGAATTAGATTTCTTGCAAGGAGTGGCTGGAGGGTTTGAACCACCAGCCTTCTGGTTAGCAGTCAAA
>NW_006921631.1:11901187-11907025 GCF_000298275.1 Orycteropus afer afer | reverse complement strand
AAAAAAAAAAAAAAAAAAAAAAAAAAAAAAACACTGCTATCTTAAACTGGGTCTCATAGATCCCTGTAGTCATTAGTCATTATGGATATGCAAATCAAAATCAAAATGATATACCACTTCATACCCTCTGGGATGGCTATTATCAGCAAAACTGAAAACAGCACAACTGTTGGCAAGGTTGTAGAGAAATTGTAACCCTCATGCATTGCTGGTGGGAATGTAAAATGGTGCAGCTACTGTGGAAAACAGGCAATTTCTTAAAAAGTTAAGGATAAAATTACCGTTTGACTCAGCAACTTCAATCTTCAGTATATACCCAAAAGCAGTGAAAATAGGAATTCAAACAGATACTTGTACCCCAGTGTTCATTGCAGAATGTTTACAAAAACCAAAAATGGAAATAATGCAAGTGTCTATCAGCAGATGAATTGATAAACGAAATATGATATATCCATAAAATGGAATATTTTTCAGCCACAAATATTGTGGGATCCCAATTACATGAATATTGGCAAATGCATAAAAATAAACATTAGTGGGTTCTAGAGGTGGATGGGACAGAAAAATGGAGAGGTGTTAATAAAGAGATATCTAGTTTTTATTAAAGGTGCTGAAAATATTTGGAAATGGATAACGCAGAAAGTTACAAAACATAGTGAATGCAATTCATGTCCTCTAATTATACACACAAAACTGGTGGAGCAAATGTTTCTTTAATTATTTTCACCACAATAAAATTTTTAAAAAATGCCCTGAAGCAAAGTAAAATACTTTTCTATTAAGCACAACTCTATTAAGATAAGACTACATGTCATTTAAACCATGAAAAATTTAGCATTCAAATTGCTGGTGGTTCAAATACACCAGCCACTCCTCAGAAGGGAGATTGGGCTATCTACTTCTGTAGAGTTGTTGTTATGTGCCATCTAGTTGGACCCAATTCATAGTGACCCCTCCTTGGGTTTCCAAGGTGGTATCATTATAGAAGTAAATTGCCCAACCTTCCTTCCAAGGAGTGGCTGTTGGGTTTGAACAGCCAGCCTTCCAGTTAGCAGTCAAGTGTCTTAGGCACTACGCTACCAGAGCTCCTTCTCAGAAACCCATAGAGGGGTCACTATGAGTCCAGACCAACTTGATGATAGTGAGTATGGTTTTTTGGTTTTTGAGAAGTGGAAAATACACATTAGGTTTCAAAGACTTAGTACAAAAATGTAAAATATCTCATTAATAATTTGTATATTGATTCCATTTGAAGTAGGCTGAAAAATGACCTCCAAAATGTCAAAAAGATAACTAATTAAAAGCAGCACACTGCCACGAGGTAATTTGGTCCTAAATCCTGGAACTTATAAATGTTACCTAATTTGGAACGATTTTTGCAAATATAATTATGTTAAGAATTTTGAGATGAGAAGATTATATGTGATTATCTATTTGGGCCCTATATGCAATTACATATAGCCTTAATAATGGGGAATAGAGGGAGAGTTGAACTACACAGAGAAGGGGAGGAGGCAATGCGACCATGGAGACAGAGATTGGAGTGATGTGGCCACAAATCAAGGTATGCTAGCAGCTACTAGAAGTCAGGAAAAAAAAAAAAGAAAAGAAAAGAAACATATTCTCCACTAAAATCTCTGGCAATGGAAAACACTGGCACTGGAACATTTTTATTTCAGCCCAGTGAAACTGATTTCAGACTTCTTGCCTCTAGAACTGTGAAAGAATAAATTTCTGTTGTTTTAAGCCAAGTTTGTCACAGCAGTCCCAGGTAACTAATACACGTGTTGGAATTATAATAACTGTTTTGTTTTTTTTTCCTATTATTTTAATTATAGTTCTTAATGTAATCCTTCAGGAGCTCTGGTAGCATAGTGCCTAAGGCACTTGACTGCTAACCAGAAGTCTGGCGGTTCAAACCCACCAGCCACTCCTCGGAAGGAAGATGGGGCAATCTACTTCCATAGTGATACTGCCTTGGAAACCCAAGGAGGGGTCACTATGAGTCGGGTCCAAATGGACTGCACATAACAATAACAACAATGTAATCCTTCAGTATGGATTACACCTCAACATAAAACAAAAATCCTTACAACTGGACCAATAAGCAACATCATGATAAAAGAAGGAAAAATTGATGTTGTCAAGGATTTCATTTTACTTGGGTCCATAACCAATGCCCATGGAAGCAGCAGTCAAGAAACCAAATGACATATTGCCTTGGGCAAATCTGCTTGCAAAAGACATCTTGAAAGTATTAAAAGCAAAGATATATGAGGACTAAAATGTGCCTGACCATGACATGGGATTATCAACCACTTCATATGCATGAAAAAACTGGACAATGAATAAGGAACACCAAAGAAGAATTCAATCATTTGAATTATTGTGTTGGCAAAGAATATTGACTATATCATGGCCCACAGAGGAACAAACAAATCTGTCTTGGAAAAAATATAGCCAGAATGCTCCTTAGAAGCAAGGATGGCAAGATTTTGTCTCATGTATTGTGGACAAGTTGTCAGGAGGGGCTAGTTCCTGGAGAAGAACATCATGCTTGGTAAAGTAGAAGGTAAGTGCAAAAAAAGAAGACCCTCAATTAGATGGATTGACACTGTGGCTGCAACAATGGGTTCAAACATAGCAACAATCGTGAGGATGACTCAGACTAGGCAGTCTTTTGTTATGTTGTACATAGAGTCACTATGAGTCAGAACCAATTGGATAACACCTAACCACAGCAACATATAAATACTGTGTAGATATTCCAAAGAAGATTTATTTTCTTATCCAAAAATGCCTTCTTCCCAGGAGAGGGCACAGAGGTTATACAGAGTAATTTGTTCCTTCATTTGTTGTCTAACAAGTACTACTTAGGGACAGGAAAGAAAAAAAAAAAAAAAAACTAGTTGCATGGGCATGCCCATTGATTTTTAAGGCAAGGAAACAAAATATAAACACATATAGGAATCCAATATATCCCAAAGGACCTTACTAATTTTTGCTCCTACACACATTACATATGCAGTGATCATTTCACTAAGCGCTTAAAATATGTTATTAGCATTTGCACAGCACTTTTTTCTTCAAAGTGGTTTACAAATATAAAAGTGTTTTGTTACTATCCTTATGAACTACTATTTAATGCTGAGAACAGGGGCCTGAGTAAAGATCGAGGGGGGCTAATTTGTAGTGTGTGGTTTCGTGTCTCCTGGCCTTACCATTATGTAAGGCAGCCAACAGCATAATAGTAATTACAGGCAGCACATTGTAATGAGGTAATTTGATACAAATAATCTCCACTATACTCTATGAATGTGACCATATTCATAGAGTATAGTATAGATTCTACAGAGGATCTACAGGTAGAAAAATTCTTATTTGGGGGAGCCACTCCTCAGAAGGAAGGTTGGGCAATCCTACTTCCGTAGTGATACTGCCTCAGAAACCCAAGGAGGGGTTGCTATGAGTCAGGGCCGACTCCACGGCAAATAACAACAACAACATACAATATAAGTTTATGATAGGCAGACAGGCTCTCTACGCTCTGTCTGAGCTCATCATAAACAGCAATTTATGTGCATTAGCCAGGATCTTTGCAATCCTCCTGTTTAATGCCTTTATTCTTTAGAAGAGGAGACTAAGGATTAGAGATGGGAAGTGTCCTTTTAGTTTTCTGGATGTATCTCTGGTTTATGGCAAATTATCCTTTCTGTTCTTAGAAGGGGTTGAAGGCCTATTCTAAAACTGTGCCTATTCAGAACTTAGCCCACATTCCTAGTATGGCTCTTCTCATGTGTCTCCTGTATTCAGTAGTAACAATACCATCCTCTATGACGTTTAATTGTGTCCTCTTCAAATCATACCCTTTCTCATCTCTCACTTCTAATTCTAGCTCTAAACGGCTCATTGAACCTAGGCAATGCCCTTTTTAAAACATCCTCTCCTTTCCATTTCCAGAGCTGCTTGCCAAGTAGTCCCAATTGCATTTCAACTTAATTGTTGGAGTAGGCTTTTTGAAGAAGATTCAGCCTCATCTCATTTTCTTTCCCCTCTCTTTTCCGAATCCACCCTTCATAGTGTTGGTATATTCATCTTCTAAAAGCCAACCCATATTACTATTCATCCTCTTAAAAATCAAAACCAAACAAACAGCCATGGAGTCAGTTCAGAATCATGGTGACCCCAGGTGTTTCAGACATGACTCTGCTTGATAGCACTTTCAATGGCTGTGCTTTTTTGGAATTAGATCACCAGGCCTTTCTTCTAAGATGCCTCTAGGTAGATTTAGACCATCAACCTTTTGGTGTGTAAAACCAAAAAAAAAACTAAACTCACTGCTGTTAAGTCACACCCGACTCTTAGCGACCCCTCCTTGGACTTCCAAGGCGGTATCACTACGGAAGTAGAGCACCCAATGTTGCTTCAGAGGAATGGCTGGTACGTTTGAACCACCAGCCTTCTGGTTAGCAGTCAAATGCCTTAGACAGTAGGCTACCCACCCAGGATCTCTTTCTCCTCCCAGTGGCTCTCTATTTCATTAGGAATATAGTTCACACACCTTAATTTGGCATCAAAAGCCCTCCACCACCTGATCTCACTCTGTATTTCAACATCTCTAATGAGCTCTCAGATGCACCAGACATTTTGGCCACACACATGACTTCTCGTCTCTTTCCAAGCTTTTCTTCCTCTCTCACGCCTCACATATGTGTGCTCATGGTATTAATTGTTATTATCATGTCATTCTCTCCACTGTACCAGCCTCACCAACCATCTTATAAGGCTCAGTTCCCTCTCTTCATGAAGCCATCTATGATCCCTTTTGTTGAAACTGACTTCTCTCACCTCTACGCTTCAGTAGCTTTCTAAGAAACTCAACACATTCCACCTTGTATCACCTTATGGGCACATCTCATCTACACAGCAGAATGAGACATTCATACAGCTAGGGGCCATGTCTTCCATCCTTTAATTCTCCATGGTGCCTGGCTGATGCCAGGTGCTCAATCAGGGTTGTTATAATGGAATGGAATGAATCCAAGCCATGCTGGGTTTATGTGTAAGAGAAATTCTCACAGTTATGTTAAACTGAAACTTCTTGGCAGTGGAAGTTGAGTAAAAGAGACAGGACAGCAAAAGGCAGTTTCCCGAGTTGGAGTCAGGTCAGAGCAGTGGGGTTAACAGTAGTGCTCTTAGGCAAACTGCTAGACCATATAGAGTCATTAAAGCCCTACTCTCTTGTTCTGCTGGGAAACCCCTACAGGAGGGATTTTCTTGGAGAGAAGGAAGTCTGCACATACGATTATTCCTTCCCTGTAAACCCGAGGGGTTAGGATGCTGGTAATTACTTTTGGATCTATTCAGTGTAATTGCACAATATTCCACAGCTACCTATAAATACTCTGTCATTACATGGCATTGTCCTGGTAAACTCTACTTGGTTTTCTTTTTGGGTAATTATAGCTGTGCCACAGAGACAAAATTAGTGGCACTAAGGACTCCTAACACTACACTCACACGTCTCAGCTGCAGGACACTTCCCATTTGTAGAAACATAAAGTACAGAGGGACTGCATACTTTAACATGTAATTATGCAGCAGATCTTTTTTTTTTTTTTTAAATTTTGATTTGGGTGAAGATTTACAGAGCAAGTTCACTTTCCATACAGCAGTTCACATATGCTTTGTCTCATGTTATTGACCACAGTTTACCACAATGCAACAACTCCCCTCCCACTTACTCTGCCCAGTGTCCATCCCTCCATACACTCCTGCCCCCTGAGCTGTCTCCCTGTGCATAAGCAGCCCTTCTTTCTCCCATGATTGTTCTCTCCA
>NW_006921631.1:11890747-11899432 GCF_000298275.1 Orycteropus afer afer | reverse complement strand
TTTTGACTCTTTTGGAGAAGTCTTTGGAAGCACATAAAAATTTAATTTTTAGAAGGTCCCAATCATCTGGTTTCTCTTCTGCTGTTTGTGCATTTTGAATTATGCTTGCTAGTCTATTTATGCCATATATTAGGGTCCTTAAATTTGCCCCTAAATTTTCCTTGAGGAACTGTATAGTTTTTAGCTTTCACATTTAAGTCTTTCATCCATCTGGAGTTCGTTTTTGTGTATGGTGTGAGGTACAGATCTTGTTTCATTTTTCTGCAAATGGATCTCCAGTTTTGTAATTATGCAGCAGATCTTACAGTGTGGATGAAGGTGTTTCTCCTCTCTGTCAGGGAAAAAAAGGGTTTTGAAATCACTGATCTTCATTGTCTTACAAATCTAGGTTGACAAATTAAAGCAAAAATATGGATAACTGGAAATATCTACTTTAGTTTCCCTAAAGAATAGAGTGGAGGGTACCAGCTAAACAAATGAAAGCAGTAACCCATCTTGTCATTAAAAGAAGAAGTAAAAAAACAAGTTAGTGTTTTACGTGTTTACCTTTCTCACTATATTATATAAATCTTTAAAGACCATTAAAAAAAAAAAATAAGTGTCTAAAATGGTGCCTTTCTGTAAAAGACATTCAATAAATATTAATAGAGAACAAAATAATAAATGGATAAAAGGAAAGAAAGTAAAAAGAGAAAGAATCAAGGAAGGAGAGGGAGAAAGGAAGGAAGAGAGGAGAAATAGGGAGGAAAAAGGAAGAAAGAGAAGGAGGAAGAAAGAAAAAAGGAAGCAAAAGAAAGGAAGGAGAGAGCATAAGGAATGGAGGAAAGAGGAAGACAGGAAAAACTGAAGGAAACAAAGAAGCATGGGAAATAGAGAGAGATGAAGAAACAAGAGCTTGGGAAAAAATAAATCCCATTGTTATTTTGCTTTCATGAATTTGCCTTATTTCAAAATAGCAATCTGGCAAAGCATATAATGGGAGAGAGAATAAAAGCATGAGTTCAAGTCAGGATCATATTAAAATAAGAGGAATATAAGACACAGTGGGCTTGCACCAGGCTTAAGAGAATGAGATTGAAAGAAAGGACATATATAAAAGAATACCAAAATTATTTGGAGAGAGAATAATCAGATTTCAATCTTAGCACTCTTCAAGACTGGGGGAAAAAAGAACTAGTGAAATCACAGTGGAAGTTGTTTATTATTATTATTATTTTACATGTTGTTGTTGTTGTTGTTATGTGCCATCAAGTTGGACCTGACTCATAGCGACCCCTCCTTGGGTTTCCGAGGCAGTATCACTACAGAAGTAGATTGCCCCATCTTACTTCCACGGAGTGGTTGGTGGGTTTGAACCGCCAGCCTTCTGGTTAACAGTCAAGTGTCTTAGCCACTATGCTACCAGAGCTCCCTATAACTCTGAACTTTAGACATCTTGATTCAATTATGACACTGTGAGATCCAAATAGAAATGTCTAAAGGGTTGTTGAAGATAAAACACTTATTTGGGGAGGAGATATTTGGCCTAGAGAAACAGATTTAAAGGTCATCTACATGATATGATATTGGAATCAGTAGAAGTTAATATATTTCCCCAGGAGGAAAAAAAAGACTCAAGAATAAACTGAACTTTGGGAATTATGAAATTCCATAGGACAAAGACCATATGTTATTCATGATTTTCTCCCCATCATCTAGAACAATATCTGATACATACAAGATGACTAGTATATTTATTGAGTGAATAAATGAATAATTCAATGGAGGAACTAACTCTGCGGACAAAAGAAAAACAGAGTCTTCACTATTAATATGTATAACACTCTTTTGAGAAGCTTGTTAAAAGCTCAGATTCCTAGTTGGCATCACAAAACTCCTGATTCAGCAAGGTTGAAATGATGGCTAGGTATTTAATTTTGAAACAAGCACCCTCAGCTAATTCTACTACAGGAGATCTATGGATATTTTTTGAGAAATTCTGACTTAGAGCAAGAAAATAAGTTTCATCTCACCAACTTCAATGGTTGAGTTTTAGGGGATAGATAGAATAGGGTGCTGAGAAAGATTACATGAAATTGAATACCATGAATGTTCAACAGTTACTGGGAGGCATACATGATGAATGTGTGGTGTGGACTTTGGCACCCTGACAGATGCCCAGGCTACGAGTAACTGTAGAGCTCAGAAGATCACTGCATGCTGAGTTTCACATTGAACATCCAGGACCATCAGCTCCTTGGTAGACTTGGTGATATTGAAATGTTGCTAAAAGGGCAAGGAGGCCACATCTTTGGACCTCCTCTAACCCCACAAGAGGAAGACAGAATCATCATCAGTAGCCCAAGGCCTATTACTGCAAGGCCAGACATGCTGCCTCCCTCTAGCCCTCTCACCAACCATTCCTCCCAAAGTACCTACCACCTCTCTCCTGGGTTTGATAATTCACTGCTGTGGCCATACAGAACTCACAGATTACGGAGTTTATTAGGGAAGTACCAGTCTACAATTCAAGTTCAGGAAAAACTCTCAGTCTCTCTCCCAGCCCACAGTCTCTCTCCTAACAGTCTCTCACAGTCTCTCTCCCAATGGTGAGTGATCCTTGGTGTCTCACTCAGCAATGCGTGTCTCTTGCACCTCTTTCCCAGCAGCACATGTCTCTTTCAGGAGCACATGTCTCTTTCAGCAGCACATCTTCCTCAACCAGCAGTCAGAGAGAGTTCTGCCTCTAAGCAGCCTCCTTTGGAGCCTGACGGAGTGGCCAAACTAGCCAATCATAGCATAAGAACTCCAAGCACCTGAGAGAGAGTGGGAACCTCCCAGAACATTGTTTTGTGCCACTCTCAACAGAAATACTCCAGGTGGACAACTTTAGCAATCAGGAGCTCCTTAGTTGTTCATAGCAAATCCCACCTTGGAGTTTACAAAGACTTATGAGTAGAAAAGCCACACTAAGTAATTTACTACACCGCAGATGTGGACAAGTCTTGTGGCCATATTAATTGGCCAGTTCCAGAAATAAGCTAAATCAATCAGCTAGCCATTCAACTAGCCAACTCAAGAAACCAGGGAAATTGGAGGTTAGGAAAAATGATGTGCAACTAGAAGATAAAGTTATTTAAAAACAAACAATGTCTGGATTTTTTTCAAGGATGACTTCAGCCCTGGACTTTAATTATTGCTTTTTTTTAATCCCAAACTATAGTTTCAGCTTTGTGTTGTATAAATGCTAAAATTAATCTGCTAAAATAATAGAGTAGATTATTATATATAGAGAGAAATGTGTGTGTGTGTGTGTGTGTGTGTGTATCACTACAAAATTATAAATTATTTGACCTAAGCTCAATGGCTCCTAAGGAATCATCTGTTTCAACTCGTTCAGGTTGAAAATGAGGAAACAAAGGCTGTGCAGGTGAAGGGGCAAATAGTGGTAGAATAGACATTAGAACTCACAGCTCTCAATTTCTACACCATTGTTTGTTTTAACTGAAGGATATTGACAATTATGAATTAAATTTCTAAATTTGAATATTTTTCTGTCTTATCAAATAACAAGTCTGGAAGTACATATTACAATTTTTATCTCTAGGAAGAAGAACTAAGGTAAATTCTATTTTGCTCCATCATACACTACCTACATTTTCACAGTGAGTACACAATATTTTATAATTATATATATATATATATATATATATATATTTCCTTTTTGTATAAAGCTATTCTGTAATAGATGTTCTTGAATTAATAATCTGCAGTATTAACATTGATGAAGTTAATGATTGGTACATGAAGGAGGTTATTACACTAGTCTCTGTACTTTGTGAGCAGCTTACCTATACAATATTTTAAAGGCTATTGCTGTTTCTTGAATAGTAGTATGTTAGACCAGAAGAAATTTAAGGGAGCTCTGGTGGCATACTCCCTAAGGCATTTGACTACTAATCAGAAGGCTGGTGGTTCAAACCCACCAACCACTCTTCGGAAGGAAAGGAAGACTGGACAGTCTACTTCCATAGTGATACCATCTCGGAAACCCAAGGAGGGTTGCTATGAGTCAAAATGGACTCGACAGCTGTGAGCTTGTTTTGGTTTGGGCCATATGGCAAGCACATAAACAATCTTAATCTCATGTTATATTTACAGTAATTTTATGAATTTTTACAGTTTAAAATTCAGTAAACCAATGCTCAAGCTATTTAAAATAACAGAGGAATCCAAGTATGGACTCCAAGTATGAACTAGTGTCTTTAGATTCTAACTCTCAAAGTCTTTCTTTTTTCAACCACACTCCTTTTGAAGTGAGTTGGAGTTTGCATTCTCTGCATCAGGGACTAACAAATGTCCTTTGTACTCTGTAACATTAATCAATATGTATTACTGAGCAGATAGTTTAGTCATTACCATTGTTCCTTCCCATTACTTACCTTCACTGGACTAAAACCAGTCATTTCCAATTAGAAGGAATTTCCCTTTTTGTTACACGCTGGGATTCCTTGTGACTATAATGTCTATAACACCAAGATGTGACCTATAGGATAATCATGTAGTAATAATTATATTACTTTCCATTTGTAACTCACTTTACTTTACTAAATGACTTTCACAAAAGAATTTAATATTGTTACTCCACTAAGTATATGAGAAAAAAATAGGATGACCAGGTGTCATGGTATGTCTGTTCTGGTTACCTAGTGCTACTTTGACAAAAATATACCACAGATGGCACAGCCTCAACAAATGAGTTAATTCTCTTACAATTTGGAGGCTTTAAGTCCAAGTTCAAAGTGCCAGGCTCTGGGGGCTGGGTGAAAGCCCCTCAACCTTGGGCTTCAGTTCTGCCTTCTGCTCCCGGCCCACTGAAGCTAGAGGCTTTCCTTCACTCAGACAGCTGCTGGTTGCTGAGGCTGCCAAGCCCAAGGTTGACAAGTAAAAAGACACAGTCCAATGTTACCAAACCACATGGCAGGCCATTAATTCAAGTCCATTGTAAGTCCCCAGGTCAGCAGAGCATGGCAGGCTGCTGAACAATGACATGGCTGCATGTAGGATCCAAGCATGCCATAAACTAGAGACCATTCCCAAAGCTGCTGTTTATATATGGGAAGCAGACCACATACCCAAAGCAGCTACTCAGCTGTTTGTGGTAGAAACCACCATGCAGTTGATTGCCGGTCTCATTATGGGGAATAGCTACCACCAGCTGCCCAGCCACTCAACCAGGCCCAGCCAAGTTGACATACAAACATAACCACCACAATGTCCAAGACTTGGTGGTTTGCTAACACATGGTGTTTTCAGTGCTAAAACTGCAGTGGTCCCAAGCAAAGTGGAGTGACTGACTCACTCTGGAAAACAGAGACACAGGAAAGCAAAGTATTTTATCCAAAGTAATAGCAAGCTCATGACAGAACTAGAACCAGAACCCAGAGTTCCTAGTAGTTAGCTTTGGGCCCCTCCAACGAAACAGTGATTTCTGAGTTAGTTATGAAGCACAGAAATGGACCCATCCTATGATTTCATATGCTTAAGAAAAATGGATGTTATTGAGGGGGAAAAAAAAGTCAACATAATACTCTATTCTGTTCCATTATCTACATCTTGACTCTCTCATTTTAATCAAGGTATACTCACCATCAGCCATAACAAGTGGCAAACTTATGCCTCCTGGAAGTTCGCTAGCCTCTCTTCATCTCCCCCATCTCTAGCTGATGCACAAGTAAACAACACAGGCCCATGCAAGTTCACACACAAAAGATTCCACAATAGTAACATTTATCTTGTACATGTTCCATTTATCTTTCACAAAAAGCTTCAGACCCAAACTATCTAAAGTGATCTCAAAAAGACAGTGATAAGTACCTTCCCCCGTCATTATTGCTCCATTTTATCACAGTGGTGATAGCAATAATGGTGGTTGTAACCCCCATCAAGTCCATTTAACATGGCTCATTTTCAAAAGCCACTCAATGCCTTATGACAGTCTGGCCAGGCGGTATGAAAAGATCACTTAACCCCGATGATCTGAGGAAGACTCTGAGTGGGGAAAGAAGGCCCTACAGTCAGAGTCGAGATGGTGAAAGAAGGGAAGGGATAAAAAAGACCATTGATTTTATGACAAGGGGCAGAGCCACTGTCAAAACTGAGCAGCACAAATTGAAGGAATGTTTCAATTAGCTGTTTGCAAGAGAAAGTCCTCAGAAGTTGGGATGCACTAGCTTCTAGGTTTTTGCTGGCTCTGTTTATTTTGTTTTGTTTTGTTTTTAAATATGTGCGTATGTTTGTTTTTAATAGTAAGAGGGGAATCTGGAATTAGAGTTTCTATTAGCAATCAACATAATTAATGAAGACCCATCACAATTTCAGTAAGGAGATGTTTTATGACAGTGTCCTGGGGAATGATGCCAGGCATTTGGCGAAAAAATGGTAGGCTGCTAGAGCCTACCTGCCACCCAGACACCCCAACGCAATGTTGCCTAACACAACCACCTTTTCTGAAGTCCCTGTGTCATACTACTTCATGCACAACTTGTCTGTTATTTACTTAGCAGGTGTTGAAATTGATACCAAAGTGCACCAGAGGCAATGGATGTGGATGAGGGCCAGGGATGAGTAGATAATGAATGGAAGAAATAAATCAATAAAGCTGCCTTTTCTGTAACTCTTGCTTTATTTAAACATTACTAGGGACTGGTATTGCCTGACAGCTGTCAGACTGAAAACAGAAATACTAGCAGTGATAGCACAGTTACTAAGACAGCAGACTCTTGAGCCAGAGTCTCTGGTTCAAAATCTACTTCTGCCATTTGCCAATCATGTGATTTTGGACTAAGATTTTCTCCCTCAGCTTCAATTTCTTTGTCAGCAAAATGGGAATAATAGACCTTATTTTATAATATTGTGAAATTGAAATAAAGTAACTCATGTGGAGTGTTTGGCACAGTGCCTAGTATATAATAAGTCATATAAAAGTGATTATGATTAATCCTTATAACACGAATATTTTGAGCTTGATTTCCTGAGCATAGCTCTTAATAAATTAGATTTACATCTCAAAATGTAAGTCTTGCCATAAAAGTGAATGAAAGGCACTGAGGCTTTAAAAAAAAGAGCCCTTGATCCTGTGTTCGAGTTCAGGCTTCATTACCTATGGACCTTATGATCTTGATAAATCATGATCTTTGTATCTAATATCAAGGATAATATTACATAGTGCTTACAAGTTAAAGGTTTATAGACATATTAATTTGGTTTTAAATATGCATTCTGCCACTTTCTAATAATATAATATTTTGTATAATCATAATACCAGTATGGTTTTCCTAACTCCTACCTATCCTTCCAGGAGCATTGATAGCACAGTGGGTAAGCACTTGACTGTTAGTCTAAAGGTCAGAAGTTCAAGCCCACCAGCAGCTCCACAAGAGAAAAGACATGATGCTCTGCTCTCATAAAGATTACAGCCTAGGAAACCCCATGGGGCAATTCTACTCTTTCCCATAAGTTCACTATGAGTCAGAATCAACTCAATGGCACACAAGAACAACCCCTCCTTCAGATTTCAAATTACATTTCCTCCAGAAGTCTCCCCTGACTCCTTATTATACAGATATTCTCATCACTCTATGTATATATCCTTTGTGACAGTTATTAAAATTGCTATGCAATAACTATGTAATCATTGCTCATCTTTTCTGATAAACCACAAGCTCTGAGAAGGCAACAGATTTGTTTATTTTTGTTCACACCACAATCACCCAGCTGGCACAAAGTAGGTCATGATTGCTAAACAAAGGGCTTAGGGAAGAAGAGTGATGCGATCTGAATTATATTTCAAAAGAATCTCAGAGGCAGCTTGTTTTAGAAGAGACTGTAAGAGGACAGGATACCAAAACCAAAAACCAAACTCACTGCCATTGAGTTGATTTTTGACTCAGTGATCTCTCCTTGGGTTTCCATGGCAGTATCTCTACAGAAGTAGACTGCCCAGTTGTGGTGTAGTATATTACACAGTGTAGCTTTTCTAGCCATAAGTCTTTGGTGGTGAAATTGCTGTGAGCAACTGAGTAGCTTCTGATTGTTAAAGTTATCCACCTGGGGTATTTCTGTTGGGAGCAGCATAAAGTAAATTTGTGGAAGTTCACTCTCTCTCAGGTGTGTAGAACTCTGATGTTGGGGTTGGTTGGTTTGGGCCACTCTGGCAGGCTCAAAGGACTCTCTCACTGCTGGCTGAGAAACACACATTGCTGAGAGAGAGATGCAGGAGACATGCACTGCTGAGAGAGACACCAAGAGACATGTACTGCTGAGAGGGACTGTCGGCTGAGAAATGATGGGCTGTGAAAGACTGAGTGCATTTCTGAACTTGAATTGTAGCCTGTTGCTTCCCTAATAAACCCCATTATCAGTGAGTTCTGTGTGTCCACTGCAGTGAATTATCTAACCCAACAGAGAGATGGTGGGTGCTGTGAGAGGAACAGTTGGTGTCAGGGTTGGTGAAAGGGCTGGAGGGAGGCAGCATGTCTGGTCTCACAGGGATAGGCCTTGGGCTACTGATGGTGATACTGTCTTCCTCTTGTGGGGTTGTTGTTGTTGTTGTTTGCCGTTGAGTCGGCCCCAACTCATAGCGACCCCTCCTTGGGTTTCCGAGGCAGTATCACTACGGAAGTAGGATTGCCCAACCTTCCTTCC
>NW_006921631.1:11890065-11890647 GCF_000298275.1 Orycteropus afer afer | reverse complement strand
CTTTGCTCTGGACGAGGAGAGACCCATCATTGCATCTAGATGGCAGCTTGCTAGCTTTTAAGATCCCAGTCGTTACTCGCCAAAGTAGGAGGTGGAACAATGTTTCATATACTATGTTATGCCAATTGAGCTTGATGTGCCCTGTGACTATGGTCCCAAGCCCGCAGGTTCAACTACTCGATCCTTCTGGGTAGCTGGCTGTGACCAAGCAGTGACCATAACCTTGCCCCTAGTCAGCTCTACTATACACCTGGGAATTCTGATCATTCATATAAACTTATAGGACCATTGTCTGCCAAACCTATATATGTTCTTGGATACACACCCCATTTCATAGACATACCTAATCGCTTAGCCTATCCACCCACCTATCTACCCATATACCCATGTTTGCCTTCACTGACAACGCAGTATTGTATGTGCAAAAGGGTTCACATTTGTTGTCTGTACCTC
Source organism: Orycteropus afer afer (assembly GCF_000298275.1). Classification (NCBI taxonomy): domain Eukaryota; kingdom Metazoa; phylum Chordata; class Mammalia; order Tubulidentata; family Orycteropodidae; genus Orycteropus; species Orycteropus afer. The sequence goes on along the minus strand of NW_006921631.1, from coordinate 11,890,194 downwards.
CCATGTACCTCTCTATGTCTTTTTTATCTTCAATGGTGTCATATTGATCACTCACATTTGGTACATTGCCCTTCTCTTCACCCAAATCAATACTTATCTCTATCTATCTAACAGCGTTCCCTCCCCTCC
>NW_006921631.1:11876116-11888290 GCF_000298275.1 Orycteropus afer afer | reverse complement strand
CCGAGGCAGTATCACTACGGAAGTAGGATTGCCCAACCTTCCTTCCAAGGAGTGGCTGGTGGGTTTGAACCATCAGCCTTCTGGTTAACAGTCACATGCCTTAGGCACTACACCACCAGAGCTCCCAGGACAGCATAGAAGCAGAGAAACTAATTAGGAAGGTATTTCAATAATTTAGATGAGAGGTGTTGATGACTTGCATCTAAGATGGTAACGGTGAAGGTGGTGAGAAATAATTTGACTCTGGATAAATTTTCACCAACTAACTGATAGGATTTGCTACTGAATTTGATATGGGATATGTTCTTTGGTTTATAAGAGAAAAGAAGGAGGTAAGGCTAATCCAGAGTTTTATGGCCTGGACAAATAAAGGGGATGAGCTGCTGCTATTCATGTAGACAGACAAAACTAGATGTGGTAGTTAAGTTTTGTATCAACTTGGCTGGACCTGAATTTGAGTGGCTGGGTAGCTGTATGTAGTTATTCCCCATGATGAAACTGCTAATCAGCTCCATGGTGGAATCTACTGGAGCAGCTGAGTAGCTGCCTTAGGGATATGGTCTGCTTCTAATATATAAGGAGAAGCATTGAGAAAAGTCTCTTAGCTTTTGGCATGCTTGGACCCTGCATTTGGCCAAGTCTTCATTCAGCAGCATGTCATGTTTCCTTCCAAACTTGGGACTGTCTCTGGACTTGAACTAGTGTCTGCCATGTTCTTTGATAATCTTGAGACTGTGCCATTTTATTTGTCAATCTTGGGTTTGTCAGACTCAGCAGCCAGCAGCTGCCTGAGTTAGGAGAAGCCTCTAGGTTCAATGAGCTGGGAACAAGAGGCAGAGCTGAAGCCCAAGGAAAGGGGCCTTCACTCAGCTCCTAGAGGTGGCACTTTGAACTTGGACTTCTAGCCCCCTAAACTGTAAGAGAATAAATTCCTGTTTGTTTAAGCCACCTGCTTATGGTATATTTCTGCTAGAGTAGTGCTGGAGAACCAAAACACAAGAGGAGAGGTAGATTTGCCATGGACAATCAGGAGCTAATATGTGAAACATGTGAAATCAAAATAGGCATTAGACTGCTAGGCATCCAAGTTGTTGTTGTTATGTGCCGTTGAGTTGGACCTGACTCAGCAACCACTCCTTGGGTTTCTGAGGTGGTATCCCTACTGAAGTAGATTGCCCAAACTTTCTTCCACGTTGACATGTCAAACAAGCCTGTGTATGCTGGACAAAACTAAACCAAATTCACTGCCATTGAATTTGTTAAAATCACTTTGAAAAATTGTTTGGCAATGTATTTAAGGTTAAATATATGTTTACCTTAATACCCAACATATCCATGCCTACAACATTTATCTAAAAGTAAATAAATAGAAACATAAACCACTCAAATACTTGTACACAGAGGCTTACAGCAGCTTCTCATAATAACCAAACCGCAACACAAACAGAATACCCATTAACAGGAAAATGGATATTCAATGAGTGATGTGTTCATACAATCATACAAAAGAATACTAGTCAACAATTTAAAAAAAGAATAAGCTACTTATGTAACAGGGCTTCTCCCCCCACCCTCCTACCCCTACCCCCCAACAACTAAGATGTATTCCTTTATTTACTTACTTATTTTGAGCCAGGTATCTGAGTTCTGGAGTTCTAGCTGTGTGCCTTTTTTTTTTTTTTTCCAGTTCTCTCCATTCTCCCCTCTCTCAGCTACTGATAACCACTAATCTTCTGTTTCAATAATTTTGCCTATTCCAGATATATTGCAAAAGTGCAATCATACAATAGTTGTTCTCTTGTGTCTGACTTATTTCACTCAGCCTAGTGTCTTCAGGTTCATCCTTGTGGTGATATGTGGTGATGTGTGTCAGAACTTCTTCCTCCTTCTCTTTATGATGGAACAATAAAGCACATTTCATTTACCCTTCTTCTGTTGATGAACACTTGAGTAGTTTCCAGCTTTTAGCTCTTGTGAATAATGTTTCAATGAACACTGGTGTTCATGTGTCTGTCTGAAGCACTTCTTTAAAGTCTTTTGGGTATAAAACTATAAGTAGAATTACTTGTTCATATGGTAATTCTGTGTTGAACGTTTTTAGTAACCACCAATCTGTTTTTCACAGTGGCTACACTTTTTTACATTCCCATAAGTGGTAGACAAGTGTCTCAATTTCTCCACATCTTTACCAACACTTGTTATTTTGTCTGGTGTTTTTTCTTCTTGTTGTAGTTGTTTGGTAATAGTTATTCAGGCAGGGGTGAAGTGGTATCTCATTTTGGTTTTGGTTTGCATTTCCCTCCTGGCTAATCATATCTTTTCATGTGCTTATTGGCTATTTGTATATCTTTGAATGTATATTCAAATTTTTTGCTCATTTTTTTAATTGGGTTGTTAGTCTTTGTGGTTGCATTTTAAGAGTTATTTATATATTCTGGATATTAAACCCTTATCTGATATCATTTCACATTCACTGGACTAGCAAAAATCAAAGCTTGCCCACACTAAATGCTGATGAGGCTATGGGGCAAATGGAGCTGATATATGATCTCCAAAAATTTTCTCCTATTCTATCAGTTGTCATTTCACTTTTTTTTTAAATAATATTCTTTGATGCACAAAGGTTTTTAATTTTCATGAAGTATAGTTTATTTTTTTTTCTGAAGTTGCTTAAATCCATCGACTACAAAAATATTCCTGAAGCTCTACCTCTGTGCTTTCTCCTAAGAATGTTATGGATTTAGCTTTTATATTTAGGTCATTGATCCATGTTGAATTAATTTTTGTACATTGTGTAAGATTTGGGTCCACTTTCACTCTTTTGCATGTGGAGATCCAGTTGTCTCAACACCATTCATTGGGAAGATTAGTCTTTCCCCATTGAATGGATTAGGCCCTTTTACTGAAAATCAGTTAGCCATAAACTTATGGGCATTTCTGGATTCTCATTTCTATTCCATGGGTCTATATATCTATCCTTATACCAGTACCTTCTTGTTTTAATTACTGAAGCTTTGTAAGATTTTAAGATAGAGCAGTGTGTATCTTCCTACTTTGCTCTTTTTTTAAAATACATTTTATTGATACATAATTTATGTACAATGAAATACACAAAACTTAAGTGACATGCGTCAATGCTTTTTTTTTTTTTTTGCAGTGTTCCCTCCCCTCCCCTTTCACCCCTAGTAACCAACAAAGAAAGTTTCCTTCCATATATAAACCTTTCCTTGACTTTTTACAATAATGAACTAACATTATATTTGTCCTTCTGTGACTGACTTATTTCACTCAGCATAATGTCCTCCAAGTCATCCATGTACTTTGCTCTTTTTCTTTTTCCCCTCAAGATTGTTTTGACTATTCAGAACCCTGAAACACAGTTTTGAGATGGATAAACCTCAAAATTATTATGTTGGATAAAAGAAAGAAGGCACAAAAAAGTAATTAGTGTATAATTCCATTAGGATTTTAAATCCAAAACTAAGCAAATATAACTTGTAGGGATAGAAATTCTGTTAAGGAGGACACTAGATGATTTTAAAAGGCGTGAGAAAAATTTCTCAGATAGAAAATAGTTGTATATCTTGTTTTGGAGGGTAGTTATATGAGTGCATGTACTTTCAAAATACATTGAACTGTACACTTGAGATTTGTGCATTTATTGAATATTAATTGAAATTCCAGTTTTGAGAAAGGAATCAGAAGAGGACTTGGAGACAACAAGTTGTAAATAATGGAAAGAAGATCTGGAAAGTAGATCAAAGGAATGAGGCAAAGCGATGGGGCATTAAGAAATGTGTTTTGTTGTTCTTGTTGTTGTTTGTTTTTTTAAGATGACAGGAGTGGAAGTATTACATGCTGATGGAAGTAATCCAGTGGAGAGAAAAAAGCAAGTACAGTACCTGGTGTGTAGTAAGTGATCAATACTCCACAGCTGATATTATTGTTATTGTAACAAAAATAGTGATAATAGAAAATGATACTTAATGCAAAAAACTCTCTGCTTCTACTCTAAAGGCAACAAACACAAAGACCTTTTTTCGTTCTTATCACTTTGCTTTTTGCTTTCTCCAACACCACCCTTGCTACTTCATCGACACTATTCTCCTCAAAGCCTTTTCTGTATGTCTTAAATTTGCAACACCCTATTCTCCAGCTAATTTGCTATTCTGCTATTTCATTTGCAATGGACTGCAGATTCAGATTCCCAAATTGTTAGAGCTGAATCTACAATAGAGTAAATAGATTACACATTACTATTTTGTGTCATTTTAATATATCCTTCCTCCCAATCCATTTGACCTAGTCAGTTCCTACTTCTTCAAGGGTCCCCTACATTCTACTTTCCCTGAGAAGACTTCTTTGCCCTCTAGAGACAGATTACCTGTCTCAATAAATCTGGAAGTGGAGTTCTGGTGGTGCAATAGTTAATTGTTTTATAATTAACCAAAAGGTTGGTGGTTTGAACCCCCTAGCCAATTCTTAGAAGAAAAGATCTGATGATCTTCTCCGGTGAAGAGTGATTTTGTTTTGTTGGGTGCTGTTGAGTAGATCCCAACTCATAATAACTCTATTGATAACAGAACAAAATATGCCATCAGGAGGAACCAGTCCCTGGAAAAGGACATCATATTTGATAGAGTGTCAGTGAAAAATAAGAAGGTCTTCAATGAGATCAACTGACAGGATTGTGAGGGTGATGCAGAACCAGGAAATGTTTTGTTCTGTTGACAAAGTCCCACCTTCCTCATTTCTAAGGAGCAGTCCAGCTGTCTTCTTCTAAGACAAATGTGTTCCCTTTTCTTGAAGTCCATGGTATGTTCAATATTCTTCACAAGCACCATAACTCAGGTGCATCGATTCCTCTTCAGCCTTCCTTATTCATTGCCCAGCTTTCACCAGCATATGAGGCAATTGAAAAGACCATGGCTTGGGTCTTAGTCTTCAAAGTGACATTTTTGCTCTTTAACAGTTTAAAGAGGTCTTTTGCAGCAGATTTCACTAATGCAATATGTCGTTTGATTTCTTGACTACTGCTTCCATGGGCTTTGATTGTGGATCCAAGTAACATGCAATCCTTGACAATGTCAATTAAACCCTATGTCAAAGATATACTCTGTCCTATAAAGTCACTACGAGGCAACTTTATAGCACCCAGCATAAATTGGGAATCTTTCAGCTACAAGTGATAGATACCCAACTAAAACTACTTCTTAAAAAAGTTGAAGGGTGTGCATATTAATTGTAGAATTGGTCAGATCAGGCTACATCCAGGTGTTAAAAGGACATCTCAGGAATCCATTTCTTCCTCATTCCATCACCAATCTCTAGGTTCTGCTTTCCTCTGTGCTGTTCTTTCTCAGCCAGTATCTTCTTAAATGTTCATCATGATGACCAGGGACTAATGAAAGTTGGTAAACATCATGAAAATGACATTCTTTTTTCTCAATAGTTCTAGCTCAGTTCCCAAAGGAATTTATTTACATGACCTGGGTCACATGCCCATGAAGTATCCCTATGGGGCATAGGAAACACTGAATGACCATATTCCTGTACATGGAACTGGGTTAAGTTATAAGTCATAGACTCCAAACCAAATTCATTGTCATCAAGGAAATCCAGAATCACGGCAACTATTTGGGACAGAGTAGAACTGCCCCATAGCGTTTCTAAGGCTATAAATCTTTACAGATGCAGACTGTCACATCTTTCTCCCATGGAACAGATGGTGGGTTTCAAGTACTGACCTTTGATTTGCAGCCCAGTGCTTAACTACTGGACCACCAGGGCTTCAGCTATTGACTAGGAACAGGAAATTTATTGTGGGCAGAATGAAATGTAAGTCCTCCATGTTGTCCTGCCAATATACCCTCAAGACACTTTATATGAGCCCCACCTTAACACTTAAATTCACTGCTCTTGAGTCGAGTCTGACTCATAGCAACCCCCACTAGGTTTCTGAGGCAGTAAATCTTTACAGAAGTAGATTGTTCCATCTTCCTTTCGCAGAGCTCCTGGTCAGTTTGAACCACCAACCTTTTGGTTAGCAGTCAAATGCCTTAGGTACTATACCATCAGAGCTAAGTTAACTGTTATTATTGTTATGTGCTAAGCAAGTTGCTAACAATGTTACAAACACTATTTCAATTAATCTTCACAAAAATTCTGTCTATTAGGTCTATTTCACAGACAAGGAAACTGATGCTCACAAAAACTGTTACAAACTCTAGGTCAAGCGACCAACCTAAGGGGACACAAAGATTCTAATTAGACTTTACCTGACTTAAAATCAGGGAGCTCAGGTGGCATAGTGCCTAAGGCATTTATTTGACTGTTAACCAGAGGGCTGGTGGTTCAAATCCACCAGCCACTCCTCAGAAGGAAGATTGGGCAATCTATCTCTGTAGTGATACCACCTCAGAAACCCAAGGAGGGGTCGCTATGAGTCAGATCCAACTCCATGGCAGTGAGTTTGGTTTTGGTTTTGACTTCAAATGTAGTATCTTAAGAGTTATGCTACATATCCTCACTCTTCGGTCCTTTATTTGTCTACATTTTTCACTAGGTTGAAAACAATGTGCTCTGCTTTATTCATCATTGTATATCATCAGCATCTAGACACTTTGTAATCTCCCAATAAATGAGTAAACTGGAATAAAGATCATTCCCATCAGTGCATGGATATTGTGACTTTGTTTTGAACTGTTCCATAATTTTAACATTTATTTCCTAGTTCTCATTTCTTTATCATGTAGTAAAGATGTAGACTTAGTGATCTTTGGAGTGTGATTGACATAAAGATGCACTGCCCAGATTCTCCTTCAAGGAAGGATTTGCAACTCAGCTGGAGACATGCTGGGCCTGATAACAGGAGAAATTAACTACAAAATTGAGCCAACATACACTGGCAGGAGCCAAGAAAGTACGCCTGGGACTGGATTCTAAAGGTGCGTGATCTAGGGTGCCAGAACTTAAAATAGGCTACAAAAAAAAAAAAAAAAATTATGGACTCTGGAGTTTTTTCCTGACATAAAGGATTTACTATCCTGGCAAGGACCCAAGAAAATAATGTAAACTTGCTACTGATATGGCTTCTATAAGCATTTAAAAAGGCATGCCCTGCACTGAACAGAGTTGAAATGCCACAACTGACATTGAATATTGTGGTGAAAGGCATTAAAAAATTCAGGGAAGTGAGTATGCTATAATGTATATATTATTAACGGCTGGAAGAAATATCAAATTATTATATTTCCATTGGAAGCACAAGGGGGCACACCACCTATCAGAGCCATCAGTAATGCATAGGGAGATGGGCACTAGAATCAGTAACAAGTTCAGTATTGTGGTTTTCCCCTCAGGCCAGTGCCGACAGTAGAAGAAGCTGTTATCAAACTTGGCTCATTGAGCAATAGCAATGCTAACAATACTGATAGAATCCCACAGCAATAGGAGCCAGGTGGCATTTCTTAACTGCCAAAAGCCAGTGAGTCACAATTATCACAATGACTTGCAAGGTTAGAGTGCACAAGTCTGACCCACAGAGAGATATGAAGAAGGCCAATAGAATACAGTGTCCCGGGGTGTGTGGGGTGGGGAGGAGACAGGAGTAAAAATAGATGAGCAGCTGACAAAAATAGTACTTAATTTGCATTAGGAGAAGAAATCAAAGCTCTATGGCCAGTATGTTTTGCTCAATTTCCAGAGTTGAGCCAGTTTTTAGACCAGGAACTCTTTAACTGAAGAAGTGTCTGAGTCCCTAAGAGAAAGAATCCTGCATCATTTGGCAAACATATGCAAGAATAATTCTACCAGTCTTTCCTCAAATAGATCTATGGCAATGTACTCAGGTAACTGTACATTGGGAAAATCAAACTACCCAGACTTTCTGAGGACTTCTGAACACAGAGACAAGTTGACATTGATATCCAAAGAACTGTAAAGTCATCAAGGCCCTCTGTTAGAGTGAAGGCATATGGTGGCCAGAAGTCTTGGCTAAGCTAGAGCCTACAATGAATTTGTTGCATCTGTGGACTCACCAAATCATTATTTTTCCTTTCCCTGCCTGTAAAAATGGAACTGGCATATTTGACATTGGCGCAACCAGACATTAGCTCTGTGGCCAGTGAATAACTATTATAATGAAAATGGCTATCTAGAATATAACACCTTCCTCTGGTTGAGAAAGCAAGTCAAGAGCAACATCTGTTTCTGGAGGATAGAGGAGATAAGTGTCATGGTTAAGAAATTAAAAGCTTTAGAGGTGTTGTACTCTATAATAAGGAGCTCAGGTGGCACTGTGGTTAAGGCAGCAGGCTACTAACCAAAAAGTCAGCAGTTCAAACCCACCAGACCTTCCATGGGAGAAAGATGAAGCCATTAAGGTTTACAGCCTTGGAAACCCTACAAGGGTTGCTCTAAATCAGAACTGACTTGATGGCAGTAGGCTTTTGGTTTGGTACTCTATAATATTCCATTTAATCACCACGCTAATCTTTGCAGTAACTGAATATATCCTGCAGGATGACTGCAGACTACTGCATGCTCAAGCAAGTAATAGCCATATTTTAGACGGGGTTCTCTAGACAAACAAAACCAGTGAAACTGAGAGAGAGTGAGAAAGAGATTTATCTCAAGGAAATGGCTCACAGAGTTGTACAGGCTGGCAAATCCCAAGTCCATGGGTCAAGCTGGAGCCATCCCCTGACTCAGTTAGCTGCAGGGGCTGATGAACCCAAGATTGGCAGGACACACAGCCTGCTGCTGGCTTTGCAAGGTGATGAAACAAAGATCAGTAGGTAAAATGGCAGGCTTTAGGTTCACAGACTGCAAAGGCTACTATCTTAAGATCGGCAGGTAATATTTCAGGCCACTGGTTCAAGTCCAGATGATTACGAGCCAGATGCAGGATCTTAAGTAAAGAGCCAGAGATCTTTGTCAGAACTTCTATATTGGAAGCAGGCCACACCCCTGAGGTAACTCCCTTGCAATTGATTTGCTGCTCATAGCAGATCTCATCATGGAGGTGATTACATGATATCATGTTTCATCATGGGAGATGACTATACCTATCAAACCACTTAGACTCATAGCCCAGCCAAGGTGATAGACAACCTTAACTATGACAAACCCCAATCATGGCCACCATGCCAAATGAGGTAGCTTTACCAGAGCACATCATTACAAACTCAAGTGTATTGTATATGGCCATTAATTTGGTAACTACATGTTTTTCCATTCAAAAAAAAGAGAAAGGGCTTAAAAATAAAGTTTGCATTTACATGGAATAAACATTTAAAATTTTGCTCCAGAGCCATGCTAAGTCTCCCTCCTTCTGTCATAATATAGTCCAAAGATACCTGAAATATTTGGACTTTCCACAAAAAATCCCATTGATCCACACTGATGACATAATGTTGATTATATCAGACTAACAAGAGGTAGCCAGCACACTAGAGACCTCAGGAAGGCACATGCTCTCCAGAGTGTGGGAAGAGCTCTGTTTCCCCATTAGGAAATATATATAATTCTAGGAGCCAACTGGTGGAGACATGAGTGGTCTCAACATCACATCTGATAACCTACAGGACTTTGTGTTTTGTGTCCCCACAATCTTGAGCTCAGGGTAGCATTCCTGGTTTTCAAAAGTGGCATACTTTTTTGTAGGGTGCACAATAACAGTCCCATTGACTTATAAACTGAAATGCTACTGTACGGTGAAGTGGATCTGAGTGGCACAGAGAGTAGAATGCAGTAGATAAACAGATGCATCACTCAGATCACCCTGCAAAGAAGGACCTGCTGCCTAGCTGCAGGAATGTGGTCAACAGCCTCTAGCCATCAGCTTTTTAAAGTTCTGCCTCTGCTATAGAAAATCTGCTCACACAAAGTCAAGTCATTAGAGCAACTCTTATGCAGTAACTAGGTAAAGCAAGAGTATAAAGGTCTGACCATTTTGGCCAGATGAGGAATACCTGGTATACTGGAGTCAGCTAGTAACAGCTTGCAAAAGGTCGCACTTCTTCTCAACTCCCCACTCAATAACATCAAGTGGGTAGATTAAATTCAGCCATGGTACCAGTATGTATAACATGGAAATTGTCAAATACTACCAATCACAGCTTTTTTTCTCCCCAGAATTAGTTGTTCAGCATTTATCATCACAGCACTGGGGACATCCTGCAGGCAGGTTGACCAATGTTTTGTTGGACCTTCATCACATGACTTTTTCCACTGCCCACTGCTGCTTTTCCCCCTTCCTTTCACAAATATGATCCCTAACAAGCATTCTGTATCCCAAACTCCATTTCAGTGTTCATTTCCAGCCTGTGATATAAGGTGATAGAGGATAAGTATTTCTAGTAATAATCTCAACATACATGCAGAATTTTCTCCTGTTAAAGGACAGTGTACTTATTTAATAGACATTATATACAGCAGTACTTTGAGCCAGTCTTTTGAACACCTCAATTATAGAATTTTAATTATTGACACCTTGTTAAAATCAAATGATAAGCAAAGAATAGCCAAATTAAAGAGATGAAATCTTGTGTTATTTTTGAAGGGCACATCATGTGAAAATAGCAGTACTAGAACCAAATATTATAGGGAAAACAAATGCAGTACAATTTAATGAGATGATTAAAATTTTCATTTAAAACAGTCTGATGGAAATTATCTATTAGTCATTCACTCACGTCCACATATATAAACAGCTGCAATAAGGCCTTCTCAACCATATTTTAAGACCTTAAAATATCATATACTCACTTACTTACATAACACATAAACTATTCAATTAAATACTGGATAATAATGCTCAGCTCCTCTTAAGCCTGGAAAATATCTTCTTCCATGGATTCAATCACGAATTCTTGATGACTTAGGGGAACAAGAATATAGACAGACATATCAATGTCAGAGACACCTCAATGCAGAAATGGCTCTGAGAATCATGGCAAAGAATGCAAAGCCAAGACCCTTCTTCCAAACATAGTGAAGTTGTGTTTTAGGTCCAAATAAGTACTGTCATGGCCACACCTCTCTCCACCGCAACACGCTTCCACCCACATCACACACACACACACACACACACACACACACACTGAAAGCCATTGGCCTAGGAATCCTTGTAGACTATTTCTCTATAACCTATACTGTCATATGTTGTCTATTTGTGTGTCTGCTGTCATCTAAACCCTTAAACATGATGTTTTGGCTTATCTCTAGCTTTCTAGATTGTCCTTTCCCCCTTAAAGAGGACAAAATTTTTCCCTTGACAGCCATGCCAGAACTAAGGGTCTGTACCTAACCTTGTCCAGGAATTGGGCATCATATTTGAGCAGCATATCTAGGCCAGCCCCATCCTCTTTCATAATCAACTCATGAGATGACAGTCTAGTAAATTATCCTAGAGATCCCACACTCCTCTTTCTTATGCTAGCTCTTCAGAAAAGAAAGATCAGTCACTAACTCTTGATGGTTTTAGGAAACAGGAATAATGGCAGCATACCTGAAATAGGATAGTTATGTATTTTTTTACAGGTTTGGAATTTTACTCACCAAAATTCCAGCAAACCTGATTCTTGTGATAAAAGCTGTCACAGTAGAAGATCAGACCACATTTCCCAAAGAGGTCTACCCAGCAGGGAAGGCAAGTGTCAAAGCATAGTGTTTGAAGGTATAACTTGAATTTGGAAAAGTTGACAGAAAAGCATAGGGATGCTGAGTAGGCAAAGGGGATGGAGGTAGGAATAAAGAAGGCAGGAAAAAAAATGAAACATTTTTAGAAAGAAGACATGTTTAAAGAAACATTGAAAAAATATGTCTGTATTCTGTAACATAGAATGCCCTGTGCAACACTTTTAAAAAGACCTAGTGTAAAGACCTATACTATTTTTCTAAGGTTCTGAAGCAAGACTACTATTTCTTTAAATGTTACATTGCTTCAACTGTGGTGGAGCAGTTAGGTTTAAACAGGTTACCAAAAACCAAAAAACAAACTCAATGCCATTGATTGGATTCTGACTCCAGCAACTTCCTTTGGGTTTCTGAGGTGGTAAACCTTTACAGAAGTAGATTGCCCAGTCTTCTTTCCATGGAGTGGCTGGTGGGTTTGAACCACCAATCTTCTGGTCAGCAGTCAAATTACATGCAAGAAATAAATATATACAT
>NW_006921631.1:11874284-11875807 GCF_000298275.1 Orycteropus afer afer | reverse complement strand
ATATATATATATATATGGTTGGGAGCTCCAGTGGCATAGTGCATTTGACTGATAAGCAGAAGGCTGGCAGTTCAAATCCACCAGGCACTCCTCAGGAGGAAGGCTGGTCAATCTACTTCTAAAGTGATACCATCTCAGAAACCCAAGGAGGGGTTGCTATCCGACATGACACTCGATGGCAGTGAGTCAGTGAGTTTGTTTTTTGGTTATATATGGTTATATACACACACACACACACACATATATATATACACACACACACATACCCACATCTAGTTCTTTCCTTTGGTCAATAATATATATTTAAACTAAAGAAGCTGGAGATTAAAGGAAAATAAATTCACTCCACCCATTATTAGGGCATTTGTTGGTTTTAAGATGCTTTATATTTAAATAGGATTCCCTGGGTGGCACAAATCGTTAAATGTTTGACTGTAAACTGAAAGGTTAGTGATTTGAGCCCACTTAGAGATGGCTGTAGGAGCTCTTGTGGTGCAGTGGGTAAGGCATTCAACTGCTAAACAAAAGGTTGGTGGTTCGTGCCCATCAGCTGTTCTGTGAGAGAAAGATGAAGGAGCCTGCTTCTGTAAAGATTTATGGTCTTGGAAACCCTGTGGGGTAATTCTACTCTGCCTTATAGGGTTACTATGAGCTGGAATCAACTCAGTGGCAGTGGGTTGGTAGAGGTGCCTCTAGGAGCTCTGCTGGTACAGTGGGTAAAGCTAAACAAAAGGTTGGCAGTTTGAACCCACCAGCTGTTCTGTGGGAGAAAGATGAGACAATCTGCTTCTGCAAAGATTTACAGCCTTGACAACCCTATGGGGACAGTTCTACTCTGTCTTATAGAGTCGCTGTTAGTTGAAGTCGACTTGATGGTACTGAATTTGTGGGGGTTTCCTTATAGATGCCTCAGAAGAAAAAACCACTGATCTACTTCTGAAAAACAGCCATTGGAAACTTCACGGACAGTGGTTCTACTCTGGGCATGCAAGTCGGCCATGAGTTGGAATTGACTCTGTGATGTCTGGTTTTGGTTTTACATTTTAATAAGATTGTTTATAAAATTCTAAGACTTGTGGCTTACTGATGATAATCAGGGTTCAATTAAGATGTATTTCATTTCCCCTCCTATATCTTCTCTTCTAACAACAAATGCTAAGATGTATCTTTTTTCAATAGATAACTCATCAAAATGTCTTAATTAGGGAAACTGAAAATTATGCAGAAAAAGAGAACAAAAGGACTGAGACTTCAGTCCTGAAGCATTAACCACTAACTAGTCTTTAGCCCTTTAGGTTCAGTGAGGGATCAGCCCTCTGATTGTGCCAGTTCTAGGATATATTATTAAGGGATTTGCCTTAAATTTCTCTTCAGTGATTTCCATCCCTTATGCGTTGATTATTTTTCTTCATGTCTTATCCCCCTCTTCTATGCTCCTCAGGAATCCAGTCCTCCACTCTTACTTCCTGGGGGAAGAAGGGTTCTTTCCTTTTATCAATAATATACATTTAAACTATATATAT
>NW_006921631.1:11862394-11874184 GCF_000298275.1 Orycteropus afer afer | reverse complement strand
AACTGTAATCAGTTCATGTAGTGGTTGCCTCAGGCTGTCTCAGAATCCTCCTCAACACAGTGCTGGGATGAGGAGTGAGAGAGAGTGTGTCAGTTCATTAGTGCTATTTGCAATGGGAGGGAGACTGAGTGATGACACTGGACAGCTTATTTGTCAACTCTGCCTTTGTGTAATTTTACATCAGTATTTTACCCTAATTTCAACTCCATCAGAATGTTTAAATTACTTTTATTGTTATAAAAATATTACCAATTCAACATTCTTGTCATATACAATTCATTAAAACAGTTGAATTTTTAAGAACTATTTTATTATGAAATTTTTTAAACATCTACATAAGTAAAGACAGTAGAATTATGATTCTGATTTACCTACCACTGAGATCTGACAATCCAGCACATGGCCAGTCTTCTTTCAGCTGTATTTCCAACTCTCCACCTCCTCCTACCTGGTATTATTTTTATGCAAATCCCAGACATCGTATTATTTAGCTGAAAATATTTCAGTAAATATCTCTAAAAAGACAAGAACATTTTTAATACTTGCATTATATGTTGTCTTCTAATAAAGGAACTAAAGGCCTCCCCACAGTATAAGTTTTCAAGAGATAGGTATCCTCTTCTGAATTGCTAAGCTCACATAGCACTTTACTGCCTATTTAAAGACTGGTCATTTGAGAATGGTACATGATTGCTCCAATGGAAAGGGGACTTTTGTCTGATTGTTGTTGTTGTTGTTGTTCTGTAGGGCAGAATTCCTCAGCACATGCAAAAGTAGAAAGTTCAGGTAAATGGTAGTCAAGTTGTGGATAATGGGATATGTGGATATGACATAAACCATGCTCTTCCAAGCACAGTTGAAAAAGAGCAGCCAATATTGTTCTAATTTCATTAAGATAAAAACCAAATTGGCTACTGACCAAGAAAAGTGTTGAAGCTGGAGGTGGTATGGGTTTTGACAAGTAATGGTTCAATTGACAAACTATCCATAAAGAGACTTGTTAGATTCTTTTTTCTCATTCCCCACAGTATAAAGGTGGATGAGGGTCAGGAAAACTAGCCTCATGCCTCATATTCTAAAAAGAGCTAAGTCTAGATGGTGAGTTTTTTGTAGTGAAAGACTGAAATTAGGTTTATGTGTAAATGATTAATCTGCCCATTCTTGGTAAATTTCATTTTAGAAGCCATGGTAAGTAAGCAAATGACGTACAACAGACCGTGTGACCTTGATGATCTGAAAGGACCATTAAACAGGCCATAATGGTTATAATAAGCACAGGATCAACAGTTTTTCCTCAATCCGTTGCTTTCTTTTTCTTTTTTTTTTTTCCTCCTATAGACATTGCCTAAATTATAATCTCAACCCCTGGAAAAAAAGCTCTTCATAAACCAATCTGTGCTGTTAATCTTTGTTTTTCTGAGATGCCATTGCTCTTTTCAGGGCCCCTCATTTCCAGTGTATTCCAATTTTTCAAGCTGCTCACCTGTATGTTTAATTTTCTCTCACCCAGATGTATGCCTGTCCACGAAATGTTCATGAAAATATTCAGGTTTCATAAAGCACATTAAATATGCCTCTGCATGAGTTTGCATCACTTAATCCCCCTCCCTTAGAAAGTGGATTACTCCAAGCTAGCTACCTGACCGTTAATAAATGTATAGTAAACAGCTAATAATAGTTTGTCCATTGTTCATCCTGAGCATCTCCACTTTACACCAGGCAGAGCTAGCTCACATCAGTGACTCAATCCATCAGCTTGGTGACATTTCTTATATTCAAATTTTGACTATGATTATCATAAGTCTTACACTTGATATGTTCTGTTTTCTAAAGTGTTTGGGGATGAAAACACAACAGAAGTTTAAGTTCTCACTGTTGCTTGCAATATACCTTTGCTACAATCTACTTTACTAGAAAAATCTTAAAATTATGTTTTCCCAAGCAACGGGTAAAATACTAAACATTCTTTTCTGTGCACAAAACAAACCCATGTCAGATTTTATAATAGCTTTGACAACTATTGTTTTTATTGTTATTTTTATATTATGCATCTGTACTTTCTTTTTATGCATCACCTCTTCATATAATACAAACAATGGTCCCTTAGTGATTGTTTGTAGTCTGACTGTTGCAAATAAAAGAGAAACTCTTTCTTCCCTCTTACAGAGAAATCAATTGCCTAAAAGGAGAACTCACAGGAAAGGTCAAAGGATACTAGGGTGATGACAAGTTCAAAAACCCCTCAACTGAACCACATTGAGAAGATGTCAAGTGTAGGGTGGTTTATTCCATGGCCATGGGGCTCCCTGAGGCTCCTCAGAGCTTTGTGTGCAGAACTGGAGGTACCTGGGGAAGAACTAAAATTAAGTGACAGTGACATAAAACAGAAATGACTATTTAGTTTAAATTAATTGTATATTTAAATTTCAAAATTTCATTGGATGAAGGACATCAATGGCACAGTTGATTTACAACAAAAAACAATATGATCACCAGGGCTGTTCTAAAATGAGTTGGATGTATTGTCTCATAAAGTGGCCAAAACTCTAGCACTAGATATGTCTAATCAAAGTAAGATGATAATCTGTCAGGGACTCTGAAGAAAAGATTCTTTCTTAGAGTGCAAAATCCCTACAAGGCATCCCTGCTTGTTCTCTTTCCCTCACATCACCTCCAGCTCCACTTGTGAAAGCTCTATGCTTCTATAACCAAAATATATGAATGCACTTCTCCTCTCTCTCACTGCCCCTACCCTAGATAAAGCCACAAACTATCTCTTATCTAACAACTACAATTGCCTCCTATTCAGTTTAATAATTTTACCTAGACTCAAGTTTCACCCAGTAAAATTTAAGCTAAATTATGTTACTCTCTCCAGTTTAGAAAAAATCTCTGCTATGTTCTAGAAGTCCTTCAGGATTTCACTCCCTTGTATATTTCCAGACTTGTTACTTTCTCTAGTCCCCTCTCTCACTATAATAAAGGCTATAGTAGCCTCCTTTCTATACTTCAAGCAGAAAAAGCTTTATTTCAAGTCAAGGGTTTTCACTTGCTGTTCCCTTTCTGGAAATGCACTGAATGTACAAATCTGCTGTAATAGGTTTGCTCAATAAATATTAGTTGAGATGAATGATTCCTTTCTAAAACCCTCTCAAAATTCTGTCTTTTAAAGTAGGTAGCTCAGAACATAATAGTTAACTAATCAAGACAGAAGATACCATGCGTTGAAAGAATAATTTCAAAATTACCCCTTGTGCTAATTATGTGCTATTTTTTCCCAAATCCATTTTTTGCCTTTCTCTGCCAAGTTCTACACTCCCAGGAAGATGATCTCTGTAGATGGCATCGACTATGCTCCATTATTGTCTGGCAATAAAAATAATTCACTGGAGATTAGAAGACAAAAAGGAAGAAACCAATGTCTTTCTTCCCTATTTCTCATACTTGAAACCATATCTCCATAAGGATAGCCCTATGCTCATAATTCTAGTTTGCTCCTAACACTCTATTTTGTTTTGTTCCTCCATGAAAGAATGGTCTATTCATTAATTCTTTAAATTCATTGTTTTTTCATTTGAGCCATCTGTTTTTCTGCAACCCTGATTTCTATACTCCCATACACCTAGACCACCACTTCACTATCAATTTGTTGCACTGTCATGGTTTGTGTGTTGCTGTGAGGCTGGAGGTTACACCACCATTATTGAAAATACCATCAGGGTCACCCATGGTTGATAGGTTTCAGCAAAGCTTCCAGACTAAGACAGACTGGGAAGAAGGATAGGACCATCCATTATGAAAAGCTGGTCAATGAAAAGCTTATGAATAGCAGTGAAACACTGTCTGGTATATTAGTGGAAAACTTTATGAAGAGCCATGAAATATTATCTGATAGAGTGCCAAAAGATGAGCCCCTCTGGTTGGAAACCAAAACTAAACCAATCCCATTGCCAGAAAGTCCATTCTGACTTATAGTAACCCCCACTGGGTTTCTGAGGCTGTAAATATTTACAGAAGTAGATTGCCCAGTGTTCTTTCTGTGGAGTGGCTGGTGGGTTTGAACCAACAAAGTTCTGGTTAGCAGTCAGCCTTAGGCATTGCACCACCAGAGTTCAGCTTGGAAGGCACTCAAAATATGACTAGGGAAGAGCTGCTTTCTCAAGAAGAGTCAACATTAATAACTTGGATGGAGTAAAGCTTTCAGGACCTTCACTTGCTGATGGAGCATGACTCAAAATGGGAAGAAACAGCTTCAAACATCCATTAATAATCACAATATGAAATATACAATGTGTGAATGTAGGAAAATAGGAAGTTGTAAAAAAATGAAATAGAACACATAAAGATAGATATCTTAGGCAATAGTGAACTGAAATCATCTGGTATTTGCCATTTTGAATCAGACAATCATATGGTCGACTAATCCAGGAATGACAAACTGAAAAGGAATGGCATTATATTCATCATCAAAAAGAATGTTTCAAGATCTATCCTGAAGTACAATGCTGTCAGTGACAAGATAATATCTGCATACCTATAAGGAAGACCAGTTAATACAACTTTTATTCAGATTTACACACCAACCACTAAAGCCAAATATGAAAATATTAAAGATTTTCACCAACTTCTGCAGTCTTAAATTGACCACACATGCAATTGCAAACAAAGAAGAATCAGCAGTAGTTGGAAACTATGATCTTGGTGACAGAAATGAAGTCGGAGATCATGTGATAGAATTTTGCAAAACCCATGACTTATTCATTGCAAATACCTTTTTTCAACAACATAAATGATGGCTATACACATGGACCTCACCAGATAGAATAGACAGGAATCAAATCAACAAAGAGGCAATGAAGAATCTCAATATCTTCTGTCAAAACAAGGCCAGGAGCTGACTGTGGAACAGATCATTAATTGAAAATTCAAGTTAAAGCTGAAGAAATCTTTAGTCCATGAGAGCCAAAATAGGACCATGATTATATCCTACCTGAATTCAGAGACTATCTGAAGAATAGATTTGATGCAATGAACACCAACCAGTGAGTGAAAAGTAGACAAATTGGGTGATGCCATCAAGGACATCATACAAGAAAAAATTATAAGCAGAAGATGGCATCCTACTAACAGACCACATATTAGACCCCTCTAGCAACAGAGATTTTGAGAAACTGGGTAAACCAAGTGCAAATAATAATATTGGAGTTATGAGCAGCTAATGAGAAGGTAAAGTACTAGATCCAGTGAAGGCAGCAAAAAGGAGCAGGTTAACCAACTGAGGGGGGGAAAAAAACCTGCCAGCCAGGAGAGCTGAAAAGAAGTCATTAGAAACACAAAGGAGGTCAAGGAGGGGAAAAAAAAATTAAAAAAATCACAAAACCCATTGGCTTTAAAGACTCAGAATAGTCACAAGAGAGTTCTTCAAGGTGACCTGGAATCACAAGTGAGAATGAAGATCCTACTAGGAAATGGAACAAGACCCCCTTAGCTTAAGTTGTCATGAAGTCTGGAAGTGAGTGGGGGAAAGGGAGAAACTCTCTTCAAATAAACAGAACCCCAAATCAGTCACATCATAGTGGGCTTGAATCCAATTCTTAGCAATCATTTTTAGCATAAAGTGGAACTGGGGCCTGAGATTTTGTGACTTGTGGATCCTCAAGGATGAAGGCAACTCTTTGTGCTTTGGGGTGGCTGGTGGGTTTGAACTGCAGGACTTTGATTGATGGCTGAGTACCATTAACAGCAGACAGCTCCAAATGGACCCAGGGGTTCCAGCTGTCCTTTTTGCACCTGCATTGGTGACTGAGCTCTGGTAGCATAGTGCCTAAGGCACTTGACTGCTAACCAGAAGGCTGGCAGTTCAAACCTACCAGCCACTCCTTGGAAGGAAGGATGGGCAATCCTACTTCTGTAGTGATACTGCCTTGGAAACCCAAAGATGGGTTGCTATCATTCGGGGCCAACTCAGCCGCACATAACAAAAAAACAACAACAAGCACAGAAAACAGCACTGGCTTTCTGTCCTGGGGATTGCTTCTTACACTGATCTCCTTTCTCCTGTGTGGGTACTCCAGTGAGTGAGTGGATTCTGCCACAGTGGCCAGTTCCCACTAGCTGAACATAACTAGAAGGACCCCTCCTCAAATACCTTATCCTCACTTCATTTTCCTCTAACCCAATTTTTCTCCTTGTATATCATAAAACCAGGGTTAAACAAATCAGTACATAACTAACAAATAAAGACAACTTCAAAATGTCTAGGGAACAATAGGCAATTAAAATCAAACAAAACAAAACAAACCAACAAACAAACAAAAAGGACAAGTTAGTAGAACAAGTGTCCAACTTAAAGAATTAGGGATTCTCCCCAAGGAAGAGCAAGCAACAGAACTATCCGATAAGGGATTCAGCAGATATATATATAAAGGACCCTCCACGAGCTCAAGGAAACCATAAACAGAAGCAACAAGAAGACAGACAATACCCTGGAAGAATTCAGGAAAATCATTCAAGAAAAATATAACAAAATAAATACTCAATTAGAAATCATTCAAACACAGCAATGAGAAATCAAGAAGATGAACACTAGAAACACGGAGACAGATAACACATTGGAAGGACAAAAGAGTAGACTAGAACTAGTGTAAGAATGGATTTTCCAGCTAGAAGACAAATCCCTTGAAGCCAGCTTGTATGAGGAAAAATAAGAACAAAGGTTTAAGAGAAATGAAGAAAACCTAAGACTTGTATGAGACGACATGAAAAGAACCAACAAATGCCTGATTGGAATCCCAAAACAAGAGGATGCAAACAATAAACAATTCCCCTAAGCAAACCCAGAAGGAAGGAAAACATATAGGTTTAGTAAGCACAAAGCCAACAACGAAAAAAAAAAGAAAGAAAACACTTGAGAAAATTGTTAAAGACTCGCATATAATGAAAGAAGAAAATATATGCATCCAAGAAGCTCAATGAGCCCCATACAGGATAGACCCCAAGAGAAAGTCACCAAGACATATCAGAATCAAACTCCCCAAAACCAAAGGCAAAGAAAGAATCTTGGGAACAGCTCAGGAAAAAATGAAATGTTAAATGTTACCTACAGCAGGCAACCAATAAGACTAAGCTCTGATTTCTCAGAAAAAAAAAAAAAAAAACATGCAAGCAAGAAGGCAATAGTATGGCATATACAAAACCTCAAAGGAAAAGAATTGCCAACCAAGAATTATGTAACAAAACCAAACTCACTGTTGTCAACTCAGATCCAACTCCTGGTGGCCCCTCCTTGGGTTTCTGAGTCGGTATCACTACAGAAGTAGATTGCCTAATCTTCCTTCCAAGGAGTGGCTGGTGGTTTTGAACTGCCAACCTTCTGGTTAGCAGTCAAATGTGTTAGGCACTACAACCACCAGAGCTTGCAAGAATTATATATCCAGCCAAAATGTCCCTCAAATATGAGGCTGAAAACATGACATTCTCAGGCAAACAGAAAATGAGGGAATTTGTGAAAAACAGACCAACCCTACAAGAAACACTAAAGAGAGTCTTTACAATAGAGAATCCATAACAGAAGACAACAAATTAAAATCAAGACATTTGACACCATCACCTAGAAACCAAACCAGAAAAAGATTCTTAAAACTACCTCACAAAAAACATATAGAGAGAAATAGAGGAGGCAATCTACAAACAATACGAACAAAAAAGCAAATATAGAGAATAAAAGTTTTAATTACAAAACTTCCCAATGGAGAGGAAGACAGAACAATGTCTTTATAGAACAGACTGTTCCAAAATTATGGAAATAAGATTTTACTTCAGGGTTACCACAAAGGAAATTAACAATCCTTCTAACCAAACTAAGAAAGAGGAAAATCACAAGAGTTTAGTAAGCACAAAACCAACAATAATGAAGGAAAGAGAAAAAACACTTGATAACAAAATGAACTCAGCACAGAAAAATATTTGGAACAAAGAAATCACCAAAAATAAAACAAAAACACAATAGAATGGCAGCAGTAAATTAATAACCATCACTAATTATACTCCATGTGAATGGACTAAAAGAATCAGTGAAGGGAAAGAGAGTGTCAGACTGGATAAGAGAGGAAGACTCATCGATACACTGCCTACAAGAGACCCACCTTAGACACAAAGATAAAAATAAATTAAAAATCAACAGATGGAGAAAAAATATCAAACTAATGGCAATTGAAAAAGAGCAGGAGTGGCTATATCAGTTTCTGATAAAATAGACTTCAAGGTTAAAAATAGCATAAGGGACAAAGAAGAACACTGTATGATGTTAAAAGGGTCAATTGACCAAGAGGATATTACCATAATAAATATCTATGCACAAAATGAAAAACTCCAAAATGTATAAAGCAAGTATTTACTGAATTGAAAGGAAAAATAAACAATTTTATAATAATAGTACGAGACTTTAACAGATCACTTTCAAGGAAGGACAGAACAACTAGAAAAAAATTCAACAAAGGTATAGAAGCACTCATCAACAGAATCAACAAACTTGACTTCATAGACATATTCAGAACACTCCATACAACAAAAGCACAATACACATTCTTCTCCAGTGCACACAGATCATTCTCCAGAATAGACCATATGTTATGCCACAAAGTATGCCTCAATAAATTGTAAAATATTGAAATATTACAAAGCATCTTCTCAGATCACAATGCTACGAAATAAGAAATCAATAATAGGAAGACCAAAACTCAAAACCAAACTCACAGCCATTGAGTCAATTCCAACTTATAGTGACCCCCTTTGGGTTTCCAAGGCAGTGTATCTTTACAGAAGTAGATTGCCCAGTCTTCTTTCTGCAGAGTGACTGATGGGTTTGAACCACCAGCCTCCTGGTTAGCAGTCAAATGCCTTAGACACTAAGTCACCAGAGCCCCAAGGGGGGAAAAAAAATCAAATACGTGGAAACTGAGTAATAGACTGCTCAAAAACTACTCATTAACAGAAAACAAAAAGTGTGAAATAATAATAATAATAAAAATCTTAAAAACAAATGAGAATGAAAATACAACTTACCAAAACCTTTGGGACATAGCAAAAGCAGTACTCAGAGGTCAATGTATAGCAATAAATGCATACCTCAAAACAGAAGAAAGAATCAAAATCAACACTTTGACTCAACAACATCAACAATTATAAAAGAGTGACAAAAGAAACCCAGAGCATCCAGAAGAAAGGAAATAATAAAAATCAGAGCAGAAATAAATGAAGCAGAAAACACAAAACAATAGAGAAAATCAACAAGATGATAAGCTGGTTCTTCAAAAATATAAACAAAATCGACACACCACTGGCAAATTTAACAAAGTGAAAGCAAGAAAAGATGCAAATAACATGAATAATAAACAAAAAGGGCAACATTACAACAGAACCAATTGAAATAAAAAAGATAATAAAGGAAAATTATGAAGAACTATACTCCAACAGATTCAAGAACCTAGAGAAGATGAATAAATTTCTAGAAACACGAGACCTACCTAAACTCCCCCAGTCAGAGACAGAATATTTGAAAAAACCCACAATGAAAGGAAAAATTGAGCAAGTCATAAAAAAGACTTCCCACAAGAAAAATTTCTGGCCCTGATGACTTCACTAGAGAATTTTACCAAATATTCAGGGAAAAGTTGACAGTTATACTACTGAAGCTATTCCAGAACATAGGAAAAGATGGAATACTCCCAAACTCATTTTATGAAGCAAGCATAATACTAACACCAAAACCAGGGAAAGACACCACTAAAAAGGAAAACTTCAGACAAATATCCCTCATGAATATAGACACAAAAATCTTCAATAAAAGCCTAGCCAGCAGAATCCAACAACATATCCAAGAAATAATACATCATGACCAAATGGGATTCATACCAGGTATGCATGGATGGTTCAACATCAGAAAAACAATTAATGTAATCCACCACATAAACAAAACAAAACAAAAAGAACCATATGATTATATCAATCAATCCAGAAAAACCATTCAGTAAAATCCAACACCCGTTCCTGTTCAGAACTCTCAGCAAAATAGGAATAGAAGGGAAATTCCTCAACATAAGAAAAAGAATATATGCTAAGCCAACAGCCAACTAAATTGTTAACAGAGAAAGACTAAAAGCATTCCCCTTGCGAACGGGAACCAGACAAGGATGCCTTCTATCACCACTTCCATTTAACACTGTATTGGAAGAAACAAAAGGCATCCAAATTGTCAAAGAGCAAGTAAAGCTATCTCTATTTGTAGTTGGCATAATCCTATACATAGAAAACCCAAGAGACTCAATTAAAAAACTACTGGAACTAATAGAGAGGTTCAGCAAAGTGGCAGGATACAAGGTCAACATACAAAAATCAGTTGGATTCCTCTACATCAACAAAGAGGCCTCTGAAAAGGAAATAAGGAAAAGAATACCATTTACAATAGCTCCCAAAAAGATAAACTATCTAGGAATAAATTTTACCACAGACACAAAAGACCTATACAAAGAAAACTACAAAATACTACTACGAGAAACTACAAGGGACCCACGTAAATGGAAGAACCTGCCATGTTCATGGATAGGAAGATGGAATATCATGAAAATGTCAATATGACCCAAAGTAATATGCACATTCATGCTGGTCTACCCTCTCACAGGTTGAGACTCAAGCACCCTCAACCAGGACAATCCTCTGGTTCTTCCAACACCCCAAACCCTCCTCAGTGTGGCTGCTGGAGCCAAGTGCTTGGCTTTTCTGTATTCATGGCAAGAGGGTTTTGCAGAGTTGTGGGGAGGATGGGCTGGCAAGCTAGGCTGCAAATGAAAACCAAACACACTCTAAATTAGTATCTGATCCAGATACTATCAACATATTTTAAGGATATGGAAAAAAAAAAATTATTAACTCTATATGGAAAGGAAAGAGACTTCAGATAAACAAAGCACTGGTGAAGAAGAAAAACAAAGTGGGAGGTCTCACCCTCTGGGATTTCAAAATTTTCTATGCCGCAACAGTAATTAAAACAGTGTAGTATTGCTACAATGGTAGGCAGATAGACCAATGGAACAGGATCAAAACCCCAGATTTTGACCCACCCATATATGGACAGCTGATCTTTAACAAAGGACCAAAACCCACTAATTGGGGGAGAGATATCCTATATTACAAATGGTGCTGGCAAATTTGGTTATCCACTTGCAGAAAAATGAATCAAGACCCATACCTCACCCCATATACAAAAACAAACTCAAGCTGGATCAAAGACTTAATTGCAAAATCCAAACTATAAAGCTCATTGAAGACAAAACAGGAGCAAATCTAGGAGCCCTAATTTACGGCATAAACAGATTATCAAGCATAACCCCAAATGCACAAGCAGTGGAAGAGAAACTAGATGACTGAGACCTTTTAAAAATTAAATTCTTGTTCCCTAAACCACAAACATTTGTGGTATCACATACCTATACTCACTTAACCCTTTTTAAAAAAAAAACAGATTCATTTTTTTAGAATCATTCTAAGCAATATCTATGAAACAATAAGTTTGATAGGTTAGCTGTTTTTTTTCCTAACACACTTTAAAACATAAAAATACAAAAATTGAGGAGTTCCGGCAAGATGGCGGACTAGGCAGAAAGATTACACAGACCTTCTTCAACAAAGAAAAGGGAAACCAACTGACACAGACACAGAAGATAATCTTGGACCGCTGAGCCTTGAAGGGAAGGAAACAGAAGTACACTAAACCCCAAATAGCAGAAGAATTTC
>NW_006921631.1:11856447-11858169 GCF_000298275.1 Orycteropus afer afer | reverse complement strand
ATAGAAACACCATTTAATCCAGAAATTTCATGACTAGGAATGTATTTTAAAAAGGGGAGAGCCAGGACATGAATAGACATATGTGCACCCATGTTCATTACAGCATAATTCAGTACAGCAACCTAAAAACCCATCAACAGATGAATGGATAACAAAACTGTGGTTCATTCACACAATGCACTACTAAGCAACATTCAAGAATGATGAAGAATCCACAAATCATCTCACAATGTGGATGAATTTGGAGGACATTATGCTGGGTGAACTAAGTCAATCACAGAAGGACAAATATTATATGAGTCCATTATTTCAAAAAGTCAGGGAAAAGTTTACTCAGGGAAGGAAATTCACTTTGTTGGCTACTGGGGATGGGAGGGAAGGGTAGGGAAAACTTTGGACTAGTTGGGGGTCACATGGTTATTTGAGTGAGGGGAAGGGTGGTATGGAAAGAGTTTGTGACCAGTGTGGTGACAATGAGGAAAGGGAGGGCACAGAACCATGCACAAAAGTTATAGACAACAGAGGCAAATACTATTACATACACAATACTGCATTATCAGTGGCAGCAAACACTAGGCTATGAGTAAATGACAGGAGAGAAGATCAGGAGGGGGTAGGCAAGCAGGAATATACCAAGATCAAGGATAGATTTGGCTGAAGATAGTCTTACAAATGTGCTTGTGCTGCAAGATTATCCACATGCATTACAGAAGTAACAGAGGACAAGGTTGAAGTTGCTTCTCAGAGACAACCAAATACCGTGAGGGAGAGAATCATTGGGCCTTTTAAAAGGTCTCAGTCATCTAGTTTCTTTTCCACTGCTTGTGTATTTTGGGTTATGCTTGATAGTCTGTTTATGCCACAAATTAGGGCCTCTAGATTTGCCCTTGTTTTGTCTTCAATGAGCCTTATAGTTCGGATTTTACATGTGCAGGCTCAGGACCATAGTCTCAGAGGGCATTACACTCAATTGGCAAAACAAAGTATATAAAAATCTTATTCTACATCCTGCTTTGATGAGCAATGACTGTTGCCTTAAAAGCTTTCAAGAGGCCACCTAAGATGCAGCTGTTGGTCTCCTCTCATCAGGAGCAAAGAAGAGCAAGGAAAAGCAAAGTCATTTGGAAACAATTAGTCCAAAGATATGAAAGACCACAATGACCTCAGCCTTCAGGACCATGAGACCAGAAGAACTAGATGGTGCCCAGCTACCAATGCCAACCCTCAGAAAGGGATGAAATTCAGAGATCCTGGATAGAGCTGGAGGAAAAATGTGGAACAAAATTCAAAAGTATGAAAATGACCAGAATTTCTAGTTGAATAGAGACTGGGGGAACCCCCAAAGATTATGGCCCAAGCTCTTCTTTGGGCCTGTAAATTGACTCTCAGCCCAACAGTAAAAAGATCTACAAACAGAACACCTAGCCCAGGGAGATACACCCACCTACCATAGGGAGATGCACTTCTTAGAACAATCAGCCATGAGATATCAGAAGGGTAGCATTCACATACAGGGAAAGCTAGGCAGATAGGAAGGCATAGATGATTTAAAAAAAAAAAAAAGGCTCAGGGAAGGGGTAGTCCCAGGGAAGAGAGAGAAGTAGAAATTTTTATGGTCAGGGATTGTAACTGGGGCCATGACATCAAATGTGCATGAACTGTTGAGAGTAAAACAAAATTGCTTTGTAAATTTGCACCCAAATGACAATTAAAAAAAAAAAA
>NW_006921631.1:11851422-11856327 GCF_000298275.1 Orycteropus afer afer | reverse complement strand
GTGGCTAAAGCACTTGACTGCTAACCAGAAGGCTGGCGGTTCAAACCCACCAGCCACTCCTCGGAAGGAAGGTTGGGCAATCCTACGTCCGTAGTGATACTGCCTCGGAAACCCAAGGAGGGGTCGCTATGAGTCGGGGCCGACTCGACGGCAAACAACAACAACAACAACAAAGCAAATGGAAAAAAAAATGACAAGATGAAAGAGCTGAACAGAAGATTTCAAAGAGTACCTCAAGGAGACAAAGTCACTTATTATAATCAAATGTGCAAAGACCTGGAGTTAGAACACCAGAATGAAAAGACATGCTTGGCATTTATCAAGCTGAAAGAGCTGAAGACAAATTCAAGTTTTGAATTGCAATACTGAAGGATTCTATGAGCAAAATATTTAATGATGCAGAAAGCCTCAAAATAAGATAGAAGGAATACACAGAGTCACTGTACCAGAAAGAATTGGTCAATGTTCAATTATTTCAGGAGGTAGGATATGATAAAGAATCTATTATTTTAGAGGAAGAAGTTCATGCTACACTGAAAGAATTGGTGAAAAACAAGGTTACTGGAATTGATAGAATACCAATTGAGATGTTTCAATAAATGGATGCAGTGCTGGAGGCACTTAATCATTTTATACCAAAAAATTTGGAAGACAACTACATGGTCAACATTAAGAGATCAATATTTGTGCCCTTTCCAAAGAAAGATAATACAACAGAATGTGGAAATTATCAAACAATATCATTAATATCCCACATAAGTAAAATTTTGCTGGAGATAATTCAAAAACAATTGCAGCAGCATATTGACAGGGTTTTTCCAGAAATTCCAGCTGGATTTAGAAGAAGATGTGGAATGAGGAATATCATTGCTGATGTCAGATGGATCTTGGCTGAAAGCAAAGAATACCAGAAAGATGTTTACTTGTGTTTCATTGACTACGCAAGAGCATTTGACTCTGTGGATTATAACAAATTATGGGTAACATTGGGAAGAATAAAAATTCCAGAACACTTAATTGTGTTCATAATGAACCTGTACATGACCAAGAGGCTGTCATTCAAACAGAAAAAGAGGATACGCCATGGCTTAAAATAAGAAGAGTGTGTCAGAGTTGTAACCTTTAACCACACTTACTCAATCTGTGTGCTGAGCATATAATCTGAAAAACAGAACTATATGAATAAGAATGCAGCATCAGAATTGGAGGAAGACTTATTAACAACTTGTGATATGCAGATGACATGACTTTGCTTACTGAAAGTGAAGATGACTTGAAGTAATTACTGATGAAATTCAAAGACTACAGCCTTCAGTATAGGTTATACCTCAACATAAAGAAAACAAAAATCCTCACAAGTGGACCAATAATCAACATTATGATAAATGGAGAAAAGATTGAAGTTGTCAGGTACTTTATTTTACTTGGATCCACAATCAACACCCATAGAAGCAGCAGTGAAGAAATCAGATGTCCCATTGCACTGGGCAAATCTGCTACAAAAGATCTCTTTAAAATGTTAAGAAGCAAAGATATCACTTTGAAGACTAAGGTACCCCTAACCCAAGTCATGGTATTTTCAATCACTTCATATGCATGTGTGAGCTAGACAGTGAATAAGGAAGACAGAAGAGGTGCTGCCTTTGAATTATGGTATTGGCAGAGAATATTAAAAAATCATGGAGTGTCAGAAGAACGACAAAATCTGTCCTGGAAGAAGTGCAGCTCAAATGCTCCTGGAAAGTGAGAATGGCCAGACTTCACCTCACCTACTTTGGCCATGTTGTCAGAAAGGGCAAGTCCCTGGAGAAGAATACCGTGTTTGGTAAAGTGGAAGGTCAGCAAGAATGGGGAAGACCCTCAACAAGATGGATTGACACAGTGGCTGCAATGATGGCTCAAGAATAACAAGGATTGTGATGATGGCATATATATATTGTATATAGGGTCAGAACTGACTCGATGGTACCTGACAACAACCTAGAACTACCATGATGTAGCTAAGATAACCAAAATTTCCAAACTATAAAGTTTTAAGAGAAAATTCCCTTTGTCTTGGTTATCTAGTGCTGCTATAACAGAAATACCACAAGTGAATGGCTTTAACAAACAAATTTATTTTCCCACAGTTTAGTAAACTAAAACTCTGAATTCATAGTTCTGGCTCTAGGGGAAGGCTTTCTCTGTTTCCTATTGTAGGAGGTTCTCAGCACAGGTACCCTGATCCAAAGTATTGACTCTGCTCCTGCTTCTTCTATTTTGGTGGTAGTATTTCCCTCTTAACTTCTCACTTGTTTAATGCCTTTTATAGCTCAAAAGAGATTGACTCAAGGTACAGCCTAATCCTGTAGATTGCATCTGCCTCATTAATGTAACTGCCACTAATTTTGCCTTATAAACACCATAGAGATTATGATATGGATCATTATATTAGATTACAAAATGAAGGATTCTTCTTGTTACATACTGTCAAGTCAGCCCAATTCATAGTGACCCCTCCTTGGGTTTCCGAATCTACGGAAGTAGATTGCCCAACCTTCCTTCTGAGGAGTGGCTGGTGGGTTTGAACTGCCAACCTTCGGGTTGGCAGTCAAGTGCCTTAGGTACTATGCTACCAGAGCTCCTATAAAATGAAGGATAATTACATAATATTAAGAACCATGGACTAGTCAAGTTGACACATATTTTGGGGGTACACAATTTCAATCTATAAGAGACCTAGAAAAGTTTAAAGACAGTGCTAATTGTCAGAAACAAGGCAAAGATAGAAAAGGTCAGAATAAAGTAGCATTCTGAAAATAAATCCATTGGATTAGAGAACAGGAGAGAAAAATGAGTGAAAAGTGTCCCTGAGACCTGAGAATAATGTTAGAGAGCTAAGGAGAAAGAATTCTGGGGTAGGTGCTACAACACTAAAGAAAATTTTCAGGAAATAATTTATTAATATGTTTTATAGGATAGGCACTTCACAGTTTTATGTTGAAGATACATGTCTACAATATAACCACAGCATTATGGAATCCATGGATTGGAATGGATAGTGGAGATTATTAAAATCAACCTTTTAGTTTGTGTATGTGTGTGTGTTTGAATAGATTTCTAGATTTGAATTTGCTGAAGCCTTAGACCCACATATTGAGAAAAATTTCACTGGAAACTCTGTTTTAGAATATCATCTATATACTGTATAACGATATTTACATATTGCACTGACAACACCTATTAATGTGTAAGAATTTTCACATTTTGGTTAACTTGCCAAAAAGAACTTGGTATGTTGCCTCTTATTCTTTATTTATCTCTGTTTTTGTCTCTCATTGTTGTTAAACAGCTATATTGAAATATAACTTATATACAAAAAACTGCACATATTTAAGTTGCATAATTTGATAAATCTTGACATTTTTATACACTTATGAAGCAATAGTCAAATCAAGACAACAAATGCATATATCAGTCTAAAATTTTTCTCCTATCCTTTGGATTCTTCCTGCCTACTCCTTCCCACCCACCCCATCTTCATCCTTAGGAAAGCATTAATCTGCTTTACATTAGATGAAATAAATTTTCTGGCATTGTATAAAAATGCAATTACTGGTATGTGTAACTTAATAGCCATGATATGTTCTGTGAAATAGGACATTGTGTGATTTGGATGTTGTGTGAAACCTTGTAACCCTGTAGGAGCCTGCTTCTGGTTATCCTTATCACCACTGCTGATGCTCCTGCTACTGGAGCTGCTGTTGGAGGAGGCTGGAAGAACTGCAATGGGAGCAGCCGAGAGGGAGGCACCATGAGCAAAATAAAAGAAAACAAATCAAGAGGGAGAAGAGTGCACTCAGCCTAGCCAGCTGTTACACCCACCTGAGCAGCAGGAGCAGCCCAGACCCACAGCCCCTCCCACCACACATTTGCCCACCAGATAAACCCTAAAACCCTGTGCCCAGAGCCATGTCATGTTCCACACCTGACTGTATCCTACCTGCAGTCCATTCCTGCAAGAGTCTGGGGTTAAGGGCTTTAAAACATTAGAGAGAAATAGCAAATAAGAGGATAGCTGTTTTCCCTTAAAAAAAAAAAAAAAAAACTTAGGAGACCACAGATGTATATGAGTTGTACTTTGCCCAATTGGATGTCAAGTTACGCATACTTGTATATAATATGTGTTATTTTTGACTGATTTCCTTAACCTAATACTATTATTTTTAGATTCATCCATTGTACAATATGTATTAACACACCATTCTTTTTACTGCTGAGTAATATTCCATTACATGGATATACCACAATTTGTTTATCCATTTGCCTATTATAAACATCTGAGTTATTTCCAGATTCAGGCTAAAATAAATAAAATTGTTATAAAATTTCTGTACAAGCTTTTGTTTGGGAATATGGTTTCATTTATCCTAGATTAATATCTAAGGATTAAATGGTGCATCATATGATAGATGTATGTTTAATTGTATGAGTTTTACTCATCTTTCGAAGAAGTAGCATTTGGTTTCCTTTGTTTTCTATATTGGTTTTCTGGTGGGCAATCTACTTCAGTAGTGATACTGCCTTGGAAACCCAAGGAGGGCTTGCTATAAGTCGAATCCAACTCAATGGCAGTGAGTTTGGTTTTGGTTTGGTTTCCTATTTCATTGAATTCTGGTATTTGTTATTTTATTCCTTCTCACTTTGGACTTAATGTATTATTTCTCTGCTTTCATAAATTAAAAGCTGAAGTCACTGATTTGAGACACTTCTTATTTTTCTATTACTGGAATTTACAACCATAAATTATCCCTAAATACTGCTTTAGAATTATGCTATAAATTTTGACAGATAGTATTTTAATTTCCTTTCTATTAAAAATACTTTCTTCTTTCCCCTATGTTTATATATGTGTGTGTGTGTTAT
>NW_006921631.1:11849777-11850356 GCF_000298275.1 Orycteropus afer afer | reverse complement strand
TAGATTGCCCAGTTTTCCTTCTGAACATCTTACATAGAGCAGGTATATTGATAATGAAAAATTTAAGCTACTGTAAGTCTGAAAGAAACTTTTATTTTGCCTTTAAATTTGAAAGACAAAAAAATACATATTTTTAAATAGTTACCACAATGAGATGTCAGAGGGTGTGATATCAAAATAACCCAAGGGTTTGTGATGAAAGGTGGGTTGGTGTCATGGAGGAAGGGCCACCAAAGCAGTGGCATCATTCAGATTGATGTCACCCATCAGCAGTGAGTCACCACCCTGACAACTCTCCCTCCATCATCTGACAGTCAAGGTGTGGGCAGGCAGCCATAGTACCCAACATTGCACAGAGAAGAGGGTGTCTGCATTGGCCAAGGGGAGAAGGAAGGAGCCATGGGGAGCTGTGTAGAGTAGAACCTTAGGAGCAGGGTAGGCTCCTGTCACTCCAGCTACGGGAGGCGGTTCTCTGGACAGTTCACGAGGTGGGAGTGACTCCACGAGTTACTGCATTGAGTGACATCAACCTAGTGATGCCACAGCATATGAGTCTAAAAATTGGCAGATGTCTGACTT
>NW_006921631.1:11841181-11844802 GCF_000298275.1 Orycteropus afer afer | reverse complement strand
TTTTTTTTTTCCCGTTCTTCATTCACAATTTTTTAGGAATATTGGCCCATAATCTGGTTGTAATAAAATGTGACTGCTCAGGAAATGTTCACAGAGTTGGCATTCATTTGCATGCTGCTGCCATTTCAGCCCAGGGCATTCTCTCCTTCTTCCTGTTTCTCTGACTCACTCCCCCCTCCCCCCACTAGCAGAGTACTGATGAGATGTGACAACAGAAAACACAAGTGCATTTCCTAGAGATTTACCAATGTCCAAAAGGAAAGCTCCAAGGAAAAGGAACAATGGGAAAGGGGACTTATGGAAGGAAGAAAGTTGCTAAGCCTATCATTTGCAAATGTCAGCTCCCTTCTCAGAAAACTCTGGAGACTGTTAAGCAAACCTGTTTCTAATGAATACAATAAGAGCCATTTGAATCCTCTAGACTTGAGCCAGTCGCATTTAACAGATCACCCAGTCTATCTTCTGTTATCCTCAGAGGCTGCTTGGGTCTCACAGCATCTTTTCAATTTCTGCGTCAAATGGACCAAGCTATGGGCCATGTAGGGCTTCAAGAGTATTCAAAAGGAAAGCACTATTAGAAGGTTAACATATTTTCCCTATTACATTGTGCAAATACTTTATTCATTCCGTTCTCTTAGCACTTTCGATTTCAGCAGCCAGTTAGTCTTCATTATTTATCAATGGAATCAGCGATGCAGCATTGAAATGTGTAGATTCAACAGAGCTGAAATTTCTTCTCAGCTCCAGGGTTCTATTAGTTGCTTGCCTTTGGGTAAGACATTTACCTTCTCCAAGCCTCATTTTTTTGCATCTATAAAGAGAGATAAAATTTCCTCTTACCTAAAGTTTTTAATGAAAGTTATAGAGTAACATACACATATAAGATAGTACTGTTATTTGTGTAAGAGTCTGCAAATACCTGAAGTTGACTTTTTATCTTTATTAGTTATTTCTTGAGTCACATGCTACAAAACAGAGGCTATTCTATGTTTTAACATTACCTGATTGAACATGTTCTTCACTCCCTTAGTTGCCTGCTTCAATTCACAAACCATTCTTATCACTATGAATTCTCTTCTCTTGCCACTGAATATCTGGTCCTGATGGGTCCATTGAGCATGAATATTAAACAGGGCACATTTCTGATAAGATTCTCCATCACCTTACTCCAAGGATATTACTTCCACTAGATCCATATATATTTGCTCCTGTCTAACTGCTAGTCTCAATACGATCTTCCAAAATCCAGAAATCATGACAATTCTCCAAGACAAAATAATTAATAAAGAAAGAATGATCTTATAAATTAATAATTCACTAGCTCTGAGTAGAGATTTGTAAGTTTTTGCATTTATGAAATTATTTATATGTAGTGGAATAAGAATTAGATAAATGGTTCATCAAGGGCACTATCATGTTAGTCTATGTACTACATCAGACAAACAAATATATTAGAGGGTTCTTGAAAAATCACATGACTCTCAACAGTCCTGATGAATGTCATTTGGTGTAATCTGATGTGACGGAAATCAGAGAAAAAAGTCATTGGTGGCCAAGAAAAAGGAGAGGGAAGGAGAGAATCAAAAATGAGAAGAAAAATAAGGAGAAGAAAGAAAAAGATGAGGAGTGAAAGAAATCTCAAAAGGGATAAGGTACAGGGAAAAAAATATGAATGAGAGTATAATGTTACACTGTTAGAAGATTATTCATGATAATATTACTGAAATCAGTTACAGTTCTCTTTTTATTTTTCCTTTCTCAACTCCCAATGACAACACCTGAAATGAATACTGGTGAAGACATGTCAGAGATAGATTGCAAATTCAATAGTAAGTGGTGAGGGATGCAGAAAGGGACATAAGAGAAGCATTACATAAAAATGAAATATAATAATGCTTTATGTTGAGAATTCATTTTTCAGCATTAAAAATTTGCCTCATTTCATTTTGTCTAATGAGGAAGAGTGTCAGTAGAATCCTATTTAATAAAATAAGATACTTTTATTTAATAAGTGGTCACTACCTCTTCCTAATTTTGACTGAATTAAATTGTGCCAAACATATTTTTCACATAAGCAAATTCAAAGCAAATCAGAGCAATCGTGCTTTTTCATGATATGATGAGAATTGTCAGGTTAGCTGTGGTAGGATGAGGTGAAACAGAGAACCTCATTGAAGAGTAGATGTGTGGTAGCAGTAGTAAAGAGCTCTGGTGATATAGTGGATGATAGGGCATTTGGCTGCTAACCAGAAGGTCAGCAGTTCAAACCTACCAGCCACTCTGCAGAAAGAAGATGGGGCAATCTACTTCCACAAAGATTTACAGCCTAACAAACCCAGTGGGTGTCACTGCGAGTCAGAATTGACTCAATGGCAGTGAGTTTGGCTTTGAGATGTGTGGATGAGTGGGAACCATCTAAAAAGGTGGGGGGGATGTGTAATCTGACATACAGCAGAATGCATAATCCAGAATGATGCAATCAGTTGTGGTTCTGAGAAATGTCATCAGGTAGTTGAAGCAGCAACAGTATGGTGCTCCATCCAGTCCAGGAGCAGAAAATAGACACAGACAAGAAACAGGTAACACAACACACCCTGTAATAGGTAATGATTCCCTGTCCCCTGCCAAGTCTAGATTGTACATATCAGCAGAACAGAGGGGGCATGGCAAAGGGAAGACTAACTTGGACAGATACGAAAACTGGATAAGATAGTCAAGATTTGTTCCTAGTAGAAAGATAGAGGCCAGCTCCCTAGAATTGACAAACAGGTCTTGACCCAGCAGAACATCAGAGTTGGCTTCATGCTGACTCAGTGTTGACTGATATTTTGGATTCCCGAGGATACTATAACAAATATGACAAGGCAGGTGGCTTTCAGAACAGGAGTTTACTATCTCACAGTTCTAGAGGCTACAAGTCTGAAGTTTAGGTTATCAGAAGGTTTATACTCTTTCTCTCTGTAAACTCTAAGAGATGATTCTACTTTGTTTCTTTCAGTTTCAGGTAGCCCCAGACTAGGGCTGTCAAATCATTTGACATTTCTTCTTGAGTTATAATACCCTACTTTTATGTAAAATCTCCATGCTGGAACTAGTTTAAACTCTATTTATAAAATATTGTAGCCAAACAAAATGTTTTTTTTGTGTGTGTGTATGTGTTTAGGTGCAAGTTTACAGAGCAGAGTTTGTTTTACATTCAACATTTCATGCACATTTAGTTTCACTCCCCATTTACCATTCCCAACCCTAACCCAATCTCCTCCCCTCCCTGCCTGGTACCCTCTCCCCCCTGTGCCCCACATAGTTATGCACTCCTCTGTGCCCTGCATTTCCTCCATGCGAATGTTGCCCCTCTGGTGCCCCGTGGTTGATTGTTCCAAGGGATGCATCTCCATAGAGTATGTGAGTGCATCACCCTGGGTTGAGGGGTCTGCGTGAATGTCATGTTTACTACTGGGCTGAGAACCAGCCCCTGGGAGTGAGCTTTATTCCAGGCTCAGAATATATCCCAGGACCATAGTATTGGGTGTCTCATCTGACTAGTAATTCTGGTCATTATTGAGTTTTTGGATTTTGTTCCACGTTTTTCCTCCCACTCTATCCAGGATCTCCAGATTTGAT
>NW_006921631.1:11839607-11840200 GCF_000298275.1 Orycteropus afer afer | reverse complement strand
CATAAATAGACTATCAAACATAACCCAGAATGCACAGGAGATAGAAGAGAAGCTAGATGACTTTGACCTTTTAAAAATTACATTCTTGTGCACATACAGTATTTGTCCTTCTGTGATTATTTACCACTCAGCATAATGTCCTCCAGGCTCATCTACATTGTGAGATGATTCACGTATCCTTCATTGTTCTTTAATGTAGCATAGTATTCCATTGTGTGAATGTACCATAATTTGGTTCTCCATTCATCTGCTGATGTGGATTTAGGTTGTTTCCACCTCTTTCCTATAGTGAATTGTGCTGCAATGAACATAGGTGTGCATATGTCTGTTCATTCCCTGCCTCTCACCTCTTTAAGATATATTCCTAATAATGTAATTTCTGGGTCAGATGGTACTTCTTTTCAGTTTTTTAAGGAAGTGCCATACCATTTGCCACAATGGTTGTACCATTTTATAATCCCACCAGCAGTGCACAAGAATTCCAATACCTCTGCAACTTCACCAGCATTTGTTATTTTCTGTCCTGTTGAACTTTGCTATTATTGCTGGGGTGAGATGATATCTCATCATTGTTTTGATTTGCATCTCTCTAA
>NW_006921631.1:11837939-11839122 GCF_000298275.1 Orycteropus afer afer | reverse complement strand
TTGAAGAGGCTGTCTCTTCCCCATTTAATGGGTTTTGAACCTTTGTCAAAAATCAGTGTTCATAGATGGATGGGTCTATTTCTGGATTTTTGATTCTGTACCATTGGTCTATCTGTCTATCATTGTACCAATACCATGCTTTTTTGGCTACTGTGGCTGTATCTCTCACAACCGTCCAGTCGGATCTGACTCATAGAGACCCCTCCTTGGGTTTCTGAGGCAATATCACTACAGAAGTAGGTTGCCCAACCTTCCTTTCGAGGAGTGGCTAGTGGGTTTAAACTGCCAGCCTTCTGGTTAGCAGTCAAATGCCTTAAGCACTACGCCACCAGAGCTCCTTTT
Organism: Orycteropus afer afer; assembly: GCF_000298275.1. Classification (NCBI taxonomy): domain Eukaryota; kingdom Metazoa; phylum Chordata; class Mammalia; order Tubulidentata; family Orycteropodidae; genus Orycteropus; species Orycteropus afer. The sequence goes on along the minus strand of NW_006921631.1, from coordinate 11,838,780 downwards.
TGTGTCTCTGGTAAGGTTTATTCCTAGATATTTTATCTTTTTAGTAGCTATCATAAATGGTATTATTTCACTTATTTCTTTATCAGAGATCTCTTTGTTGGTGTAGAGGAATCAAAGTGATTTTTGTATGTTGACCTTGTATCCTGCCACTTTGCTGAACCTCTCTATTAGTTCCAGTAGGTTTTTTTTTTGAGTCTCTTGGGTTTTCTATGTACAAGATCATATTGTCCGCAAATAGGGATAGTTCTACTTCCTCTTTGCCAATTTGTATGCCTTTTATTTCTCTTCCTTGCCTTATTGACCTGGCCAGGACTTCCAATACAATGTTAAATAGAAGTGGTGATAGAGGGCATCCCTGTCTGGTTCCTGTTCACAATGGGAATGCTTGAGTTTTTTCCATTAATATTGATGTTGGCCATTGGCTTTGCAAAAATTCCTTTTATTATGTTGAGAAATTTCCCTTCTATCCCTATTTTGCTAAGAGTTCTGAACACAAACAGGTGTTGGATTTTATCAAATACTTTTTCTGCATAGATTGATATAATTATATGATTCTTTTGTTTTCTTTATGTGGTGGATTACATTGATTGTTTTTCTGATGTTGAACCATCCTTGCATTCCTGGTATGAATCCCACTTGGTCAGAATATATTAATTTTTTGATACATTGTTGGATTCTGTTGGCTAGGATTTTGTTGACGATTTTTGCATCCATGTTCATTCATAAGGTATATTGGTCTGTAGTTTTCCTTTTTAGTGGTGTCTTTCCCTGGTTTTGGTATTAGAGTTATGCTTGCTTCATAAAATGAGTTTGGGAGTATTCCATCTTTTTCTATGTTCTG
>NW_006921631.1:11830327-11836754 GCF_000298275.1 Orycteropus afer afer | reverse complement strand
CTCTTAATTTGTTTTTATCTTTGTGTCTAAGGTGGGTCTCTTACAGGCAGCATATTGATGGGTCTTCTTTTCTTATCCAGTCTGCCACTCTCTTTCTCTTGATTGGTGCATTTAGTCCATTCACATTGAGTATAATTAGTGATAGGTATGAATTGATTGCTGTCATTTTATTGTGTTTTTTTGTCATGTTGTTGGCGTTTCCTTGGTCCATATACTTTTCTGTACTGAGTTCTTTTGTGTGAAGTGTTTCCTCTCTTCTTTATTGTTGGCTTTGTGCTTATTAAATCCATATGTTTTCCTTCCTTTTGGATTCGCTTAGGGGTATTGTTACTTTTCTCTGTAGTTACCTTGAAGTGAATTCTTGTCTCTATATTTTTAGAACAGTGTGTTCTATGAGGACATTGTCCTGTTTTCCTCTTCATTTGGAAGTTTGTACCTAGAACTTTTATTCCCTCTATTAGTTTAGTTGCTGTTGTCATGGGCAGATCAGCTTCCTTGACTTTTAATGTATAATGTTTTATGGTCTTATTTGGAGTGTCTATTTCTGATTTGGTTTTAGTGTTGATGTCATGTGTCCTGATTTTGTTGTTCTCTGCTGTGGGTTCTCTATTGGAAGGACTTCCTTAAGCATTTCTTGTAGGGGTGGTCTGGTTTTCACAAAATCCCTTAATTTTTGTTTGTCTGAGAATGTCTTGATAGTGCCCCATGTTTGATGGACAATTTGGCTGGATATAGGATTCTTGGTTGGAAGTTCTTTTCCTTCAGTGTTTTGTATATGCCATCCCATTGCCTTCTTGTCTGCATGGTTTCAGCTGAGTAATGAGAACTCAGCCTAACTGTTTGATTATTATAACTAATATTTCTTTTGTCCCAAGAAGCTTGCAAAATTCTTTCTTTGTCTTTGGTTTTGGAGAGTTTGATTGTGATATGCCTCAGTGTTTTTCTCTTGGGATTTATCCTGTATGGGGTTCCACGAGCTTCTTGGACAAATATTTTTTCTTCCTTCATGATATGGGAGAAGTTTTCTCTTAGTAGGTCTTCCACAGTTCTCTTGGTGGATTTTTTTTTGCCTGTTTTTGTTCTGCAATTCCAATGAGGCATATGTTTCTTTTCGTGTCATCCTATATAACTCTTAGGTTTTCTTCATTTCTCTTAAATCTTTGTTCTGATTTTTCTTCATACAGACTGGTGTCCAAGGGTTTTGTCTTCTAGTTAGAAAATGCATTCTTCAGCCAATCCTAGACTATTCTTTTGTGCTTTCACTGTATTGTGTAATTCTGTAATTTTGGTATTCATCTTCAGGATTTCTAACTGCTGTTTTTGTATGAGTTCTGATGGTGCACAAATCTTGTTATTTGTTCTTGAATGGTTTTCCTGAGCTCTTCCAGGGTACTGTCTGTGTTCTCTTTGTTTCTTTTTGGGGTTTCCCTAAGCTCTTCTACAGTTCTATAAACTTCTAAATCCCTTCCCAAATAATCCTCTTCCTCCATGTTTAATGAAACTTTTATTTGAGATTTTACTTCTAATGTCTTATCCTGTCTTTTTGTTTGACTTGAGATTGCCTGTTGTTTCCTAGACATTTTTAAGTTGTCTTTAACTGTTAGTTATGTATTGACTTGTTTTGTCTTGATTTTTTGATTTCATATTTTGAAAAGGTAGAGCTGGTGTATTTTATGTTTTTGGCTATTAATTCAGGTGTGCTGGGTTGCTCTGCAGTTTTCTTGTGATGATGGAATCATTGTGTGGAGGGTGGATGCAGGTCTCTGATTGTCGTAAAGGGAGTTTGGGATTCAACCAGCAGGAGTTATGGTGGCTGAATGTGGTTTTTCTATTGGATGAGGCAGGGTAGAGGTGGAGAAAGGGGGAAGAAAAGAGAGAGAGAGAGAGAGAGATTGAGAGAAAGCTCCAAGGTGCCAGGAGTGGTTGGTAGGGCTTTGAGCAGGCTGCTATTGATCACATTATACTGTTACTGGCAGGCCTGCAGCTCAAGTTCAGCAAAGACTCCAATTGTTCAGGGGTTGCTACTTTCTGCCACAGTTCAGACAGCCACAGAAACCCTGCTCTCCAGACCCCTCTGTGCCAAAAAGCTAAACTAGGATAACTGCTCCAATCTGTGGTGGGAGTTTGTCCCAGGCCCACCTACTTGGGGTGTTAATGTTCTCTCTGCTCCCTCCCAATGGTCCCAAGTTTACCAATAAAAGCAGGTGCTGAAGGTATATCTGTGGAGTGGCTGCAGGTTCTCTGATGTGGTGTGTTCTCTCCACTGCCCCAGTGTTGTCTCCGATGCCCTTTCTCACCTGCCGGTTGGCACTCCACAGAGCAGGTTCATCTGTTTATGTTATTTTTTTTCCCCTCCAGGTAATTGCACTGCCCCTTTCTCCTTTCTAATCCTACTCTCCTGAGTTTGGCATACTCTGACTTAATGAGCTGTTCAGAGCACCAGAATCCCCATTTCAAACTGTTGCACCTAGTTTTGAAGGCATTAACATACTAGAAGGAACTAGTGTGTGCTATAGGAGAGATACCATTTTCCTCCAAACAAAATGCTTTTGAGGACTGCTAGTTTGAGATCTTTGTTCTTTACATGGAATTTAACACTTAACTATATTCAAGACTTCTTTTTTTTTTTTTTTTTTAATGTATATTATTCCTTCCTTCGGAGTTCTGGTGGCATAGTGCCTAAGGCATTTGACTGCTAACCAAAGGGCTGGCAGTTCAAATCCACCAGCCACTCCATGGAAGGAAGGTTGGGCCATCTACTTCCATAATGATACCACCTTGGAAACCCAAGGAGAGGTCACTATGAGTTGAATCTGACTCAACAGCAGTGAATTTGGTTTGGTTTTTATTTTTTCCTTGCTTATTAAATTATAGGCTTTTTGAGAGCCAGGACTTTGTCTCACTATTGGTTTGTAGCTTTCATATTTTCCAACACTGTGCCTAATAAATACTGGAGAATAAATTGATTATATATGATAGTGTATGGAATGAAGATCAGAATATGAAAGTATTGACACATTGCATGAGTGAGCAGTGAAATTTTTCCTACCATCACTTAGACATTAAGAAAGCACTCCTCAGAAGGAAGATGGAGCAATCTACTTCCATAGTGATACTGCCTCAGAAACCCAAGGAGGGGTCACTACTTGTCAGGTCCAACTCGACAGCACAAAACAACAAACAAACAACAAACTAGAACACACACAAAAAAAACTCTCCACATCAAAACAAAATAAAGACACTATGACTGTGATAGTTCATTATTTTAAGGAAAGTGTCTTTAAAAAAAAAAAAAAAATCTGGTTGAAATAACCCTACCATGATATTGGAAAAACATCTACAGATGATTCAACAAACTAGAACACACACAAAAAAAACTCTCCACATCAAAACAAAATAAAGACACTATGACTGTGATAGTTCATTATTTTAAGGAAAGTGTCTTTAAAAAAAAAAAAAAAAATCTGGTGAAATAACCCTACCATGATATTGGAAAAACATCTACAGATGATTCAACACATAACAGGAAATAGGAAAAAAGACATACAAAAAAGCTAATAAGAAGATTAGTCAGAGGTAAGAAACATTTTTTTTAAGGAGAGTTTTAAAAAAATATTCTGGGACATCTGATATAGTCCCAAACATGAAAAAGAAGATTCAGTGTTGTGACAGAACTGGTGCAAACTGGTTGGTAAAAACTGATTGTTCCCTTTTCTTCCTAATTTCCTGTTCAGTGACAGGTAGAAATCAACCATGGTGGGAGTATTTATTGCATGGAAACCAGTAAACACTGCAAATTAGTGCTTCCTCCACTCCCAGTCTTAAATTCTCTCCCAGTCAGCTCTTAGCTTGTATCTTGGCTAACTATTTTTCAGAATTAATAGTTAGAAAACTAGGGGCACTGACACCCAGTAGGCAGTAAAACAACAGCTTGAGCAGGCAACAACCCCTGTTTTGGGAGAAGTTCAGTACCCCACTCCCTGCCCCACTAGTGTCTCCCCTGTGACTCCCACACTTCATAGATACTGTTTAAAACAATGTTACTTATCGGTCTCTGTCAGCAATAATTGGGATGAGACTGGATCTGTTACCTGCCTAAACCTATGGTTTGTCATAGGTTAATTTCATGCCTTGTCCCTCCCAATCCAGCTCAAGACATTACTACTGATGTGACAGGGTATATGAAAGGAGAGATTGACAAGCCTGTACTGAAGAAAGTAGAAACTTCTGCTGGCCTAAGAAGAAACATCTTTTCATTCAACTGGGATTCATTCAATGGGGATATGGCTCATTAAACAAAACTCCATATAAGAAAAGGTAAATTTAGTAACAAGTATTTATTTTAATAAAGAATTCACCATAGGATAACATGAAATAACTAGCTTCCTGAGTGCACTTACTAAAGTCTTTTAAGAACACTGCTGTTACAGAATGTGAGTTAATATTTAAGCCAAATATACAATAACACTTTAGAGGAAAAAGTGCTTAACTATTGAGAATAATTGTGGGCCTGCTTTAAAGTTTAGGAAGTCATTGTTTTCTATGGTTCCACTACAATAATTTCTCCATTCTGTGCTATGGCTCGTTCATCAAAAATGATGCAACTGAAACAGAGAATGGCAACTTAAAAGGATATAATGGACTGGAAAATGAAGATACATTTAACTTTCATTATTTTGTCAACATAATAGAATATTATTTAAATATTCCTTGATAGACTTAATGGACACATTTAAACTGTATATCTTGGCTTTTCCAGAATATTGAAGTTGGAATTTTAAATTGGAATCTTTCAATGTATGGTCATTAAAAATATTTAGTTAGATAACAAAGAACAATGAAATTCTGTCAAATTTTCAAATGGTTATTTGTCTGTTATATTGGAATTCAGTTGGATATGTTAGCTTTTATATTATTATTTGAAACTGAACCAGATATTGCCAAATAATTCTAATTTTTTCAATGATGCTGAGAATCTAATGAGGTTTAAGGGAACAGGAGGTAAGAAGGAGAAGGAGAAAACATTTAAAGAGAATTTACTCTATGGCAAACAGTGCAATGAAAAATTTTCTGCATTTTTTTTCCCAGTTGTTGTTGTTAGGTGCCCACTCATAGCAGTCTGGTGTACAACAGAATGAAATACTGCCTGGTCCTTTGCTCTCCTTACAATTGCTGTGCATTTGCATTTCATTCTCAAAAATAATCAAAACATTTTAATACATAAGTTTTACAAGTTTGCAAACAAATTCAGAGAGATGAAATCGTTTGTGGAAATTCCCAGAGATGACTTCCCAGTGGAGAATTTGGATTTTGAGTTTATTTGACTCAAAACTTGTTATTTGAGTAGGTATTGTTGATGTCCTAAAAATAATGACATTTATTTTACAATATTAGGAAATAAGAGACAAAGTTAAAAAATTAAATAAAAAATATTATTAACAAATATGATTAATAGGCTACAAAATACAGATGACACAACATTCCTTGCTGAACATGAAGATGACTTGAAGTACTTATTGATGAAGATTAAAAACTACAGCCTGCAGTGTGGATTACACTCTAACATAAAGAAAACTGAAGTCCTTGCAACTGGACCAATAAGCAACTTCACAATAAATGGAAAAAACATAGAAGTTGTTAAAGATTTCATATTGAATTTGCGTTTTGGTCTACATATAATTTCCACTGTGTTGATTATCACTGATGATTGGAATTCAAAAGTTAGAAACAAAGAAAACTCACTAGTAGTTGGAAAATACAGTCTGGGTGATAGAAATGACACTGTAGATCGCATAGTAGAATTTTGCAAGATCAACTTGCAAACTTATTCATTTCAAATATCTTTTTTCAACAACATAAATGATGGCTATACATGTGGACTTTGCCAAATGGAGTACACAGGAATAAAATAGACTACATCTGTGGAAAGAAGCAATGGAGAAGCTGAATATCTTCAGCCAAAACAAGGCTAGGAGCTGACCATGGAACAGATCATAAACTATACTCATTTGCAAGTTCAACTTGAAGCTGAAGACAATTAAAACAAGTATGTGAGAGTCAAAATATGAATTTTATTATATCTCTGCTGAATTTAGAGACCATCTAAAGAGTAGATTTGATTCATTGAACACCAATGACAAAAACCAGAGGAATTGTGGAATGACATCATGAATATCATCCATAAAGAAAGCAAAAGGTCATTAAAAAGACAGGAAAGGAAGAAAAGATAAAAATGGATATCAGAAGAGACTCTGAAACTTGCCCTTGAACAGAGAGTAGCTAAAGCAAATGGAAGAAATGGCAAGACTGGAGCTGAACAGAAGATTTCAAAGAGGAGCTCAAGAAGACAAAGTCAATTATTACAATGAAATGTGCAAAGACCTGGAGTTAGGAAAACAAAAGGGAAGAACACACTCAGCATTTCTCA
>NW_006921631.1:11828867-11829370 GCF_000298275.1 Orycteropus afer afer | reverse complement strand
TTAACAACCTGCAATACAAAGACATCACAACTTTGCTTGCTGAAAGTGAGGATGACTTGAAGCACTTATTGATGAAGATTAAAGACGTTAGTCTGCAGCATGGATTACATCTCAACGTAAAGAAAATGAAAATCCTCACAACTGGACCAATAAGCATCATCATGATAAATGGAGAAAAGATTGAAGTTTTTAAAGATTTCATATCACTTGATTCCTCAGTCAACACTAATGGAAACAGCAGTCATCAGATGGCATATTGCATTGGGAAAATCTGCTGCAAAAGACCTCTTTAAAGTGTTAAAGAGCAAAGATGTCTCCTTGAAGATTAAGTTGTGCCTGACCCAAGTCATGGTATTTTCAAACACCTCATATGCATGTGAGAGCTGGACAGTAAACAAGGAAGACAGAGAAGTTGATGCTTTTGAGTTGTGGTGTTAGCGAACAATACAGAAAGTACCATGGACTACCAAAAAAAAAAAAAAAAAAAAGCAGAAGTGACACAG
>NW_006921631.1:11824591-11828576 GCF_000298275.1 Orycteropus afer afer | reverse complement strand
ATGGCACCTAACAAAAACAACAGTTTCCATATGATTCAATTAGGTCTTCTGGAATTTCCATTCTTTGCAATGGTATCTCTAGTTTGTTATGATCCACAAGTTGAATGCTTTTGAGTAGTCAAGAAAATACAGGTAAACATCTTTCTGGTATTCTCTGCTTTTAGCCAAGATCCATCTGACATCAGTAATGATATTCCTTGTTCCACATCCTCTTCTTAATCTGAATTGAATTTCTGGCAGTTCATTGTTGATGTACAGCTGCAGCCATTTTTGTAATTATTTTCAGCAAAATTTTGCCTTCATGTGACATTGATACTTTCCACATTCTGTTATATCATTTTTGTTTGGAATGGGCACAAATATGGATGTCTTCCAGTCAGTTGTCCAGGTAACTATCTTCCAAATTTCTTAGCATAAACAAAGGAGCCCTTCCACATTACATCCATTTGTAGAAACATGTTCTGTCAATTTCTGGAGACTTGTTTATTGACTATGCCTTCAGTGCAGTTTGGATTTCTTTCTTTAGCATCATCAGTTCTTGATCATATGATAACTCCTGAAATGGTTGAATGTCTATCACTTTTATCTTTTACAGAACTTTTTATTCCTTCCATCTTGTTTAATGGTTCCTGAATCATTCAATTTTTGCACATAGAATCATTCAATACTGCAACTCAAAGTTTGAAGTTTTCTTCAGTTCTTTCAGGAACCGACTGTAGAAAAGACCATTAATTGCTCATATACAAGTTCAAGTTGAAGTTGAAGAAAATTACAAGTCCACAAGAGACAAAGTAAACCATCTGAATTTAAAGACTATCCTAAGAATAGATTTGACACACTGAAAACTAATGACCAAAACCCAAAAGCATTGGGAGATGATAGCAAGGGTCTCATGCATGAAGAAAGCAGAGCCATTAAAAAGACAGGAAAGAAAGAAAATAATGAAATAGATGTCAGAAAATACTCTGAAAATTGCACTTGAATGTAGAATAGCTAAGGCAAATGGAAGAAATGATGAAATGAAAGAGCAGAACAAAATATTTCAAAGGGTGGTTCAAAAAAACAAAGTAATATACTGTGTAGTAATGAAATGTGAAAAGACCCAGAGTTAGAAAACGAAAACAGTTTTTTTCAAGCTGAAAGAGCTAAAAATGATCAATAGATGGTATATTTTCTTATTCATTATTTATAAAATTGGAAGTACACTAGAATTCTGCATCCATTTAAGATTAGTATGTAAAACAAAATGAACAATATTCCAATGTATAAATTTATCCTGTTTTATGTAAACCTTCCTTTTTGTTATAAATTTTGGTTATTTTATTTAGTTGAAGTAATGCTGCAATGAATATCCCACATCATAACTCTTTACTTCCATCTCAAGCCATTTTCTCAGGGTACACTTCCATAAGTGAATCACTAAGCTAAAGCACCTGGGCATTTTTTCAAGATTCTTGATCTACATGGAGAAATTGCATTCCAAAGTGATTGGACAAGTTTACAAACTCACTTGCAGAGCCCAAGGGTGATTTTAGTTTTAGCAAGGCTCGTACATTGACCAAAATGTGTCCCTTCTTATTATGATTTCTTAGGACTTATTTTTTCTTCTTAACACTTAAAAAATGTGTAAATCTTATAGTTTATTTGTTTAATGTAGCTATACTTTATTATCTGTTTAAAAAAGTCACTTTAGTTTTGTGTATTTCACTGTACATGAATTATATTTCAATAAATTGCATTAAAAAAAAAAAAAAACCTAGTTGCTGATGAATCTATTCCCACATATGGCAAGCCTGTGTGTTAGAGAGGAGAACTGTACTCCATAGAATTTTCTCAGCATTTAGAAGTAGATCTCCAGACTTTTCTTCTGAGGCACTTCTGTGTGGGTTTGAACTGCCAAATTTTAGTTAGTAGTCAAGCATTTAACTATTTTGCCACCTAGAACTCCTATTAACTATATCCCTAGTGACAATAGGAAACAAGTCTATTTTTTCCCCATTAAACAGACAGTACATTGTATAGGGCCAGACACAGAGAAAACACTATCTGTGTTCATTGAATGAATGGAGAAATTTTTTTCACTAGAAGATTTTCCTGGGTATTTAAACACCAGAAGTATTCAAACAATATAAGTCTGAAAGGACTTTTTTTTTTTCCTTATTTTTTAGCAAGTATATATATAACCAGACATTTTCCATCTTGGCATTTCTTACATGTACAATTCACTGATGTTAATTACATTCATCCTATTGTGCAAACAGCATCATTATCCATTTCCAAATGTTTCTATCACCCTTACAGGAGCTCAGTGCCCCCTAAGCAATGATTCCTTCTTTTCCCCTTCCTTCTGCCCTCTCTTGGTAAACATAAATAAACTCTGGCTTCTATATACTTTCCTAGTCTAGATATTTCATACCAGTGAGGAAACTTGAAGCTGTTTTCCACAATGGCTGTATCATTTTATAATTCCACCAGCAATGGATGAGGAGCTCTGGTAGTATAGTGGCTAAGACACTTGCCTGCTAACCAGATGGCTGGCAGTTCAAACCCACCAGCCACTCCTCGGAAGGAAGGTTGGGCAATCCTACTTCCGTAGTGATACTGCCTCGGAAACCCAAGGAGGGGTCGCTATGAGTCAGGGCTGATTTGACGGCACATAACAACAACAACAACAACACCCACCAGCCACTCCTCGGAAGGAAGGTTGGGCAATCCTACTTCCGTAGTGATACTGCCTCGGAAACCCAAGGAGGGGTCGCTATGAGTCAGGGCTGATTTGACGGCACATAACAACAACAACAACAACATCCTAATAATTAAAGAAGGGTTTGCTCTGATGTTCAGCATGTGGCATGTTCCCAGACTTTGAAGAAGGAGATGGTAACATCACTGCAGCCCAACATATGTGTTATGAACAAGGTATTACAGATTGCAATAGATTTGTGCTTTGTTCTCATGGGGTGGGAATGGGAAGAGGAGTGTCTCATTATTTACACCCAGTTGCCACGTTTCCATTAGGTAATTATAGGTCTGACCCATACAGAACAAGGCTTGTTTGCTGTTTTATGCCAGCCTCCTCAGTATTGCTATGAAAGAAATGAAACTCTGAAATCATTACAGAATAATGTAGCTATTGCAATGAAAGGGAAAAAAAAATCAAAACTAGTGGAATGGTTCTCAATATAACATTATTATTTTTTCCCACAACTCTATGTATTTATTCAATAGAGAAACTTATTTCTGCAGCCCCTGGTCACTTGAGATATTACCTATAGTGACATAAACTGAACATTAGTGATATGATTGCTTTAAGTCTGATGGTCACTTAAAGTTGCTAAACTCAGTCTCAATTAAGAAATTAGAATGCCCAGTCCAATATATGACATTGAACAACACTCCATTCTCCTCATCTCAGCAAGAACCTGAATTAGGTCAGGGAGAGGTGTGTGGTCTACTTCTCTGTCTTCCTAAACCCTCCTCCATAGCTTTTTAGCTACCATTACTGATCTCTAGAAGGAACCATGGTGGCACAATTGTTAAGGGCTCAGCTACCAGTTCTACTCTGTCATAAGGGGTCACTATGAGTCAGTGAGTGCCCTTATGAGTCAAAATCAATTGTACAGCACACAATAACAATTGATCTCTACAGGATGGAGCATAAGCAGAGAGGAGGAGAAAGTAGGGCTGATATTTATAATCAACTAAGTATTGTCAGATGGTTGTGAGTTTTGAGATGCAGTGCCTAATGTTTTGACTGCTAACCAGAAGGTTGGTGGTTCAAACCTTCCAGCCACTCTGCAGAAGGAAGACTGGGCAATCTACTTCTGTAAAGATTTACCACCTTGGAAACCCAAAGGTGGTCATTATGAGTCAGGATCGACTCAATGGCAATGAGTTTGGTTCAGTTTATAGCAGATGTGTGGAGCAACCTATTTCTCCTGCAGCCACTTTGAGGAGTTCTCAGAAGCTGATCAGATGGGCCCTG
>NW_006921631.1:11820274-11824081 GCF_000298275.1 Orycteropus afer afer | reverse complement strand
GGGCTTTCACCCAGCCCCTAGAGCCTGACACTTTGAACTTGGACTTAAAGCCTCCAAATTGTAAGAATAAACTCCTGTTTGCTAAGGCCATCCCATTTGTGGTATATTATTGTCAGAGCAGTACTAGGTAACCAGAACAGGCCCTCAAACTAAACTCTGTGGTATGTAGTCAAAACTCTGTCTTACTCAAGCTGATCCTCTAATTCTCTAGGTCCCTGTCCAGGTTCTGTTAACCACCTAGGAATTTCTCTTTGGCCAGAATTAAGCCACTCTGGATGACTCGCTACATTCTCATGATCTACAAATCCTTTGTTACCACAAATGAGCCTCATTACAACAGTACCTTTTCTTCACCTCCACCAGTACAGCTCCATTACCTGATCTTTGGTGCTCCTCCCCAGGCAGGAGTGGGCATGAGTCCTTGTCCTTTGAATCTTGTGGAAGCTTCCACCTGTGGCTTGTAGAGGTGAGACAAGCAGGTCTTGCTTCTCTACCCACTCTGTTCCCTTGGAAGAAGAAGAGGGAGTCAGCAAAGCTTTTTTCAGGGAAAACATCCTCAGAAATTCCCTTCTCTATCTCTACTCTCTCAAGACTTTTAGATTTCCCTTGTATTTTTTATTTTATTTTATTTTTTAGATTCCCTGAGTGATGCAAACAGTTGAAGTGCTTGGCTGCTAATCCAAAAGTTGGAGGTTGGAGTCACCCCAAAGGCCCCAAAGACTTTACTCAGAAGTAAAGTCTGGTGATCTACTTCCAAAAAAAATCATCCATTGAAACTCAGTGGAGCACAGTTCTACTCTGAAATACATGAAATCTCCATGAGTAGGAACTGACTGGACAACAACTAGTTTCATGGTGTCTTTTAGAGCACAATGACCAATGTTCAGACACCTCTTTTGAAATTTTCACTGGAAAGTTTTACAGCTCACTTTGGAATTTCAGCCCTCTTCTTCTGTGTTGACTTAGTTCTACCATTCTGCTACATCTTCTAATATAGGTTTCTTCGAAAGATTTCCTTAAAAATATACTATATTATATTACATAGCAGAAGTTCCTCAAAGGCTTTTTAAATTTTTCTGTCTCTTCCCAACCCCATGATTATAGCAATACTTCCCCTTACTTCTTTTTGTCTCCCAGAATCACACAATTATATCTATTTCAAAAGCTTAAATTTCCAACACATGACCTTCTATAGCATGAACCCACCCACTGTCATCAAGTCGATTCTGACTCAAAGCAACCCACATTGGATTTCCAAGGGTGTAAATCTTTATGGAAGTAGGAGGTATATATATATAGAGAGAGAGAGAGAGAGAGACAGAGACAGAGACAGAGACAGAGAAACACATATGTAAAACCAAACTCACTGCCATGGAGTGAACTATCACTACAGAAGTAGATCGCCCAATCTTCCTTCCAAGGAGTGGCTGGTGGGTGTGAATCACAAGCCTTCTGGTTAGCAGTCAAATGCCTTAGGCCCTATACTGCCAGAGCTCCTATATGTGTGTGTGTGTGTCTCTCTCTCTCTATATATGTATGTATGTATATAAGTAGGGGCTCTGGTAGCATAGTGGCTAAGGCACTTGACTGCTAACCAAAAGGCTGGCGGTTCAAACCCACCAGCCACTCCTTGGAAGGAAGATGGGGCAATCTACTTCCGTAGTGATACTTTCCTCGGAAACCCAAGAAGGGGTCGCTATGAGTCGGGGCCAACTTGATGGCACATAACAACAACAACAACAATGTATATAAGTATATCCTCACAACTGGACCAATAAGCAACATAATGATAAGTGAAGAAAACACTGAAATTGTCAAGGATCTTATTTTACTTGGATTCACATGGGAACAGCCATCAATAAATCAAATGAGATTTTGCACTGGGCAAATATGTTGCAAAAGACCTCTCTAAAGTGTTAACGAAGATTTCTCTTTGAAGAATAAGCTGGCTTGACCTTATTTCCAGTCTCCTCACATGCAGACAAAAGCTGGATAATGAATAAGGAAGACTGAATAATTGATTCCTTTGAGTTGTGATGTTGGCAAAGAGCACTGAACATACTATGGACTGCCAGAAGAATGAACAAATCTGTTTGAAGAAGTACAGTGAGCGTGCTCCTTAGAGGTGAGGACGGAAAGACTTCGTCTCACATACTTTGCATAGGTTATCAGGAGGGAGCACTTCCTGGAGAAGAATATCACGCTTGGTAAAGCAGAGAGTCAGAAAAGAAGAAAAAAAAAAGAAAAAGATCCTCAACAAGATCAATTGACACAGTGGGTGCAACAATGAGCTCAAACACAACAACATTGTGAGGATGTAACAGAATGAGGCAGTGTTTCATTGTGTTGAATAGAGTGTCACTATGAGTGGGAACTGACTAGATTGCACCTAGCAACAATTTGGGTGCTATTTTTAATTTCTTTACCAGAAGTTTCTCTAAAGTAAGAATATTGATTCCTCCTTTGCCTTGTTAAGGAGCCCTGCTGGTGCAATGGTTAAGCACTCAGCTGATAGTAGAAAGGTCAGCAGTTCAAACCTACCAGCCGCTCCACAGGAGAAAGATGTGGCAGTTTGCTGTAAAGATTTACAGCCTTTGAAACCCTATGTGGCAGTTCTACTCTGCCCTATAGGGTTGCTATGTATCAGAATCAACACAATGACAGTAGGTTTGGTTTGACTTTTGGTTGCATACTAATGAGTTTCATCCACTAATCCTGAGATGGAGCCTGGATAAAACTTTCCAGGTGATTTAAATGTGAAAATCAGGTAAAGAAACTGATTTTAATTGCTGGATATCTGGCCTAGGTAAAACCTTAAACCATTTTATCAAAATAAAGGAAATCAAATTGGAAGTTCAGTGGGCAGCCCTTTACCAATACAAATTAATTTTAGAAGATGGTCTTTTATTATTATTATTATTATTATTATTCAGTATTCTCATGCAAGAACATGGTCTATTTCTCCATTTCTTTAAGCCCTATTTTGAAAAGTTACTACTGTTTTCCATGTAGATCCAACAATGATTTCTTTATGTATGCTGTTTGGGTTCATATTATGAATGAGATCTATTTCTACTACATTGTTTTCTTGCTGTATATAGGAAAGTTCTGAATATATTTTTCCATGCTCTTATCCAGTCACTTCAGTGAGAGCATTTGAAGCCAGGTCTATTTGATTCCAAATCCCATGACCTTTCTACAATACACATAATCAAGTCTTACATTCCACCAGAATGATAGACCTTAATGGGAAAGATATCACAAGAGGGAGAAACTATATTTCCTGCAACACACTATGAGGATAAAAGTAAGTGATATAAGATCCCTTGATTAGAGATAATGAACTGCACAACATTGCTTGGTACTTGAAGGTGACTGTGAGGTGAATAAGGAATGGCCTAGAAGAGTCTAAAGTACTTCAAACTTCTGAGATGAAAGGACAAGAGTTGAGAGGATGCTAAGAAGAAGAGGTAAAGACTTGGCAAAAACTAGAATCAGTAATGGCTGCTAACAGCAGCTATCACTATATGCAATCAAATTGATAAATTACTTTTTGACAGGCAAGTCAGGAATTTCCAACTTGGTTACTCAAGAAACACTTAATGAATACCTATGACATCATCAAGTTTCATTCAGGAAACAAAAATTACTCTGAATATTTAATATAAGGCACTCTTGTGGAGTAGTGCCTAAGGCATTTTACTGCTAAGCAGAAGACTGGTGGTTCAAACCCACCAGTCACTACTCAGAAGGAAGGTTGGGCAATCTACTTCCGTAGTGATACTGTCTCAGAAACCCAAGGAGGGG
>NW_006921631.1:11813532-11815003 GCF_000298275.1 Orycteropus afer afer | reverse complement strand
GCAATATGTCTTTTGATGTTTTGACTGCTACTTCCATTGGTGTTGATTGTTGTTGTTGTTGTTGTTTGCTGTCAAGTCAGTCCTGACACGCAGTGACCCCTCCTTGGGATTCTGAATCAGTATCACTATGGAAGTAGATTGACCAACCTTCCTTCTGAGGATTGTAGAACCAAGCAATATGAAGTCTTTGACAACTTCAGTATTTTCTCCATTTATCATCATGCTGCTTATTGGTCTAGATGTGAGAATTTTTGTTTTCATTATATTGAGTTGTAATCCATACTGCAGACTGTAGTCTTTAATCTTCATCAGTAAGTGTTCCAAGTCATCCTCACCTTCAGCAAGCAAAGTTGTTTCATCTATCTCAGGTTGTTAATGAGCCTTCCTCCAATCCTGATGCCATGTTCTCCTTCATATAGTCCAGCTTCTCAGATTATTTGCTCAGTATACAGATTGTATAAGTATGGTGAAAGGATACAACCCCAACACATTCCCTTCCTGGTTTTAAATCATGCAGCATCCCCTTGTTTTGTTCGAACAACAGCCTCCTGGTCTATGTACAGGTTCCTCATGAGTACGATCAAGTGTTCTGAAATTCCCATTCTTCTCAATGTTACAAAGGAGCTCCTTTAGGGAGTTTGCATCTTGGTGATTGCATTTCTATTGCTGCTTTAAAAAAATTACCACAAACTTGGTGGCTTAAAACAACATAAATGTATTATCTAACAGTTCTGACAGTCAGAAGCCTGATATGGGTCTCAATGAGCTAAAAGCAAGGCATCAGCCAGGCTGTGTTCTCTCTGAAGTCTCAAGAAAAGCATTTTTTTTCTTGTCTTTTCCACTTTTAAAGGCTACCCCCATTACTTAGGTTGTGGCCTCATTTCATCTTCAAAGCCAGCAAAGGTGTGTCAACTCCTTACATCACATAATTCCAACCTCATTTCCATCATAACATTTCCCTCTCTGACTCTGACTCTCTCACCTCCACTTTTAAGGACCCATGTGATTACATGGTTCACCTGGATAATCCAGGGAAATCACTCTATTTTCTAGTCAGATGATCATCCATGTAAATTCCATCTGCAAACCTAATTCCCATTTGCCATGGAACCTACCATATTCACAGGTTTTGGGAATTAAGACACATCATCTTTGGGGAGGGCATTATCCTGCTACCACACTAATAGTATGTCAATAAATCAGTAAAATATTTTAAGATATGAGAAGTTTGTATAGGTGGAAGTGAGAGAGAGCAGGAAAGATACAAAGGAGTCTGATCATTTCTGCCTGGGGGAAAACCAGATATTGCTATAAATAAATGTCATTGGAATTAGAGTCATAGAAATGCTTGGTTTCTCTCCAAGTTAGTAGGATAAACTGATGTTGTTGTTGTTGTTGTTAAGTGCTGTCGAGTCATTTCCGACTCATAGCAACCCCATGCACAGCAGAACGAAACACTGCCCGATCCTGC
>NW_006921631.1:11811047-11813322 GCF_000298275.1 Orycteropus afer afer | reverse complement strand
GTTGAAAAACAGTTCCCTAAAGATATGTTCACATCCTAATCCCCAGAACATGTAAATGTTACCTTATTTGGAAAAAGAGTAATTGAAGGTATAACTAAGTTAAGGATCTTGAGATGAAGAGATCCAATATTTACAGAATGGTAGAATAAGAGAATCTAGCTTAGGAAACTAAGAAATATGAGGTAAATGAGAAGAAACTGGAGAGAGATTAAACTATCACAGGAGTCAAGGGAGGAGACTTTCAAGAAGGCATTGGTCAATAGTGACCAATATAAGCAGAAGGTCAAATATGAAGATGATGATTAAAAACCCACTGGACTTGATAATTAAGAGAACACTGCTGACTTTTGCTGGTATCATTGAAGAAATGGAACAGAAATCTAATTGCAATGAGTTAAAGAATGCAATTATGTTAAATAAGATAAAACTTTCCAAAATTAGCTTTGAAGAAAAGGAAAGAGTCTGCAAAAATTACAGTCAAAGGATGGTTGTTTTGTTTTGTTTTTCAGAAAAAGACATAAATATTTCAAATATTAACTTCTCCATGAAATCCTTATAATGATTTCAGAGAGAACTGAATGCTGCTTTCTCAGAATTCTTATTCCTCTAAGACAATACCCACCTTTGTGAACTTCTCAGTAACACTGACAGTATCCTAGTCCTATTTAAACCTATATCCCTGGCATATGGAAAGCCAATAAACATTTTTTAAAATGAGTGAATGAGTTAATGGATGAACGAGTGAAAATTTGTTGGTCCATTGACTGAAATTTGTACACTAAAATGTTCACATATGTTGGTTAAAACATGGAATTCAATGATGTCTTTTGGTCACTGGACACCAAGAAATAGACAGTATTCAATATATTTCTTTATAACCAACAAACAATAACAGGCAGAACATTTTCCACCTCAGGGATTTAATTTTCATTACAAAGCTTACTTTATTGCTCACTCTACACTTTCTAATAAGTAACCCAAAGTAACATAGTAGTGGAGAGATGACTCTTTGGAGAGTTTCACTTTGATATACAATTCCTCCTGCCCTATCCCTACAAGCCTTTGAGAGTGATTAGGGGCAATTCCCTCACTTGAAGACTAGTGAGAAAAGAGCCTTCACCAGCATGCCTTGAGGAGCTCAGCAAGTATTCCCTGGAATATGTTGTTGTTATCAGGTGTCTCTCAGTTGGTTATGACTTATTGTGGCACCATGTGACAGAGTAGAACTGCCCCATAGGTTTTTCTTGTCTGTAATCTTTACGAAAACAGATAACCAGATCTTTCTCCTGTGAAGCAGTTAGATGGTTCCTATCACCAGTTTTTTGGTTAGCAGACAAGTATTTAACTATTACGTCACCATGGAGTTAGAAGATATCTAATTTTCACCTTTCCTGGTTTTTTTTTTTTTTTTTCCATTTGCCTTCAAATTGATTCTGACTCATGGTAATCCTATCCATGTCAGAACAGAAGTGTACTCCACAGGGTTTTCAAGAGCTATGATTTTTCAGAAGTAGATCACCAAGCCTTTTTTCCAAGATGCTCAAATCACCAGCCTTTCAGCTATTAGGGGAGCAATTAACTGCTTGCACCATCCAACGGCACCAATATTCTCCTGTTGTTGTTGTTATGTGCCATCGAGTCGGACCTGACTAATAGCAACCCCTCCTTGGGTTTCCGAGGCAGTATAACTACAGAAGTAGATTGTCCAAACTTCCTTCCAAACAGTGGACTAAAGGAGAAAGGGATGTCTGTCTAGAGACAGGAGAGAAGTGGCCGCATGGGGGCCAGATGTACCTCTACTAATAATGAAGTAAGGGCGTGTGTTTTCTGTGTATGAGCTATGGACTCTGTATAAAGAGCTGGTGTCCTACCAAAGAGGTCACTTGGAGAAGACACCCAACAGAAAAAGTCCACCAGAAAGAGGCCTAGAGGGCTAGAGTTGGGGGAGGTGGTAGTGACACATCTCCTATGCCAAGGGAGCAGCAGGAGTACTCTGTTCAATAGCCAAGATGGGAGAGGATGAGTGTCTGAAATGAGAAAATAGAAATGAATTACTGAGGAGACAATGGATACAAGAGATATTTTAAAAGTAGGATAAGCAGAATTTGGTGACCTATCAAGTGGGGACATAAGTGAGGAAAATATGATGTCATACAGAAAGATAAAACAAACAGTGAGAGAAGGATTAGGAAGAGAATTTTTTTTAATTTTTTAAAATTTAAAATTTTTGCAGAAAAATGAAACAAGATCTGTACCTCACACCACACACAAAAAC
>NW_006921631.1:11808572-11809107 GCF_000298275.1 Orycteropus afer afer | reverse complement strand
TGAGACAAAGTATATGTTAACTGCTGTATGGAAAGTGAATTTGCTCTGTAAATCTTCACCCAAATCACAATAAATAAATAAAAAAAAAAAAAAAAAAAATTCACTCATTTTTAGATATGTTTTCATCTCTGATGGAGATTCAACCAGGAGCAGATATTACACTACCATATTTCAGTCAATTTCAGTCTGGATATTATCTAAGTATGATTTATCCATTTAAAGCAGGACTAGGTATTTTGGTCTGCTGGGTTTCCTTATCCCTTGGTTAGGTTACCCTTGAGGGTGAAGGTAGCTTCAAACAGAGCCATTCACTGGTCCCAGACTGCTCAAGGCCCCTTCAAACCAAACCAAACTCACAGCCGTGGAATCAATTCCAACTCACAGAGACCCCCTCCTTGGATTTCTCAGGAGGTATCTCCATGGAAGTAGATTTCACAGTTTTCCTTCTGAGGAGTGGCTGCTAGGTTTGAACCACCAGCCAAACCAAACTCACTGCCATCCAGTCGTTTCTGACTCATAGTGTAACCATTGGGTT
>NW_006921631.1:11781909-11807402 GCF_000298275.1 Orycteropus afer afer | reverse complement strand
CTTCCTCCAGAAAGACTTACAGCCTTGGAAACTCTATGTTGTTGTTGTTATGTGCCGTTGAGTTGGCCCCAACTCATAGCAACCCCTCCTTGGGTTTCCAAGGCGATATCACTATGGAAGTAGATTGCCCAACCTTCCTTCTGAGGAGTGGCTGGTGGGTTTGAACCTCTTGCCTTCTGGTTACCAGTCAAGTGCCTTAGGCACTACGCTACCAGAGCTCCCATGGGATAGTTCTACTCTGTCCTCTAGGGTCTCTATAAGTAGAACACACATCTCAGAGGTATTCTACCGAAGGAAAAAGGGAAACAAAATATTTATGTATCAACTGACATCTTTCACTGGTTGAAGACTGCTGTTGGGGATGTTATTTCTTGGCACTTCCTGGGCTGGAAGAAGCACATGTCAGTAGCCTAAAAACAAACAAACAAACAAACAAAAACGTTTTCAGGTAAAGACCATGCAGGTGTGTCAGGCAGAAGTGTGCTGAAATATAACATAGAGGGTATGGAAGGGGTAGGGACATCTGCTACGGGATTAAATTGCTCTCCAAAGTTATAATCAATGTGCACTCTCACAACTGGTGTATGAGGAGGCTAGTTTATTCAAAAGGAGTTTAGCTTACCTCTTTTATCATTATTTGCCTTAAGTTCTGTTACTGAAATATATTGTTATAGCTATACTGGTTTGTTTTTCCTTTGCATTTCTTCAGTATATCTTATTCTGTTTCTTTATTTTAAGCCTTTTCATGTGATTTTATTTTAGATATATCTATGTAAGCACTCATATTTTATCCAAAGGGACAAAACCTATCTTTAATAAACCCATTAAACCCATAGCTATAGAGTCAATTTCGACTCATAGGATCTTACATCACAGAGCAGAACCACCCTATAATACAGTTTCTAAAGCTGAATCTTAATGGAAGCAGACTATATCTTTCTCCCATGGAACAGCTGCTGGGTTCAAACTGCTGAACTTTCTTTAGTAGTTGACTTAAATCCTTTTACATTTAATATTACTATTTGTACATTCAGATTCATTTGTACCATCTTTATTTATCATTTCTATTTGTTATACATTATCTTAGCTTTTTCTTTCTTTTTTTCACTTCTTTTTGATCTTTCTTACCCTACTGTTTCTCTTAGATTCATCTATGTTATTGTGCGTTGCTTTAGTTAATCTTTTTTTTTTTTTCTGTATATTAATTTGTTTGAACTTACCAAAAATGACTTATTCATTATATTGATGATGGATATTTGGATTGTTTCCAGTTTTTAGAAAGTTGTGAATAAAATTTCAAAAGTATTCTTGTGTATGTGCTTAAATGTACATATGTACTGATTTCTCCTGGGTATGTGCCTAAATAGAAACATTGAGTCACAGAGTGGGCATATATTTATATTTAGTATTTATTGCCTAAAACTTTTCAGGTATGGATGTACTAACTTACACATCCACCAGCAATGTGCACCAGCATCGTGGGAGAGGTTTATTTGCTCCACATTCACTATAACACTTGGAAATATCAGACTATTTAATTCTGGGAATTCAAAGTGTGTATTTCATTATGGCTTCAATTTGTATTTCAGTGATGGATGAAAATATTGAGCTCATTGCTTATTGGATATCTGCATATCATCTTTTGTGAAGTGGCTGTTCACATTTTTAGGTAACTTATATTTTTTCAATATTTTAATATTGGAGCTTTTCATTCTAGTATACAAATCCTTTGACAATTTGTGTACTGAAAATATTTTCTCACAGTCTTTGGTTTGATTTTCACTTTCACAGTGGTGTTTTCTTTCAATAACATAAAAGCATGATTTTAATGAAGTTAAAGTTGTCAACATTTTCTTGTATGGTTAGTTCTTTTTGTATTTTGGATATTGCAAAGTCATGAAGATGTTCTCTTAAATTTTGCCTTCTTTCATAAATAGCAGACATATTACCATTTATGTCTTATAAAATTGTAAGTTAGTGGTTATTGTTTATTTTTTGAAGCTATTACTCTGCTGTCATTGTATAAGAGAATTCCACCATCAGTATAAGCATACTTTTCTGTAGGTAAGCTGTTTGTTCTTCCTGGTAACCTTAAAGGTTTTCTCTTAAATCTTGATGTTTTGCAGTTTCATCATTAAAAGCTGTCATCAACCAAAGATGGCAGAATTTGGCTGAAATTAAAAGTGAAGAGCTTTCTTTGGGGATCCCAATGCCTAGGGAATTCTGAACTTAGTGATCTGAGTTGTAATAAGAAAATACAAGGAACTTAACTATAAATTCAGTAGTTGGTTGACATTTAGATAATGGTTACAAAATTGCGTTTGGGTACATATGTTTGGTAAAAGATCATATCTATTTCTAAAATGTGGTGTTTTTTTTTTTTTTTTAAGTTACAAAATAATTGGTAAATTGGATACATCTGTCCTTGAAATAATCATGAGAACTTCCCTGCATGACCACAGAGAGGACATGAATGATTATAAGTTTTCTTGACTATACATCTGTCCTGAGAATTGTCATGGACTTCATTCCTGAGCAAAACTCTTAAACAAACAAAATCATATTCTTGTCTAATATTGCCTACCAATAATTTTTTTCAAGGTACAGTAGAGAGTTACAGAAATGTCAGGCTGCATTTTTAATACAGAGATTATGTTTTATTCAAAATCTGAGTTTTGATCTCAGATCTTAGCATAGCTGCCATCTCATGTCTGGAGACCTAAGTTAATTTGGAATGAATATTCTTACTTAATTGCCCCTTTTGATCATTAATTTCATTAGAAAGGGTTTCCTTGATTGCAAAATAAATAAATAAATAACTCCCTGTCATAGAGTCAGATCCAACTCATAGCGATCCCTCCTCGGATTTCGAGGCAGTATCACTACAGAAGTAGATTTTCCAATCTTCCTTTCAAGGAGTGCCTGGTGGGTTTGAACCACCAGCCTTCTGGTTAGCAGTCAGATGCCTTAAGCACTATGCCACCAGAGCTCCTACTCATCTATGACAAGATCTTTTTTTCACTGGATGGTAGTCTGTCTCTACAGATATTTAAGACTCCAAACACTATAATTAGACAACCAGGCACCATCAGATGGTAGGTAGTGTGCTGGGACAGTAAGGAGCTGGAATGAAATAAGAGCCTTCACCTGACATGATGAAGAGGACCAGCTCATGGTGAAAAGTCAAAATGATGTGGGTAATTTATTTTTTCTATGCATGATTTTTTAAATTAGAAATTGAGTTAGTAGCTTATTCAAATGTATTAGAAAGACATCTCATACAGTATTTGATGATATAAATGATTATAACAACAACACTTAGTATAATTAAACCAGTTTGTAAAATAGAATGAAGTCAAGATTCTATACCTTTGAGCAATAATCCAAATACTTCTAGAAAAGGAGAGTCTGACATAAGAGAGATAGAATGACTCCATGTAGCTTTCTGGTGGTTTTGTTCAATATCTCATTCTACTTCCCCTGAACAATTTATCCAAGTATAGCAGGAGGTGTTGGCAATGACATAAACTCCTGTCTGTTGAGCTAGAAAGAAATCTAGAATCATTTTGTTATCTAGTGCAATTCTGGAGAGGGAGTCAAAAGATTTTTGTTGGGCTGCCATTCTATTGGCAATGTCATTGACTATTTGTTCCATAGTGGCAAATAAATTGCAAATAGATTTCTCAAGTTCAAGAATGCCATAAACTTGTAAAAGGGCTTGGAAGAATTTCAATCCATCTCTAGGACTTTCTGATAAAGGGTTTTCATCAGATTCTATAAGTTTCTACTTATGTCTGGCAAGAGTCTGTAAATCACTAGTCTAATGTCAGATAATCTACTTCTGTAGTGATACCGCCTTGGAAACCCAAGGAGGAGTTGCTATGAGTTGGGGTAGACTCAACAGCACATAACAACAACAACAACAATGTGTGCTTTCATCACAGGAAGTGATATCCAAAGGAACTTCTAAGGGGTTTAGGGTATGTTGGTCTCTTGTTGTCCAATCATCCAAACAGGGTGATGTCCAAGTAACTTTACTGTCAGTGGGGACTGAGTTTGAAAAGCTAAATTAATCAGATTCTCCACATAGGAATACGATGAGTTGTACCTTTTCCAGTGCCTTTGGTTGAAAAAGGAGCCCTGGTGACGCAGTGGTTAAGCACTTAGCTGATAACCAGAAGGTTGGTAGTTCAAAGGGACTCATGGGAGAAAGTAGTGTGTGGCAGCCTGCTTCCATAAAGATTTACAGCCTTGGAAATCTTATAGGCAGCTCTACTCTGACCTATAGGATCACTCTGAGTTAGAATTGACTAGACAGCAGTCGGTTGAATTTTGGCTGGAAAATGGATTGATTGTTTTAACTTTTAGAAGCCAATTTTCAGTAACAGGGTTGTTGCAGAAGGACAAATGTCCAAACTTAATAGTATTCCATAGGGCAACAGAAGAGCAAATAATTTACTTGGATATGTGTTGGTTGGTTTTCTTCTTGGGTAAGTACATTATATACTGAATCCTCTATTCAGTGCATTATAAAATTGGAGAGGGGAAGATGAACCCCAAGAAATTTGTTAAATAACTTTCTGACCTTTGACAAAAGAAGCGATAAGTTTTTACAAAAGTGAGAACCTTTGGACAGAGAAGAACAATCTATTAGTTGTTCAGAGACTGGGGTTAGATTAAAACAGGGAATTTCAGGTTGGAATGTTAACTCAGAAGGAAGCACAGCCTAAAGCATATGATAAGTTCGAAGGTGTGAATGATATAAATTGTGGCCTTTGGCACTAGGTTACAACTGAAGACAAGGAGACCCTTTCCAATGAAGTTCTAATGATTTTGTTTTGTTTTTTGTTTTTGTTTTTGTTTTTGTACTATTATACATAGTCTCTCATGGAAAGATATTGGGGGAATTCTGAAATGGCAAATCTTGGATTTTTTAATCTGGGCATGGTCTGGGAGCTCTAGTGCTGTAGTACCTAAGGCATTTGACTGTTAACCAGAAGTCTGGAGGTTCAAACCCACCAGCTACTCTTCCGAAGGAAGATTGAGCAATCTACTTCTGTAGAAATACCACCTCAGAAAACCAAGGACGGATCACTATGAATCAAATTCAACTTGATGATAGTGTTGGTATGAGCAATGTGAGGAAGAACAAGCTATCCAGTAAAAATTTCTTAAGGAGTAAGACTGTGGGAACCAAATGGAGTAGATCTTAAGTTGAGAAGGATCAAAGGAAGAACTTTAATAAGAAGCAAAATTAAAGATTTACATAATTTGGCTAATTGGATTTTTATAATGACATTGATTCTCTTCACTAAGCCAGAAGATTGAGGATGATAGAGATAGTTCAGCCACTGATATATAGATAATATGTGGCAGAGTTCCTTAACAACCTGGGCAGTAAAATGAGTTCCTCAGGCACTAAAATAGTGTTTGTAAACCCCAAGTTGCTTTAATATTTTCAATTAATTTATTTGCAACAAAACTGTCAGTAGCTTGGCAACAAGGGCACGATTCTACCCAATATGAGAACTGACAAATCATAACAAGAGCATATTTATAGCCATTTGTAGGAAGCAGTTGTAAAATCCATTTGCAACTCTAGCAAAGGGCCAAGAGGTAATGGGTATTTACTAAGTGAGGGCGTAAAAGTTTGCCTGGATTATGGTGAGCTCAGACAAAGCAATGAGAAGTTACATTTTCAGCTGCCTCAAAAATTTTTCCCACCAGTACTTCTTCCTTGGAGATCTCCATGAATTTTTGCATCAGTCTTTTCCTGAGTCTAGGAGGTTCCCAGCACAGGGTCCCCAGGTCCAAAGGACATGCTCCACTCTCAGCTCTTCTTTCTTGATGGTACTGAGATCCCTCTTCCTCTGGTCTTTTCTCTCTTTTAAGATAAAATGTGATGTGAGCCACACCTGAGAGAAATTACCCTTACCTCAGATTAGAGTGTGTCTTCAGTAAGAGTGTTGCATCCCACCCTAGTCCCTTAAAGCTGATTGGCTGATCATATCAGTTCATATTATAGGGGCTGATTGCATCACTACATAACTGCCCAATTACATCATTATATAACTGCCAAATTGCTGGGAATCATTTTCCAGCTAAGTTAACACATATGTAGGGGGACATGATTCAATCCATGACACCAAAATTTGAGCAATACTAAATTTCCACTAGGCCTAAACCATAATCTGGTATCAGGATCTTGATAGATATTGATAGAATTCTTGGGAAAAACCATTTATTGGTGCTTTTCAAGACATTCTGGAGTTAGATCAAAATGATGATCATTATTCATTAATAAATCAGAGTAGTCTCCATCATCAGTACTCCCAAGAGTTGAGAAAAATAAAGAGGTTTTGTGCCAAGGAATTTGATTATATGACTTAGGATATGATGCTCCCAAATTATTTTATTCTCATTTCTTAGTCATGATTACATTGTGTACACTGGGGAGGTATTTATTGCATGGCATGAAAAGAAATTCTCATTTTATCAATGTTTCTTTGGTCATTATTTCCATTTCTCTGGTAAACAAATATTTTGAGTGTAAGGATTCATGCAATTGTTTGGATTATATGAAAGTGCAAATATTAAAGTAGACCTGTCTACCATTAAGAGCTCTGGTGGTGTAGTGCCTAAGGCATTTGACTGCTAACAAGAAGGTTGACAGTTCAAAACCACCAGCTGCTCCATGGAAGGAAGATGGGCTAATCCACTTCTTTAAAGATCTACTGCCTTGGAAACTCAGTGGGGGTGGCTATGAGTCAGAAGCAACTCGATGACAATTTTTTTTTTTAACTCCCCCTTGACCATTGATCTAACCCATAACATGTTAGTTGGATATTGATAACATAGTGCCTAAGGCACTTGACTGCTAACCAGAAGGCTAGTGGTTCAAACCCACCAGCCACTCCTCAGAAGGAAGATGGGGCAATCTACTTCCATAGTGATACTGCCTCAGAAACCCCTCATGGTGAGGGGTCACTATGAGTCAGGTCTAACCCGATGGCACATTACAACAACAACAACAACAACAACAACAGGGACTGCTTGCTGGTGTTCCTTACTTAATTCCATGATTAATTTCACAGTTGTTCTTCTATTAACTTAATTTTGTGAAAAATTTCAAAATAGCCCATTTTTCTATGAAAGTTTATCCTATGTTCTATAGTACTGAGGAGAATTCTCCACCAATATCTTTGTAAGGTTTTAAATAGTCTCTTTCCTTCTAAATTAAACAGTTTCTAATAAGTCTTAATTAAAGGAAAATATAAATGCTCATTAAGATAATTTTTATTATTTGGGCCAAACTATAATTTTGTGACTGGGTTTTTTTAGCATCTAGAATGTTTCCATTCTGTAGTTTCACCTTGTGAAGTCATTTGCTGGTGAAAGGAAAACAACCCGAAGACTTTGTAAAATTCAGGGTTATCTGTAAAAAGTTAAATATATATTGTCCAAATAAGGCAAGATTTGGCAAAGCTTGGGAGGCAGCCTTCTTGGTTCCTGCATCAGCAAGATTATTACCTCAGATTTCTTCAGTCTGAGGGGCTCCTTTTGGCTGATGGGCATGGACCTTAAGAACTGCAATCTCAGAAGGAAGGAATAAAATGTCTAAAGAGTTAGCCATTAAAGTACCGTTCTTAATAGTGGTTCAATAAGAGGTCAACTTCCTATGTTTCCATAGCAAGTCAAAATCATGGACCACTCCAAAAACATATCTCAATGTGTAATTATTTATAGATTTTCCTGAGGCAAGCTGAACCAAACTCACTGCCGTCAAGTTGGATCTGACTCATAGTGACCATTCCTTGGGTTTCTGAGGTAATATCTCTACAGAAATAAATTGTCTAATCTTCCTTTTGAGGAGTAGCTGGTGCATTTGAATCACCAGCCTTCTGGTTAGAAGTCAAATACCTTAGGCACTACACCACCAGATCTCCTAGCTAGCAGGCTCTAAGTAAGGCTGTTAATTCAGTCTGTTGGGCTGAGCAGGTTTTAGGAAGTGGCTCACTTCCTAATACTTCAGTAGAGGAGGTAACTACATACCACGCTTGGTAGTAGTCATGAAGATGAGTTCCCAGATAAGATCCATCGTTATGAATCAGATCTGACTTGATGGCAGTGAGAGTACGTATAGAACTAAATCAGGATTGATGATGAGAATTTCTTTTAAGTACTTTCTAGGTATCATTAACTGTTCCATCAGGCTCAAATAATCATAATCGGGATAGTCATCATCTTTAATAATAGGAAGGAGAATGATGACATTTAAATGAGTTTCAGTATGAAGTCTTATATTGTCTACTGCTAGAAAAATAATTTCATAAGAAGTATGTCTACTTGTAGACGAATGTTAGGTGAAGGAAAATGAAGTAAAAAGGACATATCATGTGGTACATAAACATCTAAAAGATTTCTAAATACTATATCAACAATGGATTTTACAAATTTTGTGCTGGCAATTACAGCTTACAGGCAAGGAGGATAACCCCTGGCCACTAAGTCAAGCTGTTGGCTCTAATATCTGAAAGGCCAATGCTGTCCCCCATGTTTTTGAGCAAGTAACCCTAATGCATTCCCATTTAGTTCATGGCCAAATAAAGAAAAATCTAATTGGCATTAGGAAATCCTAAAGCTGAAATGATATTAAAGTTTCCATTAAATTTTCTACTTCTTGGCAGTCCTCATGGATAAGTTGGAAAGAGTGAGGTCCTAAGGACTTTAAATACATGTATAATAGTTGGGCTAGCAAAGGAAAAGGTGAGGCCTAAATAGAGCAATAGCCACATCACCCCCAAAATCCTCAGAATTGTTTCCTTGTTTTGGGAATTGCATAAGCTAGAATAGCATTCTCCCTTTAAAGGATGATAGAAATTCCCTAGGCTTATATTAAATAATCTACATATTTAACCATAGGCTTGGAAAGGTGTGATTTGTCTTTGGATACTTTATAACCTGCAGAGGCTAAATATTTAATTAAAAGGAGATTATCTTTTAAGCAAGCCTCCCGGGAGGAGGAACACCCTAACAAGTCAGCCACTTATTGTAATCATGTGGAATTATTTTTAAATTGTCAAGATTGAAAATCAACATGTAAAACCTGATAAAAAATAAGCGGGAAGCTTAGTAAAGCTCTAAGACATCACAGTCTTAAGTAAACTGTTGTTTTTCCCATGTGAAAGCAAATATTGACTGTTTGAGTGTACAGGGATGCTAAAAAATGCACTGCTAAGATCTATAACTGTAAAATAAATGGCTTCCAGTAGAACATTAAAAAGTAACAAATGAGTATTAGGGACCACTGGAATCTAGAAATAACTGTTTGATTAATTGCCTTTAAATCTTAGCTAAACTCAAGCCTCAATTGTTTGGCTTCCTAACTGGGAAGAAGGCAAGCTACCAGTGCTACTACAAGGGATAATAAGGCCCTTGGGAAGAAAGCTGTGAGTTATTGTGTCTGCCTTTCTTTAGCTTCCCATTTAGTGGGAGGTATTTGATAATTGTTTAGATAAATAAATTTTAATTTTAATAGGATCAGCAGACAAAATTCATCCAGCATCAGTAGATGTGGTAGCCCATAAAGTTTTGGGGTTTTAGGAGAGAATTTCCACAGGAGGCAGATCAGCTTCATTCTGATTTTGAAGTAAAACTGTGAGAGATTTCATATAACAAACAGTATTCTCCTTCCATTTCTGTTTCTAATTGCATAGCAATTGGGGTAAATCTAATAGAAGTTCTCTCTTTTCATGAAATCTAATCTGACATTTCCATTTAGATTATATAACTATAATATATATATATACATCTTCCCAAAGACTTTATAGTAGTGTCTGGCTAATGAGAAAAGGGTGCAAATCCCAAATGAATCCAAGAGGCTGGCTGAGAGTGATGTGAAGTCTGTATTTTGTTAGTGATGTGATGTCTGTGTTTTGCCCACTACTATAGAGATATCCATACTCCAGGGCAGAGGCTTTTATATACAAGTGGGATTAATAACATACAGTGGTGCCTGTGTCAATCAGAAATTTGCGAAGTTCTCCAGTAACAATCACTGTACTTTCTCTTTGAGAATTTAAGCCACCATTGGAAAAGTCTCTGTGTCTTCCCTGAAACCACTTCACACAGGTTTAGATTGAGTCTTGCCATGTGGGGAAAGTGTTTGTTTGTTTGTTTGTTTGTGTGAAACAATCCTTTTCCCAATGATAAGATTTTTTTTGCAATAGTTAAATATTTTGTGATGTTAGTTGTGACCTTAGAAGACCCTGGCTTAACAGCCATTCTCTCACCACTGTGCTACAGCTGTTGCAGTTGCAACATCAGTAATTTGTTTGGTTGGGCTGTTTTATTTTTTTTCCTGAATTTAGGCTAAGTTTGGGGCTATGACTATTAGTTCGAGAAAGGGTGCAGTTTCCTAATTCAATCTTTGATGCTTAAATTGTTCAGACTGGGTGTAAACCATGAGATTTGATCTGAATGTTCATCAAAACTGTTATCTAAATAGTCTCTATAATTATATACAGTTTCATCTTTTCCTTGTTTGCTACTTTGTACTTTTGCCCAATCATTTTTGCAATGGCAAACTTTTGGTATATTGTGTAAAAGTAATCTGACATCTACTCTAGTTTGCTATAGCAGTGCTGCTCCAGTTATTGTAACATCGACTCTTAAAGATAATTCAGGATCTTTCCAATTTGTATTTTCTGTCTATAATTGGACATCTCTAGGCCTGAGGACGATATTTATCAATTGATATAATTCTGAA
Source organism: Orycteropus afer afer (assembly GCF_000298275.1). Taxonomy (NCBI): domain Eukaryota; kingdom Metazoa; phylum Chordata; class Mammalia; order Tubulidentata; family Orycteropodidae; genus Orycteropus; species Orycteropus afer. The sequence goes on along the minus strand of NW_006921631.1, from coordinate 11,796,634 downwards.
AATCCAGAGTCATAAGTCTCAATTTTTTTAAATTCTCTACTAAATTTTTGTAAGTATTCATGAGGATTAGGAAATTCTTTTACAATTGCATGAAGCTCTGCCTTAGACTAAGGAGAAAAGATCACTGAGAGGAGTTCATTGGGTTCCTCTGGATTTTTGCTGTAAGAGGTAATTCACATGAAGGTTTTTTCTGTTTGCTTTTTGTTATGAGGACAGATGAGAAGTTCATATAACAAGTTAATAGAAGAGTAAGAAAGGAGTGAAGAACAGAAAGAAATTGGAGTCTTTAGTAAGAGCAGATGAAACAGTAGATGGCACCAAAATATTAAATGTTGCTGTGGAACTTTGACACAAAATAATTCCTTATTCTGTTTAAACACTTTAGGGACCTTTTCTTGTAGACAGGCAATATCACTATCTTGATTTCTTTTGTTAACTTCAATTAAAATATTCTTGTTTAACTCAAGAACATTTCAATTCTAACTTGCTGTGCAAAAAGAAAAAAATAATAATTTAGACAAATAAAAAAAAAATCCCTAAAGTGGCTACATGTGTTCTAAACTACCTTCAATAAGATAATGCCACCTGTTCAAAAACAGCAAGTAGCAAGGCCATAATATACGTATATATTGGGATGAAGTTCTCAAGTGGAACCCCCTGATTTTAGATTTTAAATTGGGAAAAAAAAAAAAAAAGACAAATGTATACTGAAAATAAAAGTGAAGCACTATTCTTGATTGCCTCAGAAGCAAAAAGCCATGCACAGCACAACTTTTGGTTTTCTCCAAGTCACAAAAAAACTAATGAGGAATGCCATGGGATTTGGACAGTGTTTTGCTTGGACCAAGATATATCTTCATTGTGTAAGAGATTGTTTACAGGTGGCAGGAAGCCTAGCGCTCTGTTCTGTCTCATGACCACCTTATCCTGTCATGGGAGTTTGGCGACCACCATAACAATTTTTACTGGTTGATTTATGCCCTAATTTGAGGCTTATTGTGACCCAGAGCTCTTTGAAAATAGAATTACTTCCATAGCTGCTGAGGCTTCAAGGAGTAAAATAACCTCCATCTAGACAAAACACATGCACCAATGCTCAGACAAATTAAAGGAAACACAAATCTGTGCAAAAATGAAAGCAAAAGTAATACCTAATAAATCTTGGAGAATTCTATGCAAAGACAATAGAGATCGGATCTGAGAGAGGGCTCAGGTAACTATGAATAAAGGTTTGGGGGAGGTGCAAGCCAAGGGGCTCCTGCTGGCACCAGAGCCCAAACTCCTGAGCTTCCCAGGGATCACTAGCAGCTCACCTTTCAGATCCCACTTGTGACACCAAGAAATGTCACTGAGCAAAAACAACAGCATCTGGTTGCAATTAAAAGTAAAGAACTTTTTCCAAGAAGCAAGGCAAACAGTATATTGGGAATCACAGGGTCCATAAGATTCTGAATGAAAAGATATGAGTTAGGGGACATCTGATTGCTAAGAGATTAAATGGGTTTCTAATTTTTAAAAAATGACAAAATAATCATTACATTGAGTACATATTGGCTTGAAACAGAGAGACATTCCTTGCATTACCACAGGAAGAATATGTATAAATCTAAGGTTTATCTTTAATAAGCTTCTTATTTTTAATAAGAATTGTTTTGGGCACAGTTTCCTGAGCAGAGTATATTTTAACAAAGCAAAACCCTTAAACAATTAAATCACACTCTTCTCTAAAATTATTTACCAAGTGATTTTTCAAGGTACAGCAGAGAGTTACAAAAAGGACAGGCTACATTCTTGATGCAGAAGTATCTTTTGATTCAAAATGGAGTTTTGGCCTCAGACATTAGCATAGCCACTCTCTTGTGTCAGGAGCCCTAAGTTTATTTGGAGTGCTTTTATTCAAAACCAAGATATTTGGGGCATTTTTAAAGCATAACCATGATATTTTTTGTGTGTCTTCTATTAAGAGGTGGCGTATAATTTTCCCATGGCTTCTGTAACAAATTACCACTAGTTAGTAGTTTAAAACAATAGACATGTATTATTTTACAATTCTGGAAGTCAGAAGTTCAAAATGGTCTGATTGGGTTAGTATCAAAGTGATGCTAGGTCTGAATTCCAGAGATTGTAGAGAAGAATTGGCTTCAGTGACTTTTGTAACTTCTAGAGGCTGCCTGCCTGCCTTGTATACAAATCACTTGGGGATCTATAAGAATCTCCTGGGTATCTTGTTAAAATTTAGATTCTGATTCAGTATGTCTTGGGTGGAAATGCAAATTATCAGCAGGAGGTTGTACTGGAATCTATTGGTTCAAAGCCCTGGTCCCTTCTGCCTCTTCTGTCTCATTTAAATTCCCTTGGGTTTACATTGGATAATCTGGATAATCCAAGATAACTCCCTATTTTAAAGTAAACTGATAAACAACCTGACTTCTATTTGCAATCTTAATTCTCCCTTAACCATATAAAATAATATATCCATAATTTCTGAGGGTTAGAACATGAACTATTACAAATGGTGTTTATAATGCATTCTCTTGTATGTAGGCAATTTTTTGGACAATGCATATTTCTTCTACAGTAAGTCAGAAAAGATCAGTTCATGTCTGCCTGGTTCCCCTAGAATACACATTCTCTGCTGACCTTCTCTTGGAAAACTTTGCCAGAACCATGAAGCTGCCATGGTATGAGGAAGATAGGGCACATGAACAGACACAGGAAGACTCTCTGGTTGTCACTCCTAATCTTTGAATCATTTCAGCCCCAGGTCAGTTATGGGAGTGAGCCTTCAGATTAATCCAGTGCCCATTAAAGAATCTACTCCAGGTTTTAAATATTCTGAGCTGAGACCCTAGACATCATGGAGTGGACATAAGCCATCAACGATGTGTTCTGAGTAACAGACCCACAGAAAATATGAAGTAATAAAATGTGTGTGTGCTTTTTTAAAACTGCAAAATTTGGAGGAAATTGAGTGTAAAATTTGAAGGAAGTTGTGTGTAAAATGTGGAGGAAACAGTAACTAGAATATTCTTAATTTATTTAAAAATGCTACTTGAATATCATGACTTAATAATGAAATTGTGATTTCAATGTGAGTATGCAAGCCTTTGTCAAATTCTGGAAAATTCTCAGCTATTTCATTTTTAAATATTGAGTTTGCCATCATTCTTTCATTCTTTTCTCCGAGGACTCTTATTAGGTGGAACTGGGACCTTTCTAGCTATCCACCCTGCCTTTCATCTGCTCTTTTGTATATTCTTCATCTTTTCTCTCCGTTGCATTCTCAGAACAGATTTTCAATGTTTTATTATCCTTTGGCATCCTGACTAGAGTTTCTTGCCTATGATATTTATTTATTTATGCACCATTAGCTTTATTTTAAGGAACACAGGTGATGAAAGGGTTAAGCACTTCACTGCTAAGCAAAAGGTCAGTAGTTCAAATCCACAAGCCAATCCACAGCAGACAAGATCTAGCAATCTGCTCTCGTGGAGATTAGAGCCTAGAAAACCCTATGGGACTTTTCTACATTATCACACGTAGTCTCTATGAGTCAGAATAAACTCAAGAACACAAAATAACAACAATAGTTTTATTTTGAAATAATTATGTTGTTGTTAGGTGCTATCAAGTCAGTTCCAACTCATAGTGACCTTATATACAATAGAATGAAATATTTCCTGGTCCTGCACTATCCTCACCATCTTTGCTATGTTTAAGCCCATTGTTGCAGTCTCTGTGTCAATCCATCTTGTTAACAGGCTTCCTCTGTTTTGTTGACCCTCCATTTTACCAAGCATAACATCCTTCTCCAGTCCCATTTAGTAACATGTCCAAAATCTGTGAGATGAAGTCTCACCATCCTCACTTCCAAGGAGCATTCTGCCTGTATGTCTTTCAAGACCAATTATTTTCATTCTTGTGGAAGTCCACAGCATATGCAATATTCTTCTCCAACACAATATAAAAGACATCAATTATTCTTCAGTGTTCCATACTGATTGTTCAGCTTTTGCATGTATATGAAACTATTATAAGTACTAATGGCTTGGGTCAATCAGACCTTTATGACATCTTTGCTTTTTAACACTTTAAAGCTGTCTTTTGCAACAAATTTGTCCAGTGTAATAAATCATTTCATTTCTTGACTGCTACATCTGTAGACTTTGATTGTGGATCCAAGTAAAATAAATCCTTGAGAACTTCAATGGTTTTTCAATTGGTCATGATTTTTCTTGCTGGTCCAATTGTGAGGATTTTTGTTTTTTCTAGGTATAATCCATAGTGAAGGCTGTAATTTTGTTACGTTCATCAGTAAGTGCTTCAGACCTTTGCTTTCTGCAAGCAAGGCTGTTGTATAAGTATATTGCATGTTGTTAATGAGGCTTCCTCATGGTACCATCTTCTTCACGCAGTCCACTTTATCAGATTATTTGTTTAGCATAGATTGAATAAGCATGCTGGATACAACTCTAACACACATCTTTCTTGATTTTAAACCATGGAATATCCCCTTGCTCTATTCAAAAGACTGCCTCTAGTCTATGTACAGGTTCCTCGAGAGCACAATTACGTGTTCTGGAATTCCCATTCTTCTCAATATTATCTATAATTTCTTATGATCTACATAGTTGAATGCCTTTGCATAGTCTATAAAACACAGGTAAACATCTTTATGATGTTCTTTACTTTTAGCCAAGATCCATCTGTCCTCAGCAGTGATATCCTGTTCCACATCCTCTTCTGAACCTGGCTTGAATTCCTAGCAGTTCCCTGTTGATATACTGCTGCAATCATTTTTTGAGTTATCTTCAGCAAAATCTTACTTGTGTGTGATATTTATGATATTGTTGATAATTTCCATGTTCTGTTGCATCAACTTTCTTTGAAATGGGCATGTATATGGATCTCTTCCAGCCATCATCCAAATTTCTTGGCATAAATGAGTGAATACTTGTATAAAATTTTCAAAAAGTGGTACATGCAGAGCCCTCATTTGTCTTTACTCATTTCCTGCTAAAGTTAACATCTTACATAGCAGTGATAAAAACATCAAAACCAGGACATTAACACTAGAACAATACTTGTGAAGTATATAGTCCTTATCCAGACTTCACCAATTTTGCCACTATTGTCCAGTCCAAAATCTCACAATGCATTTAATACTCATTTCTCTTTCTTCTCCTTCCCCTTCCCCTTCTCTTTCTCCTTCTTCCTCTTGTTAGTTGCCATCAAGTCTATTCCAGCTCATGGTGACACTATGTGTGCATAGTAGAACTACTCCATAGGGTTTCTGTAGTCATGACCTTTCAAGAGCAGATCACCAGGCCTGTCTTCCACATGCTTCTGGGTAAGTTCAAACCATCAATCTTTCAGCTTGTGAACCTTTCAGTATTTGACCATTTGTATCACCCAGGGACTACTCATGTCTTTTCATCTACTCCAATCTGTGATACTTCAGTCTTCTCTGGTCTTTTGTGATCTTGACATTTTTAAAAAGTACTGGTCTGTTATGTTGTAGAATGTTCCTCAATTATCTGATATTTTGTCACGATTAGATTGAAGTTATGCATTGTTGGCAAAAATACCTAAGTATTATGTCCTTCTCAGTGCATTAGATCAGAAGGTACATGAGTTTGATATGTCTATTACTACTGTCTATTGAATTGTTAGTTGTATGGATTCAGTTGATATTTAACTCTTCATTATATGAGTGTCAGTTGGTTCTTTATGTATTAAGATATTCAGTATATTCTTGTTTAGCATGTTCTTTTCATCTTAATGGATATGTTTTCATTCATCTATGTAAATTTTATAATGCATTTATTTAAAAAGTTATTCAAACTATTCCATGAAATCCATTTCACTGAGTGAATAAACTAATTGTTAATTTTTTGAGTGACTTTGCCATGTGATTTCTTCCCTTCTTTTGTAATTTTGCTCAGGAATTTCTGATCTTGCTTTCTTTGGATCTCTTTCCTCTTTGTTTCCTAAAACCCTTTTGGCCTATGCTCAATGACTCTGTCTAACACTCTTGTGGTTTTCTATCTCTGTCATCCCCAGGCCTCCAATCCATACACGTCTTAAAACATCAGTTCACTTCTCCTATTTCATGGTGATTTGTCAGGTACTAGGGAGTCAGTCACAAAGTATGCAAATGGCACAATTCAATCACAGTCTTAGGGTTATCTGGGTTCTGTAGCCTCTCTAGACTTGCAGCTTTATACACACTAAAGACACAGCAACCAGAATGTTCTCATAAAGTTTTTTTATGGTTTTTGTTGTTGTTGTTGCTGTTAGGTGCCATTGAATCTTCTCTGACTCATAGCAACCTCATGCACAGCAGAACAAAACACTGCCCGGTCCTGTGCCAGTCCCATGATCCTTGCTATACCTGAGCCCATTGTTGCAGTAACTGTGTCAATCCAACTCATTGAGAGCCTTCCCCTTTTTTGTGTTCCCTCCACTTTGCCAAACATGATATCCTTCTTCAGGGAATGATCCCTTCTTAGAACAATACCAAAGTAGGTGAGAAGAAGTTTGACCATTCTCACTTTCAAGAAGCATTCCAGTTGTACTTCTTCCAGGACAGATTTGTTAGTTCTTTTAGAAGTCCATGGTACTTTCAGCATTCTTTGCCAATACCACAACTCAAAAGCATCAACTTTTCTTCAATCTTCCTTATTCATTGTCCAGCCCTCACATGCATATGAGGTGAATAAAAATGCCATGGCTTGTGTCAAGCACACCTTAGTCTTCAAGGAAACATCTTTGCTCTTCAGCACTTGAAAGAGGTCCTTTGCAGCAGATTTGCCCAATGCTATACGATATCTGATATCTTGACTGCTGCTTCGATTGGTGCTGATTGTAGAACAAGTTATGTGAAGTCTTTGACAACTTCAATCTTTTCTCCATTTATCATGATGCTGCTTATTGATCCCATTGTCAGGATTTCTGTTTTCTTTATATTGAGGTGTAATCCATACCACAGACTGTATTCTTCAATCTTCATCAATAAGTGTTTCAAGTCATATTCACTTTCAGTGAGCAAAGTAGTGTCATCTGCATAACTTAGGTTGTTAATGAATCCTCCTCCAATCCTGAAGCCATGTTCTTCCTCATATTGTCCACCTTCTCAGATTATTTGTTCAGCATACAGATTGAATAAGTATAGTGAAAGGATACAACACTGACACACTCCCTTCTTGATTTTAAACCATGCAGTGTGCCCTTGTTCTATTCGAACGGCAGCTTCCTGGTCTATACACAAGTTCCTCATGAGCACAATTAATTGTTCTGGAATTTCCATTCTTCTCCATGTTATCCATAATTTGTTATGTTCCACACAATCGAATGTTTTTGCATAGTCAATAAATCACAAGTAAACATCTTTACGATATTCTTTGCTTTGAGCCAAGATCCATCTGACATCAATAATGGTATCCCTCTTTCCACGTCTTCTTCTGAATCCAGCTTTCATTTCTGAAAGTTCTCTATCAATATACTGCTGCAACCATTTTTTAAATTATCTTCAGTAATATTATACTTGTGTGGGATATTAATAATGTTCTTCAATAATTTCCACATTCTGTGGGATCACCTTTCTTTGGAACAGGTATGAATATGGATCTTTTCCAGTTGTTGGCCATGTAGTTGTCTTCCAAATCTCCTGGCATAGGCGAGTGCCTCTAGTGTGGCATCTGTTTGTTGAAACATCTCAGTGGGTATCCCTTCAATTCCTAGAGGCTTGTTTTTCATGACCTTCCTCAGTGCAGATTCAACTTCTTCCTTCAGTACCATTGGTTCTTGATCCTATGCCACCTCCTGAAATGGATGAACATCAACCAATTCTTTTTGGCACAGTGACTCTGTGTATTCCTTCCATCTTCTTTTGATGTTTCCTGCAATTTTCAATATATTGCTCATAAAATCTTTCAGTATTGCAACTTAAGCCTTCTCTTTCTTCTCTTCAGTTTTTTCCTCTTCAATTCTTTCAGCTTGAGAAATGCCAAGCATATTCTTCTCTTTTGGCTTCCCAACTCCATGTCTTTGCACATTTCATTATAATAATTGACTTTGTCTTCTCTAGCTGCTCTTTGAAATCTTCTGTTTAGCTCTTTCATCTTGTCATTTCTTCCCTTTGCTTTAGCTACCCTCTATTCAAGGACAAGTTTCAGAGTCTCTTCTGACATCCATTTTGATCTTTTCTTCCTTTCCTGCCTTTTTAATTTGCTTTCTTCATGAATGATGTTCTTAATCTCATCTCACAATTCCTCTGTGGGAATTGCTAAGGAACAGCTAAGGGAGATGAACTTGTCTGTCAGTTTGTCATACTGATCATTTAAAGAATAGATTTGATGCATTGAACACCATCAATGACCGAGGAATTCAGTGTTTCATTACTATTCAAAAGGTTTTCACTGACCAATTCTTTGAGAAGTAGATGGCCTCTTCCTTCTTCTGAGTCTGTCTCAGTCTGGAAGCTCCACCAAAACTGGTCCACCATGGGCATCCCTTCTGGCACAGCCTCCAGCCTCACAGCAACACACAAGCCACCACAGTATGACAAACTGACAGACAAGTTTGTCTCCCTTAGCTGTTCCAACTGCTCCACACACTTCCTGGGCTATCCCCTACCTGTTTCTGCCTGCCCTGTGTGCGGCTGCTCCCTGCTGCCTTGGGGGCTGTCCCCTGCCCTCCTTACCTATTCCAGCTACTGCCCCTTTTTTTCACTAGCAGGGAATTCCTTCCAAATCTTTACCCTAAGATAATGAATGTGGCTCCAGTTCTTCTTTCTGATCTGGCACAAATGTAGATAATTTGCTCTAAAGACATCAGATTTCTGACCATCATGCCTGCTTCCAGACTGATGGCCTAGTAGGCATCTGATTTCAGCCTTGTTTACCTGTTTACATGTCTATTCCATTGCAGGTTCATTGAGTTATTCATTTTGTTTTTGAGGTTATTTATATTTAATTGTTCATATCATATTTGATCTAATAATGTCACTGCCACTGTTTATAGAGTTCATCAAAGTGTGAACATCCTCACTATGTTGAGCAGAAATTTTTAGTAGTTTACACAATTATCATGGATCATAACTCAACATAAAGGAAACAAAAATCCTCACAACTGGACCAATAAGCAACATCATGATAAATGGAGAAAAAATTGAAGTTGTCAAGGATTTTATTTTACTTGAATCCACAATCGACACCCATGAAAGCAGCATTCAGGATATCAAATGACATATTTCACATGGCATATCTACTACAAAAGACCTCATTTAAGTGTTAAAGAGCAAAGATACCACTTTGAAGACTAAGGTGTGCCTCACCCAAGCAATGATATTTTCAAAATCTTTTTATGCATACAAAAGCTGGACAATGAATAAGGAAGACCAAAGAAGAATTGATACCTTTGAATTATAGTGTTGGTGAAGAATATTGACTATCTCATGGAATGCCAGAAGAACAAATTTGTCTTGGATGAAATACAGCTGCAATGCTCCTTAGAAGTGAGGATGGAGAGACTTCACCACTCATTCTTTGGTCATGTTGTCAGAAAGGACTAGTCCCTAGAGAGGGATATCATGCTTAATAAACTAGAGGGTCAGTGAAAAAGAGGAAGACCGTCAATGAAATGGATTGGCACAGTGATGGCAACAATAGGCTTAAGCATAGCAAAAATTGTGAGGATGGCAAAGGACTGAATCATATTGCATTCTATTCTTCTAGGCTCATTATGAGTCAGAACCTACTCAACAGCATTAACAACAACAACAAAAAAAACTATAAGACAGGGATCTCAGGTTAGTGCTCTAAGTTTTACCAAAAAAGCAATCTTAATGTATTTCTGCAGAAATCACAACGTAATGATGCAAAAGCCGCAACTCATATTCTCTAATTATAAAAGTATTCTAATCAATTTTCAACATAATTCATATTTGATATTAAGTGTCACTGAGAGCAAAGAGTTATAAAATGTTCTTGGTGAGGTGGAGACAAAATGGCATCCTGCTAGCACAGTCCACCCATTCCCTCTACTACAGAGACCTGGAAAAAACAAGTGAAACAGATACAAATAATGATTCTGGAACTCTGAGCATCAAAAGAGAAGATGAAGAATTAGATTGAACAATGATTGGAAAGGGAGATGGGTGAGAAGAGTGACTGGAGAGAGAGAAGTAGCCTGTTGTTGTTATGTGCTGTTGAGTCTTCTCCAACTCATAGTGACCTTATGTACAACAGAATGAAACACTGCCCGGTCCTGTGCCACCCTCAAAATCCCTACTATATCTGAGCCCATTGCTGCAGCCACTATGTCAATTCATCTTGTTGAGGGCCTTCCCCTTTTTCATTGACCCTCCACTTTACCAAGTGTGACATCCTTCTCCATAGAATGGTCCCTCCTGAGAACATGACAAAAGTAGGTGAGATGAAGTCTGGCCATTCTCACTTCCAAGGCGCACTCCAGCTGCTATCCAGGACTTGATTAAGAATGGCCATGTTAAGGCACAGACGCATCAAAAATGGATGAGGAGAAATTAACTTCATGGAATCCACCCTAATAAAGACACAGATTGAACAAATCTGGAAGGAAATAAGGTGAAAAGAATATATGCTAGATCTGGGAGAGGAAAGCTCAGGGGAGCAGGTCAGACTTCCAGTGGCACAGGCAATTGCAGAGTGGGGAGGGAGACAGAGAAGGGGAATGAACAACTCACCACCAGCAAACAATAGTCATTTGTGCTAAAAGAACATGAGAGAGGAGAGGTCTGTGGGGGTGGTGATTAGGGACATAGACTCAAAGTGGCCTTCCACTTGATTGAGTCTGGGCAGCAGGAGGATAAGAAGCTGCTTGTGCCAAGAAGGACTCCAGATCTACACCAGTGAATTGTACTGGAAGGGTGCATTTTCCACTCTAACAAAAATACCTTCCTGGAAACTAATGGTAAGCCCTCTTCCCAGCTCCACCTAGTCACTGGTGACTAGGAAAGTCCCCAACTACCAGGACCCTTGAATAGCTCCACAGCAGTCCTCCAACCACTGCAATGTGCCCCAAGCAGACAGAGTCAGGGTCTGTGCCTCATCCTGCCTATGCTTGCACTACTGATCTTTCTTTCACTGAATGGGGATGCTTACTCATGCCAGGTTCCTCCCACCTCCATGGGAACATGCTCTGGCAGATCAGTGGATCATGCCATAGCTGCCTGCTCCCAGGGCTGCCAGCTAACAGTGACTATAAAAATCTCTCCTCTTTTATTTTATTTTTTATTCTCCTCTTCTCTTCTTTCTTTTCTCCTTTTTTTTTTAACACTTGTTCTTCCTTTTTATTGGTTCATTCCTCCCTCTACCCCCCTTTTTTTAACCAATTCTCATGCATACTTTTTTTTCTATTTTCCTCTTTCTTCTTCTTCTCCTTCTTTTTCTTCTTCTTTTTCACTGTCCAATGTAACAGAAGAAGAGCATCAACTCTCCACTAGTGGTCATTTCTATTGCACCTACCATCTCATTAAAGGTGCAAGCACCACCACCCACTCCTACACTATTAAATCAACTACAGATGGTAGGTAACACCTCTTCTTCCCATTTGAAACTCTTCCTTATGACATAAAAATTCCTGTGACCACATCCCTACCAGTTATTCCACCCACATGGAGATAGCTGTGGAGCACCCCCATACTTCTAAGCTAACAACCAAAGAAAAATGCCTGCCCTACCCATCCAGATACATTGAAAAAAAGTGAAATAAAAACCAGGGTGAAATAAGTCAGCACATAATCAACAAATAAAAACAATAACTTCAAAATGTCTGCCTTCAAGACAACAGGAAACCTCAGCTCCAAAAAATAAACAGGACAAGATAGCAGAAGCAAGTGACCAAAGTAAAGAACCAGGAAATCTTCCTAAGGAAAAACAGGCAATTTATAAATATATATATGACTTTCCAAGAGCTCAAAGAAGCCATAAACAAAAACGAGGAAAAGACAGACAATGCCTTTGAAGAATTCAAGAAAACAATACAAGAGCAACATGAAAAAATATGTAGATAATCCGAAATCATACAAAAACTGCAATTAGAAATCCAGAAGACTGACTAAAATTACAGAGACAGAAAACAACTGGAAGGACAAAAGACTAGAATCATATCATATGAAGAATGGATTGGCCAGCTAGAAGACAAATCCCTTGATACCAGCTTGTATGAGGAAAAATAAGGAAAAAAAAGAATGAAGAAAACCTGCCTTATATGGGATGATGTCAAGAGAAATAACATATGTAATTGGGATTACAGAACAAAAAGAGGCAAAAAAGAAAAAAAAAAAAAAAAACAGAGAAAATTACTGAAGCCGTGCTAATAGAAAACTTCCCCAATATCCTGAACAATGTAAAGATATCTATCTAAGAAGCTCAATGAATCTCATACAAGATACATCTTAAGATAAAGGCACCAAGAAGTATCATAATCAAACTTTCAAAATCAAAGACGAAGAAAGAATCTTAAAAGCAACTCAGGAAAAAAACTAAATATTGCCTAAAAAGGGCAACCAATGAGACTAAGCTGTGATTTCTCAGTAAAAACCATGCAGGCAAGAAGGGAATGGGGTGACTGTCCCTCAAATATGATGGAGAAATTAGAACATTCCCAGATAAACAGAAATTATGGAGATTCATAAAAACCAGAGCAGTTTTACAAAAAAATGCTAAAGGAGTCCTTGGGAAAGAAAACCAACAACAGAAGACAATACCCTAGATTAAGACACATAACAACATCACTCAGAAACCAGCCCAGAAAAAGAATTCTCAGAACTACAATAAGCTTACAAATCTGAAAATAGAGAAACAGAGGTGTTAATGTGTAAATGTGAACAACTAAAGTAAAGAAGGAAGCTCTAGTGATGTAGTGGATAAGGCATTTGATTGTTAACCAGAAGGTCAGCAGTGTAAACTCACCAGCTGCTCCATGGAAGGAAGATGGGGAGATCTACTTCCACAAAGATTTATAGCCTCAGAAACCCAATGGGGGCCACTATGAGACAGAAACAACTTGATGGCAGGGAGTTTGGTTTGTTTGGTTTTACAAAGCAAAAGGAGGGAATACATGGTATAATTATAGGACTTCCAAATGGAGAGGAAGTCAGGATGGCATCAATATAAAACAGACTCTTCCAAACTTAGGAAGATAAAAATGAACTGTAGAGCAAGCAGAAAGAAAATTAATAAGCCTTTTAATCAAAATAAAAAGAAGAAAATCACAAGGACTTAGTAAACACAAGTTCAACAAAAACAGAAACCTGGTAACAAAATGGATTGAGTACAGAAAAATATTTGGAGCAAAGAAACCATCAACACCAAAATAAAAAAATGAAAAAAAAAAAAAGACAACAGTAAATTCATACCTATTATTTATTATACTGAATGTGAATGAATTAAATGCACCAGTCAAGAGAAAGAGAATGCAAAATGGATAAGAAAATGAAACTCATTAATATGCTGCCTACAAGAGACTCATCCTATACACAAAGATAAAAATCAATTAAAAATAAAGGGATGGAAAAATATATATGAAACTAATGGCAACCAAAAAAACAGCATGAGTGGCAGGCAATATTAATTTCTGATAAAAGAGACTTCAAGGAAAAATCCAGCATAAAGGACAAGGAAACACATTATATGATGAGAAAAGGGTATTGACTAAGAATACTGGACCTTAATAAGTATCTATGCACTCAATGAACAAGCAGCAAAATTCACAAAGCAAAGAATAACTGAATTGAAAAAATAAATAGGCAATTCTAGAATAGTATTAGTAATTGTTGTTAGGCACCATCGAATTGGCTCCAACTCATAGTGACCCTATGTACAACAGAATGAAACACTGCCCAATCATATGCTATTGTGTGTAGTAGGAATCTTTAACATGCCATTTGCAATGAATGACAGAATAACTAGAAAAAAATTAACAAAGACACAGAAGATCTCAACAATGCAATCAATAATTGACCTCATAGACATATACAGAGCACTCAACCCAACAAAAACACAGTACACATTCTTTTCCAGTGCACATGATCATTTTCCAGAATAGATCATGTTGTAGAACATAAAATAAGCCTCAATAAATTTAAAAACATCAAAATACTACAAAGCATCTCATCATATCACAGTACTATAAAATTAGAAATTAATAATAGGAAGATCAGTGGGAAAAATCAAATATATGGAAACTAAATAATATCCTCAAAAACTACTGGGTATCAGAAGAAATAAAATATGAAATAAAAAAATTTCTAGAAGCAAATGAGAATGAAAACAACATATCAAAAGAACCCTTTGGGATGCAGCAAATGCAGTACTCAAAGGTCACTTTATAGCAATAAATGCACATACTAAAAAAGAAGAAAAACTAATATCAATATCTTAATCCAACAACTCTGACCACTAGAAAAAGAGCAAAAGAAACCTATAGTCTCAATAACAAAGGAAATAATAAAGATTAGAATAGAAATAAATGGAAAAAATAAAAAAAATCCACAAGACTGCAATGGGTATTCCATAAATACCTGGAGCCTTGTTTTCACTAATTCCTTCAGTGTAGTTTGGTCTTCTTCCTTCAGTACCATTGGTTCTTGATATTTGCTGCCTCTTAAGGTGGGTGAATGTTGACTATTATTATTATTATTATTATTCAGTGACTGTATTCCTTCCACCTTTTTTTTTTT
>NW_006921631.1:11779479-11780003 GCF_000298275.1 Orycteropus afer afer | reverse complement strand
AGAAAGGAAGAGAAGACCAAAATGGATGACAGAAGAGACTCTGAAACTTGCCCTTGAGTGGAGAAAAGCTAAAGCCAGTGGAAGAAATGACAAGACAAGAGAGCTGAACAGAAGATTTCAAAGAGCAGCTTGAGCAGACAACACCAATTACTATAATGACATGTGCAAAGATCTGGAGTTTGAAAACCAAAAGGGAAGAATGTGCTCAGCATTTCTCAAGCTGAAAGAATTGAAGGAAAAATTTAAGCTTCAAGTTGCGATATTGAGAGATTCTATGGGCAAAATATTGAATGATGCAGGAAACATCAAGAGAAGATGACAGGAATACACAGAATCACTGTGCCAAAAGGAATTGGTTGATCTTCATCCATTTCAGGAAGTAGGAAATGATCAAGAACCAATGGTACTGAAGGAAGAAGTTGAATCAAGAAGGGAGTGTGTCAGGGTTGTATCCTTTTCCCATACTTATTCAATCTATATGCAGAGCAAATAATCTGAGAAGCTGGACTATATGAAAAAAAAAA
>NW_006921631.1:11765300-11774797 GCF_000298275.1 Orycteropus afer afer | reverse complement strand
AGAAACTGGTGAAACCCTCAAGATTATGACCTTTAGTCACCCTTCCAGCTTGGAATTGAACTCTGTCCCTTGGCTCAACTTTCAGCCAAAAAATTGACAGGCATAAGAGATGAACTAGGAGTTATGCAATCCTTAAAACAATCTACCATATCAAAAAGGAAGCATTTGCACAGGGCTAAAGCTCAGAAAGCAGGACTGTATAGGAAAGAAGGATATAGGGAAAGCTAACCACAGGGAGGAAGTGGAAAAAGAACTGTTAACATTGTGGGGATTACATCATCAATGTCACGAAACAAACTGTATGAACTACTGAATGGAAAACTAACTTGCTCAGTAAACTTTCACACAAATCACAATAAAAGGTAAAATAAATGAATAAATTCTTAGTATTTCATTTTCCTAGAATTAAAACTAGCTCTGCTAGTATGGCTTACCCAGGAATCAAGCCTAAATTTATCCATCATTTGGCTGTAGAAATAGCAAGTTCAAATTCAATAGTCATAGATGCCAGTTTACGAACTAAAACTTTTTTTTCTGCAATTCAGTTTTATTTTTTACTCTAAACTCCATTCTGCCTAATACAATAATGATAATAATAACAATGATAATAATAATAGTCCATTCACTTTAAGTTAACTAAAGTCAATTCCAAATTTTGATTAGTCTCTGTGAGTAAATAATTAATCGACATTCTTCTCTTTTCTTTCTTTGCAGTTTAACCTATGCCCTGGAAATTGGGGAGCACTTAGATATCATCCCAATGGAGATGGAGGTTAGAGGAGAACAGCTGATGCCTGGCCATCATCATCTCTCTCCCATCGCTTCCTGGAGATATAATTAACTCCACCAGTCTGCCTGTGTGTGCTCAGATCTCCAGGAATACTCACCATGAATTCTGCTTTTCTAAATGTCAAGGCCCCTGTTAAATCTAATGGCCCTTTCTCAGAGTTCCTGGGTGACACAAACAGTTAGCCTGCCTAAAGGTGTCTTGGAAGAAGGACCTAGAAATCTGATTCTGAAAGGTCACAGCCTTGAAAACCCTATGGAGCACTTTTTCTCTGCACACATGAGGTTGCGATGAATTGGAATCAAAACCAAAAATAGTTTGGTTTTTTGGGTTTGGCCGTCTGTCTTTTTAAGCACATTCTGTTGGACAGGATCTCTTTCTACATTGTTTTCCTTACACTGTACCTCATAAGGTCTATTCTCCTCATCCTCTAGATGCCTCTCAATCTTTGTTGCTCTTCTGCTCTTGAAATATGATGACTTCAGATGTCTACACCAGATGTCCAGCCTACCCAGGCTACACACTGAAAAGTGAAGTAAAATTTCCTTCTGCTCTGAGTGCCTCTGACACTTACCTGAGTTTATATTTTGTAACTACCAAAACCCAAGGGTTTAATGCTGGTAGGGGCAATGTGTAAGGCCGACATTATCAACAACTTCCCTCTTGCTGTACTTTCCATTTTCTAGGTAAAACAAAAACTCTTCGACCCATTCTAGGAAGAGTTTGTATTCCCTCCCCAAGGAAAAATGAGGCAGTAGACTATGCAGTAGTCCATATCCACTGTTATGTCAAAACTCAACTGTATTCCCTAAACTATTGTGTTTGGTACGAAATCTAAACTAGATTATTTAGAGAATCCTGGATGCTAACATTTGGATTTTTGTCTCTCCATGTCTCCCTTAACTTGAAAAAGATAATAGAATAGCATTACCATTACCTAGATGGCAGAAAAAGGAAGTGCTGGGGAAGAGCCTTCAGTTAAAATCTCACAATATGGTCCCTCAGCATAGGGTTATATAGTATCTCTTTAGGTGGTGTGGTGACAGCAAATGTGGCAAATATGGTTCAGGCTTTGATCTCACTCTTAGAGGTTTTTCAAAGAAAGTTCACATTTTAAAATGACCTAACCTGGAGTTCTGGTAGCGTAGTGCCTAAGGCACTTGACTGCTAACCAGAAGGCTGGTGGTTCAAACCCACTAGCCACTCCTCAGAAGGAAGGTTGGGCAATCTACTTCCGTAGTGATACTGTCTTGGAAACCCAAGGAGGGGTCTCTAAGAGTTGGGTCCGACTCGACAGCACATAACAGTAACAACCACCTATAACTGGTTAAGTGAGAATCCACTGCCTTTTTAGAGATTTTTGGGAGTGCCTGGGTTGCACAAACACTTAAATGCTCAACTATTAATAAAAGGTTGGCCGTTCAAACCCACCTACAGGTGACTTGTAAGAAAGACCTGACTATCTGCTTCTGAAAGATTAGAGCCTTGAAAACCCTGTGGAGCAGTTCTACTCTACAATACATGAGGTTGTCATGAGTTGGAATCGACTTAATGACAACTGGTTATTAGAGATTTTTAAAGATCAGTGATTGAGTAACCAGGGGCCTCTGTGTCTCTAGGCCAGATCTTCCATAGACTAAACCTGCCTGAAAACCAATGCTGTCGTGTCAATTCCAACATGATAATACCAAGTGTGTCAGAGTAGCATGGCTCTGTAGAGTTTTCCATGTTGTGATCTTTCAGAAATAGATCCTCAGGCTCTTCTTCCAAGGCACCTCTGGGTGGTTTCAAACTACCAACTTTTAGGTTAATAGCCAAGCACTTAACTCTTTGCACCACCCAGGGACGCCTAAATCCCTCTAGGTCATCAGGTTTTAGGGATAGCTGAGTGAATATCTTTCCCAGTTTCTACCACTCCTGCCATCCCATCCTCGAGAGCCCCTTTAAAATATTTTAAACATTGTTTTTTCATTTTAATTAAGAAGACCTTTTTTACCATTTCCCTTTTAAAAGCTACAATCAGCCTCACAGTGTAGTGCTGATGTTGTCAAGTCTCTACTTAAAGAATACTATGGAAAAATTGAGGCCTTCCCTATCTGTCTCTCTCCTTCTCCTTCTTTCTCCCTCCCCCTCCCTCTCACACAAGTGTCAGGAAAATTCTCTGAGCCTCTGTCTCCAAAGGTACCTCAACAGCTGTGAACTCATGACCTAACTGTTCTAATGGCATTCCCAAGCTCCCCTGCTCAAGGCCAGAGAAATCACAGCCCTTTGGACCTCGAGCCAGTAATTCATGGTACTTAGTCAAACTCCTTCCCCTCCTTCAAGCGCCCTCCTGCTCCCCTCCTCCTGTCCTCTTGCTCTCACTCTGCTCTCTCCTCACACCAGTCTGAAGCAGCTTGATCACCTGCCAACTGGTATTGATTTTTGCTTCCCAATCTCCAGGCTGGATGGAAGGAAAAGATTAAAAACAGTTTGTCAGTTTGAAGTTGAATAAGAATTTGGCACAAGGGACGTCTTAGAAATGTGAGGAAGTGTGTGTTGGTGGGTAGGGGGAGGGGGTTTGGGAGTGTGGGCAGTCAAGGCCAAAGCAAGTCTTAAGGGATTTTAACCCTTTATCCAAACCAGATCCAGAATATTTTGAAGGTGATTTTACTATAATCCTGCATGTGCCCCTTTCCCTAAGTTTCCTGTATTTGGACTCTCTCATAGTTGTTTTTTAGCCTACCGTAACAGAATGGGTTTTACAGGGACATTTCCAGCTCTAGGGCACCACCCTCTTGGGCATGGACAGCCTTGTTAAGTTTGCAGCCCCAGATGGATGCTACATCCTGTCAGTACAAGTGGTCGTCATCAGGAGGATTTCTGAGGCTCTTCAGGTATAGGGGTCCCAGGCCCTGCACATCTTAGCTGTCCAGACTGCCTCTGTTAGTATTCATGGGGCAGGGTCTGCTGCTGTCCTTGTCAAGACAGAGTGGGTAGGCCAGAGAAATTTGCCCTTCAAAAAAAAAATGAGTATCATTTGACTCATGAAAGATCCTTTTGGTTTCTTTGTCAGCTATAGAGATGACAAATGATTTACAAGCATCTGTAGGAAACATGAAAGGCTAGAGCACAGAAAATGAGCATGTGGAGGGAGTCAAATCCAGGACAATAAAATTTTACTCACTCAAGGGCCAGGTTACCAGTCTGCTGAGAGCTCAAGGGCTGAGCTGAAGCCAGAGTCCCCTTTCCCTCCCTTGTAAGGAGGACAATGAGGACCAGATCAGACCAACTTGTGACGACAGAGGGAGGAAATGGGAGATTTCTGCACTGGAATGAGAATTGTGCCAATTTTATGAGAACCAGTTCACCAAAGAGATTCAATTGTCACTTCTTTCCCCATTTGTTTCTCCAGGATTTGGTGTTACTTATTTGTGCAATGTGTAACACAACCAGATAGAAATCAGTCTTCCTGATGTAGAAACCTGAATAGCGGGTTTCTCAGGTGGTTTTTGCCTGCTCTGGGCTCAAATTTTTTCTCTAATTATCAAGTATATTCTACTTAATGTGCACATCCTCTGTACATAAAACACAATACCCAGAAATAGTTTATAAGTCACAATTTCATAATGATATGTCAGCACGCTTGAAACAATACTGAATATTGAGAATTATACTCTGTTTACTAAAAATATTTTTTAAAAATAAATAATAAGCAGGAATCGCTAGTTCTCCCTCACATTCTTGCTAATGAAAGGAGAGTAGGCTGGTTGAGATATCCGGCTGGAGACCTCACACACACCTCTCCTCATATTACAGGCTTTGCCATGTCTGCTTCTTTTCCCAAGGTCTTTAATGCTAGGTATCAAGTTTATCTCCTGCTTTAACAAACTTTAACACTAATCTTTGAGTCCAGCCTATTTCTCTAAGAAACTGCATTAATCTCCTATTGTCACTGTAACAAAGAATCACAAATTAAGTGTTTTAGAACTACACAATTTTGTTCTTATAGTTCTGGAGGGTAGAATTCTGAAATCAGTTTCTCTGGGGTAAAGTCAAGGTGTACACAAATCTGGTTCCTCCTGGAAGTTCTAGAAGAGATTCCATTTCCCAGCCTTTTGTAGATTCTGGAGAATGCTGCCTTCTTTGGCCCATGACCTCTTCAACACATCACTACTACCTCTTGCTTCCATCATCAAATCTCCTACCTCCTTTCTGTACTCAAATATCCCTCTGTTTTCCTCTTATATGGACACTTGTGATTACATTTAGAGGAGTCCTGGACAGCAAATGGTTAACACACTTGGCTGCTAACTGACCAACTGAAAAGCTGGATGTTCAGGCTCACTCAGAGGTGCACTGAAGAAAGGCTTGGCAATTTAATTTCAAAAAATTAGCCAATGAAAACCCTATAGAGCACAATTCTACTCTGACACAGATGGAGTCTCCAGGAGTCAGAATCAACTTAATGGCAACTGACTAATTGTTTGATTGAATACTGCCAGGATAATCTCCCCATCTCAATATCCTTAATTTAGTCACATCTGCAATGTCCCTTTCATCATGTAAGGTAACATTTACAGATTCCAGGGGCGAGGACCTGAAAATGTTTTGTGGCCATAATTCAGTCTGACACAGGCACTATGACTATATAACCTCATCTCCTGATAGTATGCCACTGATATTGTGTGGCCAGAAACTTTTCTGCTGAAAATAGGCTCTCTAAGAAGGTTGGGCAATCTACTTCTGTAGTGATACTGCCTTGGCAACCCAAGGAGGGATCGCTATGAATTGGGTCCGACTCGATGGCACGTAACAACAACATGCCTGCACCTATAGGAGCTCTGGTAGCATAATGGCTAAGGCACTTGACTGCTAACCAGAAGGCTGCTGGTTCAAACCCACCAGCCACTCCTCGGAAGGAAGGTTGGACATTCCTACTTCCATAGTGATATTGCCTCAGAAACCCAAGGAGGGGTTGCTATGAGTCGGGGCTGACTCGATGGCAAATAACAACAACAACAGCAACATGCCTGCACCTAAGGGAACAGGATTTCAAGGTCTCTCCAAAGCCTAAAAGTCTCTCTGAAGTCTCAGAAAGTCTATCTGAACAAAGAAGAGAGGACAAAGGTTGGAAATAACTTCTCCCAACTTCCGATTTTCAGCTGGCTTATGATTGGATTGTTGTTAGATGCTATCAAGTCAGTTCCTACTTATACTGACCCTATGTACAACAGAATGAAATACTGCTTGGTCTGGCACCATCTTCAGAAAAGTTTCTATGTTTGACCCCATTGTTGCAGCTCCTGTGTCAACCCATCTCATGGAGGGTCCTCCTTTTATTTCGCTGATGCTCTACTTTACCAAGCATGATGTTCTTCTCCAGAAACTGATCTCTCCTGGTAACATGCCCTAAGTATGTGAGGTCAAGTCTCACTGTCTTCACTTCTAAGGAACATCCTGGCTGTACTTCTTCCGAGACAGACTTGATTGTTGTTTTGGCAGTGCATGGTATGTATATTCAATATTCTTCCCCAACACCAAATTTAAATGCATCAATTCTTCTTCTGTCTTCTTTATTGTCCAGCTTTCTCATGAATATGTGACAATTGAAAAGACTATAACTTGGGTCTTAGTCCTCCAAGTGACGTCGTTTGCTTTTTAGTATTTTAAAAAGGGCTTTTGCAACAGATTTGCCCAATGAAATATGTTATTTGATTTCTTGACTGCTGCTTCCATGGACCCTGATTGTGGATCCAAGTAGAATGAAATCTTTGACAACTTCAGCATTTTCTCCATTTATCACAATGTTGCTTATTGGTCCAATCCTGAGGACTTTTGTTTCTTTTATGCTGGTGTGTAATCCATACTGAAGTTTGTAGTCTTTGAACTTACTTCATCAGTAAATGCTTCAAGTTTTCTTCACTTTCAACATACACATGGTTGGATAAACTCATATAATATTAGAACTATAAGAAGTTATTAGATAATGTGACCCTATTCTTAGAATTTATAGAAGAGGAAGCTGAAGTTCAGAGAATAGAATAACTTGCCCCTTGCATGCATTTGCCATCATTCCCTGGCTCCGGAATATATTACGTCCCAGGTGATGGTGATGATGGAGGCATAAATTTCATCATCCTATCAATCCACACTAAAAAAGACCATCCAGCAAGGGAATATGAGAAGAAAACACCTTCTGTGTATCAGAGCACAGACCTCAAAAGAAGCCAGATTTTTCTTATTGTTTAGAATAAGTCCAAACAAAGAAGAAGATTCCAAGGAAAAAATGGAAGAGCTTTTTCCCTCTCTCTTGGGAGAATTAATAATACAAAACATCATAGGATGTTAAAGCTACAAGAGTTCCAGTAAATATACTTGCCCCATCTCTCCTTTCTTTCTGATAAAATGGAGGAAATTTCCTCTTATGAAAGTCTTCCTTTATGCTCTGAATTTCATCCTCTGTAACCTTCCCAAATAATTTTTCCCTTCAGTAATCTGTTTTTCTCTTAAAATTGGACCATTATACAAATATACACTAGCATATCTTTTAAAAAAAATATCTTGTCTACACCAGATTCAGCTATCATTCAACTTTTCTTTCCTTTTCCACGTAGAATAGTTTATCGAGGAGTTGATTATGAAACTTTCTATTCTTCCTCATGTTAAGAAAGAAACTTAGAAGTAAGTTTCTGTCTTAATTGTTATTTTTACCAGTTCTCTTTTTAAGGATTTTAACCCTGATTCTAAGTACCAATATATGAATTTGCTACAGATAGGCACAGTTGTAAGTTTCAGGACTTCCTAGTCTACTCAATTTCTCTGAAGTGAATTGGACATATCTAACTGGTCTGAGTTATGATGACATCAATGTCCAAAAGCAAAATGCAAAGTAGAGTGATAAAATTATTATCTTCATAAGATTGAGTTAATTTACATTTTAAACATCCAAGAAAATCAACTAAAAACTAGGAAACTTTGACGAGTTCAATAAAATTACTAGTTGAAGAACAACTATGCAAAAATACATGAACAAAATTCAGTTAGTGAACTTAAGTTATAAAAAAATTGAGTAATAATAAAAATTTTTAAATACTTAGGAATAAACTTAAATGTTATATACACCTTAAATGAGGAAAAAATTTTTTGGAAAATGTATTAGAAAATATGAATACATTGAGCAAAATTCCACGTGCCTAGATGGTAAATCTCAGCAAAGCTAAAATGTAAATTCTCTCTAATTTAATACATAAATGTAACATGACCAGTGTCAAAATTAAAAAGATGTATTTATTCTGAACTTGAGAAATCATTTTAATTCATCTTAAAGTACACATAAGCAAGAATAACCAGATACCTTGGGAAAATGTAAAGATGAGTTCTCACTTTTGGAAATTAATATATATTATTAAGCTATAATAACTTGTTTATTTTGTTATCCATTTATTTATTTATTATTGAACTTTAGGTACAAATTTACAGAGCAAAATTTGTTGTGCATTCAACATTTCATGTACATTTCATTTTACTCCTCAATTACCATCCCCAACCTTAACCCACTCTCCTCCCCTACCTTCCCAGTAATCTCCCCACTCCCTGTGCCCTTCATAGTTATACACTCCTGTGTGTACTGCTTTCCTGCATGCAAATGTTGCCCCTCTGGTGCCCTGTGGTCGATTGCTCCAAAAGATGCATCTCCATAGAGTATGTGGGTGCATCTCCCTGTGTTGAGTGGTCTTCATGTATGTCTTGTTTACTATTGGGCTGAAAGCCAGCCCTCTGGGAGTGAGTTTTATTCCAAGCTTAAAGTGTATCCCAGGCCATTGTATTTGGGGTCGCCCAGACTCCATCTGACCAGTAATTCTCATCATTATTGTGGTTTGGATTTTGTTCCACATTTTTTCTTCCCATTCTATCCAGAATCTCCAGATTTGATCCTTTCCTGGGTGGTTGGCTTTGGTAGCCAGGTACTATCTAGTTCTTATGGTCTCAAGGTCTATCATGTCCTAGAGCTGATTGTTTCTTTATGCCCTTGGTTTTTTTGCACTTTTTTTTTCATTTCCAACAATAGGAGACCATTAGCTGCATCTTAGATGGCCACTTGAAAGCTGTAAAACCCCAGTCATTACTCATTATTTTTGTGTGTAGAAAAGCTAGATAATTATTTAAACATATGACTTTTAATTCTATTATGTTTTATTTCATATATTTTACTAAGTAGTTCAGCTGAATTTTACTTTGATTTCAGAGAATGTTGTATTTTATTTTTTCCAAATAGTTATTTTTTCCAGAACTAAATAGGTAAATAATCAATCATATTCTGTTATTTCAGAATTTGTTTCTATTGTTCTACTAGATGTTATAGCTTATACTTAAGTACTAATGATATTTACATTATTATAGCTCATTATATATATTATAGCTTATTAAAGCAATATCAGTAATTAATTTTTTAATCTTTAACCTTTTAAAAGCCATGCACCTAATATTAAAGATATAGTTAACTAACTTCAAAAGTGTTAAAATATGTTTGCTTAAGATCATTTTACACCAACAGCAGAAGAGAAGCCAGATGATTGGGACCTTCTAAAATTTAAATTTTTATGTGTTTCCAAAGACTTCTCCAAAAGAATCAAAAGAGAACCTACAGATTGGGAAAAAATATTTGGTAATAACATATCTGACAAGGGACATATCTCTAGAATTTATAGAACACTCCAACACCTCAATA
>NW_006921631.1:11760556-11763513 GCF_000298275.1 Orycteropus afer afer | reverse complement strand
GCATATGCAGAAAACAAGATCATAAACAAGATAAAAAGTCAAGTGTAAAAGTGGGGAAATAATTTAACCTGTTTGAAAGACAAAAAGGTTAATATCCCTATTAAATAAGGAATAACAGCTTTAATATAAAATAGTTCTTAAATACCAAAAAGGGAAGTGGATGGAATATGAAAAAAGACCTTAAAGAATGAACACACATATGTATGCATACATATATATACACACACTTCAAATAGTTAAAAAAAAAAAAAAAAGCATGAAGATACAATCAACTTCACAAGTGATTAAAACTGTACACATTTTAAAGAACAAGGAAAAATATTTCACTTGCCTAGCTGGTAAAGCTGCTTTTCAGGGACAATACCCATGTTTTGAGTAAATTTGGGGGCAGACAGTCACTATACTATATCTGTTGGGGTTTGAATTGAAACCAATTTTTAAAAAGTAACTCAAAATTACATAACAAGAGCCTCAAAATTCTAAATAATCTTTGAGTCTGTGATCCACAATCCAACCTCATAAAATGTATAAACACATGTGAAAACAGTTAAATGATAAAATACTCATTTCTGTTGGAAAAAAATAACAAAAATTTATAAGTAACTGTAGTGTGCAGCAAAAATAATTTAGTTAATTATTTGTGTTGCATTCCATATGTCACCACCAAATATCCTATTTCAGAAGGATGTTTGACAAATTGAAGACACATTCAAATTACATTGTTGAATTATCAAATTGGGTTATGAAGTAATCATGTAGTGTTACCCCAGTTTTTGAGAAGTGTGTTTCCGTGTGGGGCTATAAACAAAACACTAGCAAAGCTATTGCTGGGTGATATTATTAAGAGAGATTTTAGGCTTTGTTGTATCATCTATACTTCCATGATAAAAAAAGTGTAACTATTATAAGAGAAAAATCAATATTTTTAAATTTCACTTAGTCCAAGGGCTCTGGGAATAACTATTGGTAGTTCACAAATTTGATGGAGGAAACTGTGTTTCCAATAAATACGGTTTTATTATTTTAAAACAACGCTTAAATATCTTGTATTTACTTGAAAGTACAAACTTTTTCCCACTGCTAATTACTGCATGCTAGTATTTTTAGGACAAAAGCATGACCTGCTAATAATCATGGCTGTCATCTAAGTGTGATTTTAAAGAAAACAGTTATGAGCAGGAGTTTCCAAATTAATGGAGGATTCCAAATTGTTAGATAATGAGCACATATGCCTTTCCTGGGACATGAAATGTCAAACTGTACCTTAGTAGATGCAAACTTATTGTGCAAAGTTTGACATTGGATACCTAGGTTCACATGAAGTCTCTGAAGCTTCTTATTTGTGGAATCATAGATTGATCACAATACCTCTGCACTTCAGCTTCCTCATCTGGTAAGTGGATTAATAGTAATTATATTTCACAAGATTGTTGGGATGAGCTAGTGTAGTCATTTATGTGAAGTCACTCTATCAAGTATAAAATATCATAAAAACATTTATGATTTTTGAGATATATAAGGAAAAAAAGAATTGAGAAATATACATCTACTAATTTTTTTTTTCTTTTTTTGATGGATGGATGGATGAAAGTAGTGGAAAACTGAGTCTCCCCACTTTCTCTTATTCCAACTATGGAGTTGGGAGTGGTCAATTTCAGAATAATTTATGGAACTGATCACTCTACTATGGTTATTCTAGAGTATTTCCCTCTCCTGCTTACTCACCCACCCAACCCCCAATAAAAAAGTTGACACATTAAACACTGAGGAGATGAGTAAGCCTCATCAGAGGCCTGAGAAAAGCCAAAACTGTTGCCTCCCTTCATTTCTATCATATGAACTGAAGTAAGAGACATTCGAAAAACTGGCATTTGGGCACTGTGGGAAATTTTCTGTTTGTGTGAAATATCTGCTGACTTAGGGCTTGGCACGTGGTTCTTTTTGTAAGCACTTTTATTTATTACCATTAATTTTTTATTGTAATTTTGGTGAAATTTTACAAAGCAGGTTCATTTTATATGCAACAATTCATACACATTTTGTTTTGTGATGCTGTTTACAATCCTCACAATGTAACAGCTCTCTTCCTACTTCCTTCCTGTGGTTACCCTTTCCCTGTGCCCTTCTTGCCTATGCGTACCTGCCTCCTTAGCTTTCTCCTTGCACAAATTCTGCAACTCTGAGCTCCCCTGATTGTTCTAAGGAATGCATCTCCCTAGTGTAATTGTTCAGCTCATAGACCTATCTGTTGTTTGGCTGAGAGTTAAGTCACTGAGTGAATCCAGTTCCAGGCCCAAAGGGTGACTAGGGGCCATGGTCTCAGGGATTTGACCTGTCTGTATCCAACCAGTAATCCTGGTCTTTTTTTATGTTTTGCAATTTTGTTCCACATTTTTTTCTCCCACTCTATGTAACATCACAAATATTGATCCCTTTCTGAGTATTTAGCATTGGTAGCTGGATACCCTCTTGTTCTTCTGATCTCAGGTTCTCATGGTTCATTAGTCCTTTGGAATAACAGTTTCCATGCTTCTTTGATTGTCTTCACTCTCTTTGGTCCAAAGAAGAAAAGACCAGCAATTGCACTAACTTACATGGCCACTTGCAAGCATTTAAGACCTCAGTCATTACTCACCAAAGTAGGATGTAGAACAATGTCTTTTTGTGGACTATATTGTGCCAACTGAGCTTGATGTCACCCACAATCATGACCCCAAGCTGGAAGGCCCAGCCACTTATTCCCTCAAGGTGGCTAGTTATGGCTAAGAAGTTATCTTAACTGTGTCCCCTCTCAGCTGTATAGTGTATATGGACATTTTTATAGCACATACAAATACACATGTAGAAGTACCATCTGCCTACACACCACTTGCCTAAACTAACACAGACTGATGTGGAAAAGTTGATTAGATGCATAACAAAAGAAGAAATTGAACAGATCATCAAAAAATTACCAA
>NW_006921631.1:11729547-11744284 GCF_000298275.1 Orycteropus afer afer | reverse complement strand
AAAAAAAAAAAAAAAACTGACTTAAGACAAAATAGAAAATCTGAACAATCCTAAAACTACTAATGCAATTAACTCAGTTATGTGAAGTCTTTTCCAAAAAAAGCAGCAGTCCCAGATGACCTTAATATTTGATTCTTACAAAATTTGAGTACAAGTTAATACCAATCTTATTTAAATTCTTTCAGAGAGTACAAAAGAAAAGATGTTTTTAAATTCATTTTATGCAATCATGATAGTTTTAGTATCCAAATCAAAACAGAACTTTATAAAAAAGAAAATAACAGACCAATATCATTCAAGTAGATGAAAAAGTTTAATCAAAGATTTAGTAAAAATAATCTAATTTTATACATCTATAGATATATAGATATGGAAAGTATATTACACAAATTTGGTTTAATTCCAGAAAGTAAAATAAGTGAAACATTTGCAAAGTATTCAAATGTAACAGAATAAGAAGAAATATGAGGGAAGATTATTTTATAAAATTTAACATCTGTGGTAAAAATAAAAATATAGAAATGGATGGAGAATTCCCGAGTCTTATAAAGAGTATCTACAAAATAGCATAAAGCAAAGATTATATTTCATCATGAAGTTTGTAGCATCCTTTTCAAGTAAGATCTAGACAAGTATACCTTCTAGACCCACTTTTATTTATCATTGCTTTGGAGATTTTAGTCTACTGAGTAAATCAAGAAAAATAAATAAAACATTGAGTGGAAATAAATAAAACTGTCATTTGCAGATTATATAACTGCACAGAGAAAATGCATAATAATTCACACATTAGTACTGACAATCAATGTATTCAGGATGTTTGATAGATGCAAGTTCCGTAAGTACATTTCCATATAACAACACATCAGTTACATAACAAATAAATAAATAAAACCTGCACTCTTTACAGTTACATCAAAAATATCAAGTCCCTGCTATTGTCATTATTGTTAGTTTCCCTTGAGTCAGTTCCAACTCATAACGACCCTGCACAGAACAAACAGAATGAAACACTGCCTCGTCCTGTGCCATCTTCACAATTATTGCTATGTTTGAGCCCATTTTGCAGCCACTGTGTCAATCAATCTCAATGAGTATCTTCCTCTTTTTCACTGGCCCTCTATCAATGCAATGCCCTTCTCCAGGGACTGGTCCCTTCTGATAACATGTCCAAAGTACATGAAACAAAGTCCTGCCATCTTTACTTCTAAGGAGCATTCTAGTTGTACTTCTTCCAAGACATAGCTGTCCGTTCTTCTGGCAACCCATGCTACATTCAATATTCTTCATCAACACCATAATTTTAATATGTCAATTCTTCTTCTTCCTTATTTACTGTCCAGCTTTTTCATGCATATATGGCAATTGAAAAGATCCTGGCTTATGTCAGATGTACCTTAGTCCTCAAATTGATTATTGCTTTTTAACATTTCAAAGAAAGAGGTCTTTTGCAGCAGATTTGTACAATGCAATAAGTTGTTTGATTTCTTGACTGCTGCTTCCATGGGCATTGATTGTAGATCCAAGTAAAATGAAGTCATTGACAATTTCAGTATCTTCTCCATTTATCTTCATGTTGCTTATAAGTCCAGTTGTGAGGGTTTTTGTTTTCTTTATGATGAATTGTAATCTGTACTGAAAACTGTATCCTTTGGTCTTCATCAGTGTTTCAACTCCTCTTAGCTTTCAGTAAGCAAGGTCATTTCATCTGTACATTGCAGGTTGTTAATGAGTCTTTTTCCAATCCTGATACCACATTCTTCTTCATATATTAGCTTCTCAGGTTATTTGGTCACCATACAGATTGAATAAGTTTTGTGAAAAGATACAACCCTGAAGCACATCTTTCCTGATTTTAAACCAGGCAGTATCTATCCCCTTGTTCTATTCAAAATGACTACCTCTTGATCTATAGGCAGGTTCTGCATGGGCACAATTAAGTGTTCCTGAATTCACATTCTTCACAAAGTAATCCATAATTTGTTCTGACCCAAACATAATCAAATGCTTTTGTATAGTCAATGAAGCACAGGTAAACATCTTTCTGGTATTCTCTGCTTTCAGCCAAGATTCATCTGACATTAGCATTAATATCCCTCATTCCACATCCTCTTCTGAATCCAGCTTGGGTTTCTGGTAGTTCATTGTCAATTGCCATTTTTGAAATATCTTCAACACATTTTACTTACTTGTGTGTGACATTAATAATATTGTTTGTTAATCTCCACATTCTGTTGTATCATCTTTCTTTAGAGTGAGCATAAATATGGATCTCTTCAGTTGGTTGTTCAGCTAGCTGTCTTCTAAATTTCTTAGCATAATGAGTGATCATTTCCAGCATTGCAAGTCCTTATGCGTGGTTATATCAAAATGGTGTAAGATATCTATCTGCAAAGAAAAACTACAAAAAAATATTAATAATTAGATTATATTAAAATTATAAACTTCTCTTCATCTTAAAGTGCCCTATGTGAATTAAAATGAGCTCTGGTGGCATAGTGGCTAAGGCACTTGACTGCTAACCAGAAGGCTGGTGATTCAAACCCACCAGCCACTCCTCCGAAGGAAGATGGGGCAATCTACTTCCGTAGTGATACTGCCTCGGAAACCCAAGCAGGGGTCGCTATGAGTCGGGTCCGACTTGACGGCACATAACAACAACAACATGTAAATGAAAATGTTAAACACGGAGTGAGGAGCACATATCATGAGAAAAGGGCATACACAAAATATATAAAGGGGCCCTACAAATCAACTGAAAAATAATAGGACAAAAGTGAAAAAAAATATTGAGTAAGTGCTTCAAAAAAGAGAATATACAAATGGGTAATAAAAATTTTAAAACATACAGTGTAATTAGTAATCAGAGAAAATAAAATTAAAATCACAATAAGATACTTCTATACACCTACCATACTAGCTAAAATTAAAGACTGACACTACTAATTGTTGTCAGGGATATGGATTATTTCACATTCTTTTGCAATGCTAGTGAGAGTATAAATTGACACAGTCACTGTAAAAACAATTTGGAATTTTCTGTTAAAATTTAACATTCCCATATCTCACAAACCAAAACCTAACTCACTGCCATCAAGTCAACTCTGACACATAGCTACCCCCCATTGAGTTTCTCGGCTGCAAATTTTTAAGGAAGTAGATTGCCCAGTCTCCCTGCCATGGAGCAACTGGTAGGTTTGAACTGCTGACTTTCCAGTTAGCACTCAAGTGCCTTATCCACTACACCACCAGAGCTCTCATATCTGTGACCCAGAAATTCCACTCTCAAGTATATATATTCAACAGAAATCAATGCACATATATGGGAGAAGTCATATATCAAAAAGTTCATGTCAACATTGTTCATAATGTTTTAAACTGGAGCAACCTGAATCTGCACCAACAGTAAAATAAAAACTAAGTAAGCTGTAAATAATCATGCTATAGAATAATATGATGAAAATGAAGGAATTAGAGCTACATAAAACAAAATGAATGAATCTCAAGACACAATCTTAAGCAAAAGGAGTGAAGCAAGAAATATGTACAATGTACAATGATTCATTTTATATGAAGTTCACCTAGCAGGTAAATTAAACTATATTTTTAGGAATACTAAGGTGGGAAAAAAATCAAGGAAAAAAAAAGAAATGATTACTATAAAATCAAAGTGTTGGCTACCTTTATGAAGAAAGGAGAGATTAGTCATTGAGAGGTTATATTAGATCTTCAACACTGAGGTGCTGATGGTGCTTGACCTGGGTTACAGTTACAAAGGTATGTGATTTGTGATAAATTAATAAATTGCATGCTTTTCAGTACACTTTTCTGTTTTATGTTATAAATTATACTTTAAAAGCTATCAAAAGAAATAGTAGTATGAGGAAATGAAAAATGATTGGAAATGGAACTGTATATTATACATTTATACACATTTATTAAATATATGACATTTTTTCTTAAGGAAGCCCTGTGTGATAAAGTGAAATTTGAGTAGAGATGAGAAGAAAGTCAGGAAGTGGAGGTATGTAGATAACTAGGGAAAAGGATTTTTAGGAACATGAGAAAGGCCATTCAAAGGCCCTGAGGTTGAGGTATGCTTAGCTTGTTAGTGGAACAGCAAGGAAAACAGCATGGTTGGAGTATGATGAATGAGGAAGAAAAAGGTAGGACATGAGATTAGAGTATTTTCAGTGCATCAGATCACATACAGGTTTGTAGGACATTGTCAAGAGTTTAAACTTTATTCTGAATGAGATGAGAAGCTGCTGGAGGGCTTTGAGCACAGGAGGGACATGAACGAATTGCATTTTAAGAGGATCATTCTGGTCACTGTTTGACAAATAGACTAGAGAAGTAAAAAGGTAGACTAGCTAGGAGGCTATTGCAATAGTACAGGTGAAAAATGATGGTGGCTTGGACTAAGCAGTCATGGTGAGAGTGGTGAGTGAGAAGTGGTTGGACCCTGGATATCATTTAAAGCTACAGCTGATTGGTTGGAGAAAGAAGGGAGTCAATAAAGACAATATGCCAGGATTTTTGGTCTGAGAAACTAGATAAAGAATGTTACCATTTAATGAGAAGGAGAAATGTATGAAATATGATGTACTAGAGTTTAATATACGATAAAGTCAGTTTTTCCAATGAAAAAATTAAAGCCATTTGCAAGTGATTTCATTAAAAATGGTATAGTCAGTGACTAGGAGCTCTGGTAGCATAGTGCCTAAGGCATTTGACTGATAACCAGAAGGCTGGCGGTTCAAACCCACCAGCCACTCCTCAGAAGGAAGATGGGGCAATCTACTTCTGTAGTGATACTGCCTCGGCAGCCCAAGGAGGGGTCGCTATGAGTCGGGTTCAACTCAACAGCACATAACAACAACAGCAACAGTCAGTGACTAGTGAATTTACCCCATTCACAAAGGTTTCTAAATATATAAAAGCTCTATACTCTGAATAAATCACAGGTGTTTGGAAGTCTGATTACTATGCTGTCCAGTGTCTTATACTCTCTTTTTTTAAAGTTTATTTTATTTTTTTTTTTTATTTTTGCAGTGTTCCCTCCCCTCACTTCCCACCCCTGGTAACCAACAAAGAAAGTTTCCTTTCATACCGTGTTTTATAATCTCTTATGTACAACCTATTTCAGGAACCTGAATAATAAAAATTTCTATTTCTTTTAATGAAAAATGAAATAAATTCAATGTTACCCAATATTAAGGCTAAATCTCCTAAGCAAGTCCTTCTTTTTCCCAACTTTGGCTGAGCTTCTGTTAAGGGTGATGGAAATATTTGGAAATGGATAATGGTGATGGTTGAGCAACATGATAAACATGACTGAAGTCATTGAATTATACATGTGAAGAACGTTGAAATGATAAATGTTTTGTTACATATATGCCTCGGAAACCCAAGGAGGGGTCCCTATGAGTCGGGTCCAACTCGACAGCACATAACAACAAAAACATGTTTATCACAATTTTCTTAAAAAAAATGGATGCTAAAGCTCAAAACATATTTTTCTCCACCTATACAGGTTCCTGAATTTTTCTTATACTTTTCTGAAATTCAGCTATCTAGGAAATCTTGATTTGAAGGTGAATACTCACTGTGAGGCAATACCTATTGCAGTGTAATGACTGAGTAAAAAAGAACAGATAAATAAACTCACTGCCATTGAGTCAATTACAACTCATGGCCACCCCTCCTTGGGTTTCCAAGGTGGTAGAAGTAGATTGCCCAGCCTTCCTTCCAAGGAGTGGCTGGTTGGTGAAGGTCTTTAAAAACAAAGGACTAGTAAGAACCAAGTATGAGGTTCAGATCATAAATGAACCCGGGAAGTTAATACTTCCCAGTTTAGAAAAAACTAAACTCATAGTCTAGTGTAGTTAAGTGTTTAAGTCCTAAAGTCAGACAGCCGTAGGTTCAAATCCTGGTTCTGCCACTTAATAGCAGCATGGCCCTGAGCAAGTTACTTAACCGCTTTGTATCTCAGTCTTGTCTTCTGAAAATTTGGTTAGTATATGGCCTTTCTTGGAGAATTGCTGTGAATATTGGATTATGTGATCAACACAAATAACTTGGAAGAGTGTAGAGTATGTAGCTATGTAGATATATTTACCAGAAAATAGAGTAAGTGTTCAGCTAGCTCAGATAGGAGTAACTAGCCCATAGTAAGTACACAAAACAACTTTAGACTTCCTTTCAATAGAATTTAATTGAAAATGTCTGCACTGCTGGACATATATGACTTACAGACAATCAGGCAATGTGTCATTATCACTTTTTTCTTATAGGTACACTAGCACATTTGAAGAGACATTATTTTGAATGATTAGAAGGAAGGATGAGGGTAGTCTGGAATAAGAATGATATTCCGTGGCTTTGAAAAATCACAATGGTTGCTATTGCTTCTGCTAACACTGACACCTCCTTCCCTGAATTAGATTATTTTCATTTAACCCACATTCAGTTGTCCGCCCTTACAACAGGGAGTCCTTTCAGTTGATTGAAGCCCTGAATAAAAAGATGTATCTTACACCTTTCCTTGAAAATTATTATGTCAACACTGTGCCTGAATGCCAGTTGAATTAAAATGTATGACTTCCTTAGAACATGTGTTGACAGTTACTTTCTTCATTGGTCTCCCCTCTTGGTTCCAAGAGCCCATAAAATCTTACAACCACAGAAACCAAAATTATACAGGAGGCATTTAGTTGTATTTGGCACAAGCTAGATTTTGTGTGAGTGGAAACTTACTTCTTTCTGCCAGGGCTTTGCTGTCCTGTACCCCTGGCCGCCGTTTCAACCTTTCCTCTGGTTCAGCTACTGCTTTCCAGGATGCCTTCCCCATTTGTTCCTTTATACTTTATACAGCTGTCTGATCTAGGAGAGGCTGTCGGCCTCTCACACTTGTTAAGGTGAGTTGGCAGGCTGGTGTTCTCACTTAACAATTCCTGCGACATATCACTGAAGTAAACTTAAGCTCTGGATTATAAACCTTCTGGCACTTCAGTGATTTTCAAGGCCACTCAAGGAGCTTTGCTAATACAAGGAGGTATTTAACAGACAGCTCTCACTCAATCCAACATCTCTAGCTACACAGGCCCAGCTGTCTCTAGAAAGAAACACTTTGCTCTCTAGGCTGCAGAGACTTTTCTCTTTCAACACCGTGACAACTATCAATTCTGATCCCCCAAAAGCATTGTTCCAGACAGTATTTAATGTATGTTAGGTTAGGTAGAAATGACAAATATTTAAATATGCCTCATTAATGGCAGAATATCACTTACATGGTCCCTTAGGCCATCTAGGCTTTACTGAAACAAAGATTCATCATTTAACTTCTTATATTAAGATCTTTCCATCAACAGGCAAATGTACACAGATGTATACAAATATAATAAATGTATATAGATATACAGCCTCACAGCCACAGATATAAGTGGTTACCAGGGGTGGATGGGAGGGAGGGGATTAAGGAGACTCACTGCTTAGGAGACACTGAGCTTCTGTTAAGGGTGATGAAAAAAGTTGGAAACGGAAAATGATGATGGTTGCTCAACATGACGAATACAATTAGTGTCACTAAATTTCACGTGTGAAGAATGTTGAATTGGCAAATGTTTTGTAACAAGCATATTTGTCACAATATAAAAAAATGTAGCTAACCTTACCTATTAGGTTTAAATAACAATTAAAAACCATCACACCACTTAAAACAACAACAACAAAAAAAAAAAACCCTCTTTCAATGATTTAAGTACAGTACATTACAACACAAAACCCTTCCTGACCCAGTTCTTATCTACTTCTATAGTCTATTGCCTCATCCCTACCCTCCACACATACCCACCCACACTGCACTACGGTAAGTCTGTTCTGGTTACCTAGTGCTGCTCTGACAAGAATATATACCACAAATGGGGTGGCCTTAACAAACAGGAGTTTATTCTTACAATTTGGAGGTTTTAAGTCCAAGTTCAAAGTGCCAGCTCCAGAGGCTGGGTGAAACCCCCTCAATCTTGGGGTCCAGCTCTGCCTCCTGCTCCCAGCCCACTGGAGCTAGAGGCATTTCTTCACTCAGACAGCTCTTGGCTGCTGAGGCTGAGAAGCCCTAAGGTTGACAATTAAAATTGTCCCGACATTACCAAACCACATGGCATGCCATTAACTTAAGTCCATTGTATGTCCCCAGGTTGGCAGAGCATGGCAGGCTGCTGAGCAACAACACGGCTACATGCAGGGTCCAAGCGTGCCATAGGCTAGCAACCATTCCCAAGGCTTCTCCTTATATACAGGAAGCAGACCACATCCCAAAGGCAGTTATTCAGCTGCTTGTGGTAGATCCCACCATGGAGTTGATTGTCAGTCTCTTCATGGGGAATAACTACCACCAGCTGTCCAGCCACTCAACCAGGCCCAGCCAAGTTGATACATGAAGATAACTACCACAAGGTTTATATCTTCTCATTCCACTGACTATCTATCTGGAATGACCTTCACTCTCTGTCTGTTGAACTCTTTCCTGTCTTTTATGATTCAGCTTAATGATCACATCTCCTGGAAAACCTTCCTGATCTATACACCATCCCTCAAGACTTGTACATACCTCCCCTTCTATGCTCTTCAGAATCTTCTGGAGTTGAAATTCTAAGTAACCTCATTCTAAATAATATCTAATTTTTATGTTCTTTTCCATATCTCAAATGTGCTCCTGAAAATTTACATGTAGACAGAATTTCTATAAATCAATTTTTATTTCAAATACACATGATCATTGTCAATGTGAAGAAAATAAATTATGAACCTAATTCTTAAGGAAATCATTCAAATTTGTTTATATTATACATATATTTTTTAAATTAAAAAAAAATCTAGATTAAAGCAGACCAAAAATATCTGACATGCTCTAATAGGTGCTCCCCAGTTGGTTGATTTATTTTGTATCTTTTAGGAGCAAATCTGTATCTAATGCCAACGGATAGAAGGGCATCTCACCCTCAAGTATTTTTAACCTACAGTAGATGTCAAAACCTTATAATTTCCAATGTAACCCTTAACAATACCACTAACATTTAGCACACTGATCTTTTGTCAATATTCTTCTAATCATTATTAGTGTCTAAAAGGATTGTCATTGGGAACTATACTTACATAATAGAGAGGATAATGGAAAGTAGAGAGAAAAAAAAAATTTGAAACTGAGAATGAGAAATGGAGAGGTGCTTTTATTTAAAATCTTCCAGAATTCATTGAGAGATCTGAGAAAAGTTACTTTTCCTCTATATGCCCAGAGTTCATCTCCATGAAACAGATGCTGTGCCCTAGAGAGAAAAATAAAGCAACCAAAATGTAGTGATTTAAGTCAAAGATAAATAGGCAATTTAGGAAAAAAAAAATGTAGATGGACAGTGGGTAGATGACCTCTAATTAGAAATTCTGAAATTCCAAAAGCCTACCCACCTTCACAGCCACTAAAGCTTGGGCATCCACACAGATACATCACCCTGTTAGGCTAACTATATAAGAAGAGTTATTCATCACATTTTAGTTTATGTACTGGTGTGAATAAGAGCTTTCACTAACTCTACCAGAGATAAACACTTCTCTAAATAAATTGCTGCAGGAATGAATGGTAAAACACTCAGAACTTCAGTGCCCCTGCTTACTGAAAAGTTTTATTTTAGTTCAATGTTTATAAAACTGGTATGACTCTTAGACACCTTTTTTTAAATGCAAATACTTTTATTATCAGAAATATTAATTTCAGCAGATAACAACTCCAGCTCCTCTTTCCCATTTTCTTAAATCAATTATCTCTAAGTTCCTAAGTCCTCTAACTTGCTAAAGATAAGCTCTTTCACCCTTTGAGGTTGGATGCAGTAAAGAAGAGTTTACAGAAATGTTTGACAATCTTTTCACTTCATCCTTGTAGGTATACTCTTTTCTGAAGGAGGCTAGGTGCTAAAGATCTTTTTTTTTTTTTTGCAATCATGAAGGACATTTTCTTATTTTTATTTAGGTTAGGAATATATAGAACCCTGACCACATGAAAAGTGGTGATGGAAAATGTTATACTGTAAAGGGCACCAACAAGGTTTCGTTTCAAGCCTTCTGGGTAGACCAGGATGAAAAAGCTATGACCCTTGAGGATAATATGCCCTAGGGAGAGCCCAGCATATTTTATGCCAGTACTTTACATATAATGAATGGTTTGCTTTTATACAGTTCACACATTATTTCCTATGTTTTATCTCACTTGACTGAAACAATAATCTTGTAAGATCAGTAGGAAATATATTATCTCCATCTTGTAACTGAGGCAATAGAGGCTTAGAAATGTTAATTACTGAGTTTCAAAAGTTAGTAGATCCAGAACTCGAATCTGTGGTCAGCCTCCTAGATTTTTCCAGATTGTGATGAATTCCAGTCTTGAGAGAACAGCAAAACAATACCAAGAACCAATTGAACAGAACAGAGGCTGACCAATTCAAAGAATGCCCCCCACCTCCATTATTCCACATCCATGGAGTTAAGGGCTTATCTGTTATTTGTACAATTTGATGGCAATCATCTCCTCAACTATCTGTTGCATCTGACAGAGGGAACACTGGGCAGGTACATATTTGCTCAGAGGCACTCTCACCCTTCTGCCTCCACCCATAAATCACAGAGCCTTTGAGAAGGCAGCCACCTCTGGGCTGAGCACAGCAAGTGTTGAACTGTGAGTAATAATTTATACCGCAGAGTAATTTCAGCCTGAAAGTGAAAAAGATTTCTCAACCCTCCCAAAGCTGAAAGGGGACGTAAGTCATATAATTTTATGCCACCAACACATGTATCATATGAAGGGGGAAAATTTTTTCAATGACCTGAATGTTATGTGTTGTCATTAAAATATGTTTAGCCAAGGCTGTGGGTCTATTTGAAGCTCATTTAAGGGTATGTGTCATACTTGGTCTCAGGCAGAACCTGAAGCCAATTTAGAGAGTGTTTGTTATCAGAAGTCTTCATGTTCGAGGTGTGAAATTTACAGTCAATAGAAAGTAATTTTCTGATTGGAACTCAGCCCAAACATTGCAATGGATACAGTGAGAATGCCATGGGATCTGTAATATCCATCAATGACAGATTCTGAGGTTTAAATTCTCTCTCCAAACCAGCCAGGGCAGACAAGATGGAGAACTGAAAAAAACCATAAGGAAGTAGTATAAATTAAGTTCTTCCCTACACTATCTCCTATATAATAATTTCCAAAGAGTTGTTGCTAAACCTTTATTAATTGACATCTTGACAAATAGACTTCAAAATATGATCTTATTTTTCCTGTCCTCCTATTTCCAATCCCTGAAATTGGAGAGTTTTTCCATCTTATTTATGCTGTATCTCCAAGTATCCTAAGTGCTTTGGTATGTGAGGTTGCTTAGGACCCAGGCATCAGCAAAAGTCATTATGATCATTTTTGAAGCTGCTTTTGCTGGCGCATGAATCATATGTTGAGTGTTAAGATTCTAACCTACTTCTTTAGTCCATAGCTCAAATGAGGTATCTTCTGTACAGGCTTTCCTTATGTTCTCAGGTGAAATAAAGTGCTGTGCTTCTTATGTGTTCTCATATCTTGGTTATAAGGTTAGGCATGTCAGTTAATTGTTCACTTACTTTTCTGCCTTCCTATGCACATTCACACATGTGCAATACACTGTGAACACAGACAGTGGCTTGGAGGCACAGGCAATGGCTTAGATATTCCTACTATAATTTTCAATCACAAGTGTTCAAAAAATGTTAAGGAGGAAGAGAGGAAAAGAGGAATTTAAGAACTTTCAATCCCTCTTGATCACTTCTAGGTATCTGCCACAAAGTGAAGATATGTTCATAAGAGTTTAATTCTACATTATAATTCTTACTGAGCCTATTAATGATTTTATATGTTTATCAGTTCAAGGGGCCTTTAACACAAACTTTTTTGTTTATGGAGAGGTGTTTCAATTAGCTACTGTTGCACAACAAACCAATACAAAATTCAGTGGCTTAAAAATAAGCATTTATTCTTGCTCATGAATTATGGCTCAGCTGGTTAAGAATATAATTTTTAGCAAGCATACTTTTCTCTAGTAAGAGTATAGATATTCATTTACAATACTTTATGAACTACTGGATTGGTAACAGACTACATTCTCTGATAATAACCTTAGTACTATATATACATATATATATAATAACCCATGTATATATATACACACACACACACATCACATACTGAGTAATCAGAGTTCTTTGGAAAAGGAGATGACCTTCCTTTTCTCTAGTTCAGTGTTTTAAAAAATATTTTTATTTTTATTAGTGTTATTTGATGATATTTATTGTTTTATCTGTATAAGTGGAAGAAAACAGATAATTCTTATAAAACCAATCCCAAATAGTGATATCAAAATCACAATAAATTAAATAGCTCAACTCTCTCGCTCTCTTTCTTGCTCTCTCTCATAGGACATTCAGATTCAGTTTTCATGTGTTGTTATATGAACAAGTCTCTGGAAAAGACTTTTGTATTCAAAAATGTTTCTCTCTAATCCTGCCAGAATATCTAAAATTCCAACTAGAAAACCTAAACTTCCTTTGAGTATTAAAATGCAAATGCTATTTGGGAGGATTAATGTGTGGTTTAATTACTATCCACTGATGGCTTAATTTGAGTTTGTCAATTTCCTAAGTGTAGATGGAAACCTGAAGGAAAGGGACCTATCCCAGGTTCCTTTGCATTTGAATGGGTGATCACCTACATCTACCCTCTGAGAACTCAGCAAGGCAAGAAATGGAAAAGCTCCTCTGAGATGGACTTCAAAATCTCAAGGAAGCTGCAGGTCACGGTGACAATGTTGGGTTGCAGAGGAACAGATGGTAGAGCTGAGCCCTGCCCAAGGAAAAGGAGGTAGAGAAATCAGGCAAAGGAAGAGTTTTATAGACAAAAATCAGTCTCTTGTTATATAGTTCCAGCATTCAACTAACACATGACTAGTTTTTCTGCATTACTGGAGGGATCCTTTTTCATTGGACAGCTATTAATTTGGCAGTTATCAGAAATCAAGGAAGTTCTTTCTAATATTTTTAGCTTGGAGGTCTAGAATTTACATTTATTATACAGGCAAATCCCTCTCTTTATCCTCCTTCACCTTCTCTTTTTATCTTATTATGGTTTTTGCACAACTTCTTTCTGTCGTATCTGTTCCCCTTTTCATTCTTCCTACCCTCTTTTTTGCTCCCTCTATTAGTGTCTCCTTGTTATAGAAGCAAGGTGATCTCCAGGGGAAAAGAGAAAAATGATAGAACAAGCGAAGCACAAACAGCTCCCTTGGAAAGGTCATCAGGAGTTTTAAGTAGAAATGTCATTGTTATTCTGTCACAAAAATAATAGACCTAAGCTACTCACACAAGAGGTAGATTCTAACCTTCTGGAGCTAGAATTGGTGAAATGCTCCTTTTGAGGTTTGACTTTTAATCCACAGCAGTATTTGGAAAATGTCCTAATCTCTCTATTATTCTTCCTGCACACCACTCCATAAATGTGGTGTGTCATGTAACTCTCCTTCCATACAGTCAGACATCCCCATGATAAGACCAATGTAGGAGGTATCCTGAGTGTTTTGCACTTTCCCTTCTCTGGGCTATTAGAATCTCTGATTGACTCAGTCTAACAGTTCTGACTGGGAAAGGAGCTCAAAGGCCAGAGGAGCATTAAGGATATGTGCTGGCTTTCTCCTTTCTGCCAGACTTGACATTTTCCAGCCTTATAACCCATTAGTATCTCTCTTTCTTTCCTTCCCTCTCACAGCTCACCTTGGAAACAAAAAGAGCTGATCAGAAGTCAAGGACCCATAAGGTGAAATGGTGAAATTGAAAAGATACTTCTCTCAATTCCATTTGTCTTGTTTGTCATTAGCTGCCATGGAGTAAGCCCACAATTCATGGTGACTCCAGGCACAACAGGACAAGAAGCTGCTCTGTGTTGTGCCATCCCCATGATTGATGCAGATCAGACTATTGTAATACATAGGGTTTTCATTAGCTGATTTTCAGTTAATCACCAGGTCTTTTTTCCTAGTTCATCTTAGACTGGAAGCTCCACTGAAACATTCTCAGCATCATAGCACCACACAAGCCTCCATGGACAGAAGTATTGGTGAAGAATCAAACTTGGGTCTCTTGCATGGATATATACACATTATCCTCTGGCCTCACACCAGCTTTTCTTTTTATCTTGGTTGAGAATCAAAGATACAGGGAAAGAAGGATACTCTTGGGTTTCCTTTCCCATGAATACCAAAGAATGACTCTATCTGTTTATTGGTTAGAACAGAAAGGTCAACACAAACCCAAACACCTAGAGACCTTGGTAAAGACATATCAGCTACAAAACTGAGGTATCCCAAATTTAAATGTACTGGTCAAACTGTGGTCTATTTGGTAATTAACTTTTCTTTTGAGGACAAAGATATTCCAGTTTTAATAACAGTGCTGCCATTTACAAATTGTGTGAGCTTGGGTTAATTACCTGATGTTATCTTATTTCAATTTTCTCATCCATAAAATGATATATTAAGATATTATTACTATTGGGAGAATCATCAAGATGGCGGACTAGGCAGAAGGACTGCACAGACCCTCTTCAACAAAGAAAAGGGAAACCAATAAATACAGACACAGAAGATAATCTTGGACCCCTGAGCCTTGAAGG
>NW_006921631.1:11711307-11725727 GCF_000298275.1 Orycteropus afer afer | reverse complement strand
TATTTTATTACTATTAAAGAAATAATAACTGTGTTTGTCACATGATAAGCACTGATTAAATGATGCTAGATATTACTATTATTACTATAACTTTTTTTCTTAACTCATGAATTGTGGACTAATCAAGAAATCTAAAAGAATGATGGATATGATAGAAGTTAATATATCTCCCACTCCCATCAATGTAGAGAAGACCTAAGCTCTTAGAAGTCATCCAGGGGCCCATGTTTCTTCCACCTCAAGTGTGTGTATGTGTTTGTGTGTGCCAGCTTCCAAGGTCTGGTTATTCTAATTGTGGTCTTGAACCAACAAAATCAGCATCACCTGGGACCCAGGTAAAAATGCAAAGGCTCAGGCCCCACGTAGACCTTCTGAACTAAAAATCTATATTTTAGCAGGATCTCTGGTGATTTGTTAGCAAGTTAATGTTTAAGAAGTACTGTATTAGGTTATTTTCCTATTCTACTTGTTTAAAATAAACCTATCAGAACCATAAAGTAGAGGGTAAGAATTTCCATTTAAGGAGATGACATGGAGGTCATTCATGTCACTTATACTCACACTGACCATACCTAGCTTCAGGAAGGCTGAGAAACACAATATCTTGCTACATGGCCATGTGCCCAGCTGAAACTCCATGTGAGTGAAGGAAAGAAGGGAAAAGAAAGAACAAAGGAGGACAATTCACAGCCTCTCCCAAAATTATTATTGGTATTGTTGTAGTTATTATAATGAAGGATGGAATGCTATGGCCATGAGGTAGATTTAACTCATAATATGAAAAATAACATAACTTTAGTCTTTATACTGTTAAATTAGTCAGACACAAACTTACCAAATATAGAAAAGCAAGAGAGAAAGATTGCCAAACTACAAAACAGCACTCACTTTTTTGAAGTAGCAACCAATAAACAGTAGTGACACCACCTCAGAAATCCAAGGAGGGGTCGCTATGAGTCAGATCCAACTTGAGGGCAGTGAGATTGGTTTTTGGTTGTGGTTTAACTGGAGTTAGAAGGAGCCAAGGTACTCTCTCCTTTGTTGTTTTTGTTATGTGCTGTCAAGTCAGACCCGACTCATAGTGACCCCTCTTTGGGTTTCCCAGGCAGTATCACTACAGAAGTAGATTGCCCAACCTTCCTTCCAAGGAGTGGTTAATGGGTTTGAACTGCCAGACTTCTGGTATGCCACCAAGTGCTTTAGGCACTATGCTATGGGAGCTCCTACTCTCTCCTTTAGGGAATATATAGTCCACAAGTATCATCTTTATATGCAATTTGAAGAAGTTGTAATTCTCTTCCAGTAATGGAAAATTCTTGATGAAAACTCTACATCAGTTCACTCAAGATACACATACATCAATGAGCCGCTAACTGAGATCCAGAGAAAGGTGATAAAAGAGGCACAGGACAGTAGAACTCGACAAGCTTCAAAATCTGAATGGCTAAACGTAGCAAAGTTTATTTGTTACTCAGGTGAAGTTCAATGTGTGCCATCTAGAGCAGGCAGCTTCTAAGGTTGTTTGTCACAGCAAAGAAGAGAAAGGTGAAGGAGACATCGACATATAATTGATGTGACCTACATTATTTGTCAACTACTGTCTCTGCCACAAGGAGTATAGATTTGTGAGTATATGGAAGAGAAAGTGGATTAAATAAAACAGGTAATACTTATAATACACTTTACCTTAAACTCCTCTTTCTTTTTATGCTTAGATTCTCCTAAATTTAAAATTTCCGTTGAGTTTGAGGATATGTAGAAGTGACTTAAATCTCCAAGTATTCCTTTTGCTAATTAGAAGAGCAGCCTCACTTACAAATCAAAGAATACTTAGCTTAAACTTCTAAAAAAATATTCTGAAATTTTATTTGAAAACACATTTCTTTATACCTGGATACTTTTTGGGAAAATAACTTCATTTCCCTGAAATCTCAGTGAGGTTGCTATGCAGAAAGAGCACATTTTAAAGGGACAAGCTGAGGGTGTTCCAGACCCAACCTCTTATCCCACCAGTTGGGGCTGCCTGGCTGCACCTGTTACAAGAGATGGAAGGACAGATGATCTTTAAGATCTCTTGCAACCCTTAAATTTCAGGAATTTAACACTAATGGGAGGAAGATAGGAATATCATTTCCAAATAGTTTCAAATTCAGTGTATACATCTGCCTCCTTGAGTAATCTAATTGTACTATATGCTTGCACTATTCAGATTGACAAAAAAAAAGTAATGTCACATGTTTAAAGTTCCATACAGTTCCAAGGAAAGAGAATCAACTATGTAAGACTAGAAACCCACAGTTACAGTAAT
The DNA here is from genome assembly GCF_000298275.1 of Orycteropus afer afer. Taxonomy (NCBI): domain Eukaryota; kingdom Metazoa; phylum Chordata; class Mammalia; order Tubulidentata; family Orycteropodidae; genus Orycteropus; species Orycteropus afer. Next base: position 11,723,419 of record NW_006921631.1, on the reverse strand, counting down.
TATGTATCAGATAGTCATGAAGCATTGCCTAATAAAGGGGAAAAAAAAGAATAACTTTAGATTAAACACAATCCACAAACTTGCATTGGACATCCAATGATTATAACTCACTGTATCATTAAACAGGCAACAGTCAGCTTATCACAAATGTTGTTGTTGTTGTTGTTATGTGCCGTCGAGTCAGACCCAACTCATAGCGACCCCTCCTTGGGTTTCCTAGGCAGTATCACTACGGAAGTAGATTGCTCCATCTTCCTTCCGAGGAGTGGCGGGTGGGTTTGAACTGCCAGCCTTCTGGTTAGCATTCAAGTGCCTTAGGCACTACGTTACCAAAGCTCCCAGAAAGAGACACCCTGCTATCTGGCGGCTCTAACCGACAGCATTGTGTGTGGCAGGTGACTGCCTTAGGCCTGAGGCCAGCCTCCAGGGCCTATCACAAATAGGTGTGCTTTATACTCTGGAATAGATGTGTTCCTGAAAAGCAGGTTTTAAAGAGAATTTAAGTAAATCAAATCTGATTTTTCACATTGATTTTCATTTACATATGAGAACCAGAGAGAATAAGTGTTTTCCAATTGAATATTGGACAGAACTAACTTCCCTGTTAATGCTTGTTCAGATATTTCATTCAACAAATATATGTTCCTAGTACTGTTTCAGTTGGCACTATATTTCAGTCTCATTTCTGCACTTGCTGGTGGTTAAACGTAACACGTCCTTATCTGAGACACTTTCTATTTCTTATCACTACATATTTTGTTTTTGTTGTTCTTGTTCTTGTTGATTTTTGTTATTGTCTTCTAACTTGACTTGTAAAATATTATATATATATATATATATATATATATTATATAATACTATATTATATATATAGCAATCAACTATCTCACTCTTGGCTTACAAATTCTTTAAGACAATGTGCTTATCTTCAACAATCACTGATACTCTCCCCAACTTTTGTTCCTGAGGCCTGGTTCCATCAATATACCCCTATATGAATGAGCCCTGCATAAACAGGCTAGACTCCAACTCATGAAAACATGCCCTGAAGAATGCTTGGAAGAGCCATGTAGGAATGACACTATTTCTATACCATGTGTAACTTTTTGGGCAGTTGGGCTGATCTGTTCAACCTTATTTGAAAGATTAGGAACTTGAAGTTGAGGGAGGTGAGGTATGGTGTCACACAGTTAGTTGACTTAAAGAAAATGAACATTGGGTCACCTAGTCCAGTGGTTGGTGGTAGTAGCAGGTCAGTAAGCATAATTTGAATCTTGAAAGATGCCTTGATATTGTTGTTAGCTGCTGTGTAGTCAATGCCCTGTTGTGATCAACACAAACCACCACAGAGAGACAAGTGGTTGCTGTATATGAGCTGCATGGGCTGGATATCAAACTTGGGTCTACGGCCTAGGTATATGCAGTAAGCCTTATCCTTAGGCCTCAGTCTATTTCTTCCTCTAATCTTGGTTGAGAATGAATGATAAGCAGAAAGGAAAATACTCTTGGGTCTGATGGAAGGCAAGAATTCTACAGCTGACCCCCAACTACCTCTAAAGGCTGTTTTAGCACCTCCCTTTCTTTCCCCATTAAGAATTTTGAGTGACTGTGTGTTCAGAGAGGTGAGGATAAATGAGTTTTTACATATCAAAAATTCTGAGTGCTTTTTATGATCTTACTATGATCCAGAAATGATATATTCTGCACATATCCAGCTCCAAAATTAAAGTAATTCTTTTGCTCTTCTTTCTTTAATTACTGTACTTTCATATCATCTCAGTCCTCATAGTGGCATTGACAGGGAATGCTGGGGTTGCATTCCTGGTTGCCATCGGAGACAAGCTACTCCATCTGGAGGATGGCTCTCATAACGTTATTTTTTACTCCATCTCATAAAGCCTGTTCTGTATAAATATATTTTAATTAATTAATAAACGGGATGTAATGAATTCTGGCAGGGTGACATTTGAGTACAAAGAGAGGGGCTTAAACAGATTCTGACATGTGTTAGCCAGGAAAACACCCCACACGCATGTGCACACACACACACACACATTCACACTTGCAGAAGGTCTTTTTATTATTGGAGATATTATGTAATAGGAATTTCAGAAGGTTAATTTGACATTTGAGGGTAACTCAGCAAGAGAAACATAGAATTAGTTATGCATCTATATTTTAGAATTGAAAATACTTGACAATGTGAACTGGTTCCTTCTAGTAAGTTTGAAATGACTCATAAGCTGTTTGTTTGGGAAACCAGTTTTATTGTTTCTTACCTCAGGGTTGCTGGTGAGTACTGTCTTATATGGTTTTGTTGTCTGTGATCTTTACAGATGCAGATCACCAAGTCTTTCCCCTGTGGAGCTTTTGGGAGGGTTCAAACTGTCAACCTTTCTGTTAACAGTCAAGTACTTAATCATTATGCTACTTTTCTTACCAAAATGTTCTGTAGTAACTCCTAGCTTGATAGTTAATGAAATTATATATGAGGACTTACTGGGACATAAAATATATTCAATAAGTATTAGTTGTATTGTAAGTTGAATCAGCATTTAATAAAACATGTTTTGTTGCTACATACTGTCGAGTCGGACCTGACTCATAGCGACCCCTCCTTGGGTTTCCGAGGCAGTATCACTACGGAAGTAGATTGCCCCATCTTCCTTCTGAGGAGTAGCTGGTGGGTTTGAACTGTCAGCCTTCTGGTTAGCAGTCAAGTGCCTTAGGCTTTGCTACCAGAGCTCCCTACTAAAACACAGTCATCTTAATTTTGAAGATTTTGAATGTCCCCACTGAAGTAATCCTTGTTCTTAGCATGTATGTCTGGAAGAGTCTGAATACATAGTTAGAAATTCACTCAACAATGTAAACCATTCTAAATAAAATCTAGAGTAGGTAAGTTATTTATATGATTTGAAAAATTACCTTATTACTTGTTTATGCTTCTTTAAGGTATCCTTGAGTGGTATAAGTGGTTTAACACTCTTAGCTGCTAACCAAAGGTTAGAGGTTCAAACACATCCTTAGGTGTCTTGGAAGAAAATGCTAGTGATCTATTTCTGAAAAGTCATCCACTGAAAACCCTATAAAGCACAATTCTACTCTGATACTCATGGAGTCACTATAAATTAGATTCCCCTCCATGGCAACTGGTCTAGTGGTCTTACATGTTCTATATTGCCAGAGAGAAGGTACTTAGAATCTGTCATTTCTCTTGGCAAGAAATATTTTGGTAAACTTTCTTAAGATGTAAAAGACTGAAACACAACAAGAAATTGACCATATATGCCAAACACTAGGTATGTGTTTGTGGAACACCATAAAATCTAAAGAGAAATAGTCTGTCTCAGTTTGGCATTGGAAAAAGAGAGAGAAAAGTGGAAATACGCAGTGTGAGAATGGAAGAGGCTATCTGTGTGGAGCTAGTAGTGACTCTGATACAGAGTTTGGAGGTGTCCTTCTAAAATTGACGTAAGAAGTAGCTGAAATTCAACATCTTGGAATTTTCACATCATCGTTATCAAGAATGCTAAGTGATACATTCTGTAAACCAATTATCTTCTTTACTGATTTAAAGGGAAATGAACAGGAAGCTAAGGATATCTGGAGGGCAACTGGCCACACTGTGTTGCTGTTTCATGACATCAAGTTGGTTCTGACTCATAGTGACCCTGTGTAACACAGAACAAAACACTGCCTGGTCCTGCACCATCCTCACAATCATTGCTATGCTTGAGCCCATAGTTGCAGCCACTGTGTCAATCCTTTGGGAACCTACAAATATTCATAGCTGAAATGGTGGTATGTGCTGCAGATCTGGCAGTAAAAACAAAAAACAGACCTAAGCTGGCATTTTCTCACTAGTAAAAAAAACTGGAATACTGTAGTATAGACACAGAAAGGGAAAAAAAAATAAAATCATACCAGTACTACTAGATTTGATTGCATGTGACTTCACTGATGTCTACACAAAAGAAAACAACCGAATGAGGAAATTAGAATGTTTAAGCCCCAAACAGCAAACATACCTTCAATTACCTGGATAATTTTAATGTCAATTTTGTTGTAGCCAAATTTATTCTGGTGATTTTCGTATTTACCACCTCATTTGGTTCTATAGACACAATTACAGAAATATTTTAAGTGGGGGTGGGGAGGAGGGAAGCACCACTAATATTCTATATGTAACAGAAATTCTACTTACTGACAGTTCCCATTAGTAGACACTACAAAGCCGATTTAAATTAAACTTAGGTCAACTGGTTGCCTAGCAGTAAGAACTAACCTCAACATCGATCTGAATATAAATCTTAGGTGATATTTATTTCAGGCTTGAACAACTGTGGTTTATTAGTTTATTCCAGGGATCTGCAGTGGCCTTTGTGTCTCTTTTGGTAGGTCATTCAAAAATTGTTCTGCAGGTCATCAATTTCATTTATCTTTTCTCAGATATTAAAAGTAATCCTTCTAGAAACTCGCAAAATATTTTTTATCCAGCATGAGTTCTAAATCAAAGGTCTGATTAATTTCAGTGATACAACATCACTAAAATGTAGCAATACCTATCTCTGAACCAATGAACCCAAGATGGTCAGAAGTACTGGGAAGGACGTCAATGTTATTTAATCAGAAATGATTTAACATTTTAACTCAATCTGAAATATAGAAAATGCGACAGTTATGCTAATTTTACCTCATATTATTCTGCATCATTTACAAAACAGTGAAGGAAGAAAATAACTGGATGACTTGAGCTTCTTACAGAGTTTGAACATAAATTAAAAAAAAAAAAAAAACTCATTGTCATCCAGTCAGTTCTGACTTATAGCAACCTTACAGGGCAGAGAGCTGTCCCATGGTGTTTCCAAAGCTGTAACTTTTATGGAAACAGACTGCTATGTCTCTCTCCCACAGAGCAGTTTGTGGCTTCAAACAGCTGACCTTTCAGTTAGAAGCAGAGCACTTAACCACTGTGCTACCAGAGCTCCTTAAACATAAATTATGTCTCAACTAATCATTGATTGCCCAGCCTTGTCCATGTTGCCAAAATAATTAATGTAAAAATAGATGAACTTATGCTACAGTCGTTTCAACTTACTAAATGTCATTAGACTCTCAGTTATTAAAAAAAAAAAAAGAACAAAAACAATAAACTCATAAATTATTCCCTTTGGTAACTTTTAGAGATTTTTTTTTAAAGGATTCATTATAATTTTTTAAATTTATGAGACCACTAAATGCAGAAGTGCTCTTTCTCTTACTCCTCACTGTACTATATAAAGGACCTTTCATGTTTCCTGGCTCATAGTATGTGCTGAGCATTTGTTGAATTAAAAAAAAAAAAAATGCTGATATTTGGTTGCCCATTCTAGTTACAAACTGAACCCAAAAACTTCAGAGTTCAGAAGGCTAGGTTTTATTTTATAGTCCAGATTGGAAGTAAAAAGTCCGGATCTTGCAATGATATCCTTTGTGCTAACTGCTTTTTTTAAATAAGTCTAAATACTATCAATATATACAAAATAAAATATATACAAGTATAGCATAAAATGACCATGGAAAATGTAACATAAAGCATCTTTTCTTTTTTTTTTTTTTAATTCCTCCCAGGGAAAATTTAAATTATGAAGATGTTTATGGAACTATGCCAAGATAATCAGAAAACCAGAATTGAGCTGGAACAAAAACAAAACAAAATACCTATTTCTAGCTACAAGGAGTACACAAAAATACTCTGCTTATATTTCCACCTATTATGGAATCTGGGGAGTCATTGCTAGCATTCTGTGGACTGTTGTCAATTGCTTTGATTGGTTATAGAAAAGCACATATAGGGGTGTGTGTGTGTATGCCAGATACAGAAAAGTTGTTAGCTGAATTATTTCACTGTGAAATAAACCTGTGATCGAGTTGTGATCCGATCAAAACAAACACCAATTAAGATAAGAATCTCCTCCCCACTTCTTCATGGTTCTGTAACCGTCCAGAAAGATCATGACCATGTGAAGTATCATCAGGACCAGTTTTCATTCCCCATTAAACTACAGGCGACAATTCTCTGCAGCTTCACAGAGTTCAGGTTGTTGTTGTTTAAGGGACATTAAGTCAGCACAGTTGGGAATGCCAGCTCTGCCAGTCAAGCAGTAGGAAGGGTAAGAGTGTGGCCACCTGCCTATTCCCTCATCCCCTTATCCACATCACAGATAGTGACGCTAATCTCTGAAGCTAGTCTCAACACACTACAAAGGATTTTTTTCTATCTTTTCTTAGGTATTGTGATCCCTACTGGTAAAACTCAACCTCCAACTACTACTAGTGCCAACGCAGTTGTTACTAAGTAGGTTTTCCTCACTCTCAACTTTCAAGTTGACCTTTGGAATGATGGAGAATGATGAGGTAGGCTTGAGCTTTGTACTCGATGGGGGGGCGGGGAGGAATGTGAAATGAAAAGGATGCTGAATCCAGCTAATTTTAGTCTCTTTTTTTTTCCCCCTTTCAGAGGGTTGATATTTCCTGTCTACCACTTGAGTGATTAATAACACAGTGGCTGGTTCTTCTTTACCCAGAGGGGTATTGTCATCCTTGGTAAAGTTTGACATTTTACACTTTAAGTAAGCACACCCTTAGGCAAGGAGACACCAAGAGACAGATTTCTTTATTAAAAGAAGATGTCACCAAAAGAGCAAGTCAACAAATATGCCACTACCAAGAAACAACTTACAGAGTAAAGGAAAGAAGAAAATAAGGTAGAACGAAATTGGAGAAAAGGGAAGGATGGAGAGATGAAGAAATAAAAGGAGGAGGGAAATGTGCAAAGTAGAGAAAGGAAGTTGTTCATCACTTGGAGTGCAGTGTGCATAGAAGACTATAATGGGCTATTCTTGGGTGTAGGATATAATCAAGGATACTCAACTCTCTTGCCACAATCAAGCACAAAAACAGAGCTTGATGTCTCTATAATTTATGGGTAGTTCCCAATCAATTTTACTGTCGTGGCCAGTTTAAAAGAAAAATAATAGATAAAATGTGTTTGGTGTCAGGTAGGGTGGATTCCATTTGTTTTTTGTTTTGTTTTGTTTTGTTTTGTTTTGATAGTTGCTAGAAAAGCAATGGCAAGGTGATAAGTTCATATCAATACCATGGATAGCCTCCCATAGGATTGAAGTGGATAGGATAAGAGATCAGATGTGAGCTATCTCTGAAGATAGGGAATATGTGATGCAACAACATGAATGTCAGTGATCTTCTCTGCTAATCCTTTTACTGGAAGGAATCCAGTTGTATTAAATTGAGACTGCAGATCTCAGTCATATATGGATTGATATGTATAGCTACACAAATTGTGTCACTGAGTTGTTATTCATTTACCTAATATTTATCAAGCATTCACTTTGTGCGTGGCACTGTTCTTAGAACAAGAGAAAAAGCAGTGAAAAATTAAAATATATATATATATATATATTTGCCCTCATTGAGCTGACAGTCAAGTAGAAGTTAAACAAGATAAATAAGGAGAATATATTATATATTAGACAGTGATTAGCACTTAAGAGAAATATAAAGTGATGGATGGGGTTAGGAAGTATTGGGGACAATTGTAATTTTACACAGAAGAACCTGGGAAGGTCTCCCTGAGAAGATGTTTGAGTAAAAAGCTGAAGAAAATAAGAAAGCAAACCATGTGGATTTCTTTTTCAAGAGAGAATGAGAGGAAAGAAATTAGAGACAGCAAACAGTACAACTCTCAAAAAAGGAAAATTAAAAAGAATTGCAGCAGGGTATCGGGAAAGTGGGTGAAGGGGTTATTGGATTTTTTAATTATTATTTTTATTTGTTTATTTATTTTCTCTAAGATGGCAGAAATAGTAACATATTTTTGAATAGGCAAGAGGTAATGGGGCTGGTGGGCAAGCAGAAGGGGTTGATCTTAGGCAGGAGCAAAAGCAGTTCAAGGAAGTGAGGGTACATAGGTCTAGGTGGTACTAGGAATATAGATATGGTAATGAGAACTTAGGAAAGTTTTTTTCATTGAAATAGAAAGCACAGTTATCATCTGATACTGAGAAGAGTGAGAAGATATTAAAGAACAGGAAGAAAGCATGAAAAATAGTCTAAAAGAGCTAAGAATCTGTGGACATAAAAAATACAATATGACTGCCACACAGCATTAAGTGCTCATTTGAGGTCAATGGTAATGGTTTTATAACAAGAGCTCTGGTGGAGTAGTGCCAAAGGCATTTGACTGCTAACCAGAAGGCTGGTGGTTCAAACCCAACTGCCTTTCCTCAGAAGGAAGATTGGACAATCTACTTCCATAGTGATACTGCCTCGGAAACCGAAGGAGGGGTCACTTTGAGTTGGATCTGACTTGATGGCAATGAGTTAGTTAGTCAATTTTAGGATAGACTGTGACTTGAATTACTTGAAGTCGTGGTTTAGCTGAAGAAGTACAAGAAAGGAGGATAAGTACAGGAATTTGAGGGTGTATTCAAGGGAATCATTTTAATGATTAGTCAGAGAATTTAGTCCAGGTAAGGAATTAAGGAAAGATACAGGAATGGGGAGGAAAAAGGAAAATGTACTAGTGTCAGTGGGTTACATAACCCAGTTGAGTTAAATACTTGCAAGACTTAGGGAAAACAGAGAGAGAAAGCTAGAAAGAAAGAAGATTATGATTAAAGAAATTAAAAAAAAAAAAAAAAAACCATTTCCATGGAGTCAATTCCAACTAATAGTGACCTCCAATGGTTTTCTGAGGTGGTAATTTTTTACAGAAGTAGATTGCTTTGCCATCCTTCCATGGAGTGGCTGGTGTGTTTGAACCACCAACCTTCTGGTTAGTAGTCAAGTGCCTTTGGCTCTAGTATACCAGAGCTCCTTAATTAAAGAAAGGGATACATGAAATTGAGATCTTGGATGTGTTACACTTATTGGTAATGGCAAAACTTAGGGCATGGTTGTGAAAGTGAGTTGCTTGTTGTGATAGTTGGAGCTGTGTGTCAACTTGGCTAAACCACAGTTCTGTGTAGTTTAAGCAGTTGTGATGTGGGTTATTCCCATGATGGGATCAGATGTATATGTTTTGAGCGGCCAATCCATTGAAAGGGAGTTTCCCTAGGGGTGTGGCCTGCTTCCAGTATTTATGGACATCCTGGGAAAAGAGACACTCTTCTGTGGATCAAGATCCTGTTGTGCTGCCTACAACTCTCTGTAAGTGAACAATGCACCATTCGGCCTGGAGATATTGAATTCATCATTTGTTGGAGTCAACAGCCAGTATACTGCATGCCAACCTTGAGCTCTGCAGCCCCTGCAGCTGCATGAGTCAGGAAAAACCTCCAGATTGACATTTGATCCAAGAACTTGGGACTTGCCATGTTCTACAAGTGTGTGAGCCATTTTCATAAGATAAATTTTGCTTTCTCTATATGTATACATAGGAGCTCCTGTGGCCTAGTGGCTAAGGCACTTGACAGCTAACCAGAAGGCTGGTGGTTCAAACCCACCAGCCACTGCTCAGAAGGAAGGTTGGGCAATCTACTTCCGTAGTGCTACTGCCTTGGAAACCCAAGGAGGGGTTGCTATGAGTTAGGTCCAACTCCACGGCACATAACAACAACAACAACATATGTATATATAAACTTTACTGGTTTTGCTTCTCTAGAAAAGCTACTGGGAGTGGTTCTTGAGAGACAAAATCATAAGGATGGGCTTCCTAAATTGGTTCTTACAAATTATGTTTTGGTTCCCCAATTTAATTAATCGTAAAGGCACTGGTGACCCTGCCTCTATTAGTAAAGAGAGCCCTGTTAATCTGTTGTATGAGGTGGCAACACTAATATGCAAAATAATACCAATAGATCAAATACTTTTGAGAAGTGAGGCTATGGGTGATCCCATGCATATTTGATACTTTTCTGCAATTTTGTCAGCATGAGGAGTATAAGGAAGCTGGTCGGTTGGTCCTACTTATGCTAGACAAAGTGGTGAAACAGCGAGATGAGTTCAGGGCTGCTGAGTCACAGCTTAAGTGCCAAAAAAAAGACCTTAATATTTCCAGTTGTGCTCTGAAAGAAAGACTTATTTCTTCTAGTAACAGAGTTGATATTGCTGAAAAACAAACCCAGAGCATTATTGTAAGGGTGGCTGAATTACAACGCCAATTAAATTGCCAACCCAGAATGGTGTCTGAAGTTAAAGTGAGGGCTTTGATTGGGAAAAAGTAGGATCCTGAAACCTTGAATGGGAACATATGGGCAGATATTCAGGAAGATCAGGATATGGAGCATGTAAATTCTGTTAAAACCCTCCCATCCAAAGGGATTACTGTAAAACCATTATTCCTTCCACCTCTGTTTGATATAGTGCCTAAGGCACTTGACTGCTCACCAGAAGGCTGGCGGTTCAAACCCACCAGCCACTCCTCGGAAGGAAGGTTGGGCAATCCTACTTCCGTAGTGACACTGCCTCGGAAACCCAAGGGGGGGTCGCTATGAGTCGGGGCCAACTCGATGGCAAAACAACAACAACAACAACTGTTTGATGGGATTAACCCAAACTGTTCCTGCCTGAGGCAGAGGCCATGGAAGACATTGCTGAATGTTCTCAGGAACTTCCCCAACCACCCATTGTTGCTGCTACACCTATAACTGAAGTTAAGTCCAAATGAGCCCCAAAAGGTGAAATACAAAGTGTGACTGAGGAGGCGGTACACTACACCCAAAAAGACCTACTTGATTTTGCTAACATGTACAGACAGAAACCTGGAGAATATGTATGGGAATGGCCACTCAGGGTGTGGGATGATGGTGCAGGGAATGTAACATTGGATGAGTCTGAGTTTATTTATTTAGGCTCACTAAGTACAGATTCTTCATTCAATGTTTCAGCTCAAGAGGTTAGGAAAGGATCTGTTTGTTTGGCTGGCCTACTGAAGCATGTATTATACCTTAAATCAAATTGAAGTACCAAACCTGCCTTGGTATAAGGTAGAAGAAGATATCCAGAGGCTTAGGGAAATTGGCCTGTTAGAATGAATTTATCAGATTTGATCCCCCCGAGCCAGAAATGGAGAGTCCAGAGGACATGCCTTTCCCAGTATGGTGAGGAATAAATTTGTGAAGGGAGCCTAAGCATCCTTGAAGACTGCTGTGATTGCTATTTTATGTAAGCCAGATTTGACAGTGGGAACTGCCCTAAGTGAACTAAGACACTTAACCATGGTGGGACTGATTGGACCCCATGTTGGTAGGGGCCAAGTGGCAATAGTTAACTGACAAAGACAAGGTGGGCGTGGTTACCATAATGGACAGCACAGTCCTAACAGTAATCAGAAAATCAGAATACTCTGACTCATGTGGAATTATGGCATTGACTACTTGTGCATGGTGTTCCTGGTAGTGAAATACTTGGCAATCTACTAAATATTTACTTGATCTGTATAGACAGAAGAATTCTAGGTCACATGAACAGCATCCTAGATTGAATCGCCAAAATACAAAGTCATGGCTTCTCAATCAATCCCCTGACTTGTGTCAGTTTACAGTCCCACAACCCCTTGAATGAAGGTGAGGCCAGGTCCTCTTGAGGATGGACCCTATTACATTGCCAAAAATTTATAATGTCAATCTTTCTCCCAGCCTTCCCCAAAGGGATCTGAGGCCTTCTATGAGAGTGACTATTCATTGGGGAAAAGGAAATAATTAGACTTTTTGGGAATTACTGGAGACAGGCTCTGACCTGACACTAATTCCAGGAGACCAAAGCATCATTGTGGCCCACCAATCAGAGTGGGGCATATGGAGGTCAAGTTATTGATGGAGTCTTAGCTAAGATGCATCTCATAGTGGGTCTAGGGGGTCCCTGAACCCATCCTGTAGTGATTTCCTCAGTTCCAGAATACATAATTGGAATAGATACTAAGCAATTGGCAGAATTCCCACATTGGGTCCCTGACATGTAGAGTAAGAGCTATCATGGTAGGAAAAGGCAAATGGAAGCCATTATTAGTGCCTTTACTTAGAAAAATAATAAACCAAAAGAAATATTGCATCCCTGGATGGGTTGCAGAGATTATTGCCACTATCAAGGACTTGAAGGATGCAGGGGT
>NW_006921631.1:11707045-11710098 GCF_000298275.1 Orycteropus afer afer | reverse complement strand
CCACTCCAGTCACATTACCTTCCCTGTCCCACTCTGCACCTATCGCCTCAAGGGGAGTTCCTTATGATCAGTTGACTGAGAAAGAGAAAACTCGTGCCTGGTTTACAGATGGTTCTGTGCGATATGCAGGCACCACTCGAAAGTGGACAGAGCAGCACTGCAGCCCCTTTCTGGGACTTCCTTAAAGGGCACTGGTAAAGGGAAATCCTCTCAATGGCAGAACTTCAAGGCATGCATATAGCTGTTCACTTTGCATGGAATAAGAAATGGCCAGATGTGTGATTGTATACGCATTCATGGGCTGTGGCTGATGTTTTGGCCGGATGGTCTGGGACTTGGAAGGAGCATGATTGGAAAATTGGTGACAAGGATGTATGGGGAAGAGGTATGTGGATAGATCTCTCTGACTGGGCCAAAGAAGTAAAGATATATTTGTCTCATGTGAATACCCACCAAAAGTTGACCACAGCTGAGGAGGACTTTAACAATCAGGTGGATAGGATGACACGTTCTATGGGAACCAGCCATCCTTTTTCCCCAGCTACTCCTGTCATTGCTCAATGGGCTCATGAACAAAGTAGCCACAGTGGCAGGGATGGAGGTTATGCTAATGGCACATAACAACAACAATGGTTAGTAGGCTCAGCTATTTGCCAAAGATTGGAAGTTCCAGTCCACCAAGAGGTACTTTGGAATATAGGGCTTAGTGATCTATTTTTGAAAAATCAGCCGTTGAAAACCTTGAGGAATATAGTTTTACTCTGACAAATGTGGGATTACTTATGTTAGAATCTACTCAATGGCAACTCTTTTTGGTTCTTTTTAGTGGATGATTAGAAAAGACCTTTTTTTCCCCTTAGATGGTCTCTGCATTTGTAAGTATTTGAAAGCCAGTGTTTTTCAAACTTCTTTATCAGAAATGTTTCAAGGATTGAAGTTTATGAACATGTACTCAGAAGTTCTAAAGGCAGACACCAAAGTAACCAGCCTCAGGCACAAGTTGAAGTTTACTGTTTCACCTTAAATATTGAAAGATAGCATTTATCTTGTATGTACCACTCAGAATAAATAACAAATAATGTTGTTGTTGTGTGCCAGCAAGCTGATTCTGACTCCAGTTTCAAAGTGTATCTGTTTATTTCTTGCTCATGGCACAACCTAGTGTAGATTGGCTATTTGGTGTTTCCATCATCTTGAAGGGGCTGGAATTCTCCACTGGACCATCTGTCTCCAGCCAGTGGCTGAAAGGAAACAAAATGTACATTGGGAAACTTGTAGATTATTTTAGGCTTCATGTATAGAGGTTCAATGTTTATGTCTCAGTTATATAATCCTGCCTCACTGTAGCAGAAGGTAGGAATGTAGCAGAACTGTGTAACAAAACAGATCCAGCTATATATAAAACAGAACTCATGTTTTAAATGATTCACTCTCAAGCAAAATGGAAGTTCCAGAAAATAAGATATGCCATATTCATCCTTTGGCCTCTCACTCCTCTTTTATAAAGTTCACAGAAGGATCACAGTCTGAAAAGCACAGAATAAGCTAAACAATGACCCAGGGGAAATTTTCTCTCTCCATAAATTTTCTGGAAAACTGTGGACTAGTTTGCTTCAGTTTGCTTCTCTGTAAAATCAGAGTTATTACTGAGAATTGCATCTTATATTTGTCTGAGGTAAAATCTATGTATTCATGTGTTAATACACAAGAAATATCTAGAAAAAGGTCCCATACTAAACAAATGACTAATTTTTTTTGCATTTATATTCCACAAAACATTTTTCTTTTCATTCTCTCTTCATCAGAAATGACATTTCAATGACTGCTTCTGAAATTAGTAACTTCTCTCTGTATATTAATCTGTTATTTTCCAGATTATTAGATATTGCTGGTAATATTTCATGTATGTAGATCTATAATCTATAGATTTGTTTTAATTCACAAAAGCTGCTCTCTGAGAATTCCATCTATGGGACTGGCAAGTTCCATGAGGTTGCAACATTCACAAGATGTTTCCATTCATTACTGATTTATTGAGTTCAAATTACTATACATTGGATGGTTAAATCTACAATATTTAAGGTTAAATAATGACAATAAATAGACTTTGAAATCATCAAATGGAAAAGTCACTTAAGGAGAGAATACAGTTCTCAAAACACCTGAATTCTCAGAGTGGGACTTTTGTGAGGAAATTTAGGGAATTAGTTTGTCATAAACTTAATTCAAACAAAATTGGGATTCCAACAAAAATTAGAGATAATTTCCACCTCACCTCCATTTTTCAAGTCTGTCAATTGTCACAATCGTAGGTATAGATGTTAAAGAGCAAAATTATAAGGAGTTCTGGATTCTGGATAGTATCCCTTGCTATTTGTTGTCTCTTCAAAACTTACCACATTTAAATGCTGATTTTGCTCTTCCTCTTCGATTTCCACTTCACTCCTGAGAAGGTGGAAGTGTGGTTCAGGGCCACCATAGCAGTTAGGTTGTAGAAGTAACAGCAGAACCAGGGGCTAAGGAGGCAGCAAGACAAAGGAAGTAGTGGTTGGGCAAAAAGTCAAAAAGAGAGTTGTGATGGGCATTATTCTGCAACTTGATCACAAATAGCTCAGAAAAAGAATAATGATCTTGGCACCAGTTACCAATTTATTGCCACTCAGTTCCAAATTCACTCTTTATTGTCTGCTCTGAGAAAATGGATCTGGACTTTTTTTTCTTTTTCTTTGTCTATAGGGGGTTGACTTAATAAAGAGATATATTGAGAATAATGTCCAAAAAGAAGCTTAAAAATATAGAAATGGCATAGGGAAGAAATATCCCTGAGGTTCTGGACTGTGGAGGTACTGATGTGAACTCATGATTTTAAAAATATAGAGACAGATACAGAAATAGATACAGATGTATGTATGTGCATGTGTGTATGTGTGTGTGTGTGTGTGTGTGTGTGTGTGTGTATAAAGCAGGAGCACTTCTGTAGCAATGAACACACTTAGTACCTAGATCTTGATTTCCAAATACCAGAACCAGGGCTTCAGGGGGGAATGGTCAAT
>NW_006921631.1:11703425-11706745 GCF_000298275.1 Orycteropus afer afer | reverse complement strand
ATTAAAAAGGATGAAGAAGTATTTTGAATGAGTTCTTACCAATTCTGGAACAATTTGAGCATCAATATAAAAAATGATAGTGACAGACTAAAACTCATTCAAGAAAATAGGAATTGAGTGCACATTCAGATATAAATAAATAAATGGAGAAGAAAAATATCTTCTTTATAGTAGAATATCAAGTACTATAGAAAGAACAATAAAAATCAAAATGATGGAAATAGAAAATGAGTCTGGTGAAACGTATCAACAGTTGCTAATACTAGTGGATAGATGATTAATGAACAAAAGGATGGTCACACAAATTCCAAGTATTTTTCTCACAATGTACAGTTCAACTATAAAGGAAATATTTGTGACTTTACCATAGAGAAACATGAAATCATCACCTTCATAAGGTGATTAAGTTTAGTAACACCAGAGCTGGGAAAGGCTGACATTGTATGCATCTTGATGTGATACTGGGAAGAGCTCAATCATGCCAGCTATCCTGGCCTGAGTTTTATGAGGAAACATCAAACAGACCAAGGCTGAGGGACATTCTGTGGAATGAGAGACTTTAATTTTTTTTTAAGACTATCAACATAGTTAAATATAAAGACTGGAGACCTATTCTAGATTGAAGGACAATGAAGAAACATGACATCTGAATGTAAAAAATTATTCTGGATTAAATCCTAGACCAGAAAGGAAAAGAAGACCTTGATGGGACCGTCTTGTACCAATGCTTATTTCTTCATGTGGAAGATTATATTGTGGTTATGTAGGAACGTATCTTGTTTAAAGAAAATACATATTAGAGTTTTAGGTTGTGGTGAGCATTATTCTTCAATTTGATCTTAAACAGTTCAGAACATTAATAATGATATTGATGTCAGTAATCCATTTATGCCTCTTGGCTCTAAATTCACCCTTTATTGCCGGCTCTAAGAAAATGGATCTAAGCATTTAGTTTTTTGGTTTTTTATTCTCTTTCTCAGCTCCCAGTAAGCTTTATCAGTACGAGGGGCTGGAGAGACAGACATTGCAGGAGGATCTGCTTTTGCTTTTTGGTCCCAGTGTGCTCACTTAGTAGACAACTTCAGTGTACATGGCTTCTCCATGGCCTAGCTCCACAGTACACATAGCTTCTCCAAAACCCATCTTCTCTAGCATAAGCAAATTCTCCAACATCCCATTCCTGTGGTATGTGAAACTTCCCAGGTACTGTTTTCTCAGCAACCACAGATTTTCTAGTACATGTTTATTGCAGTATACAGTGGCCAAAAGTATCCAATGACCATCAGTCTTCACCTATATTCTCCTCAGATGGTTTTGAAGTAGAGTGCCTCCAATGAGACACTTCCCCGTGAATAGCTTTCCTTGGCACCCTGGAAGGTGGATTTCTAGCAATTCCCACCTGTCTAACACCATAGTGAGTTCTATGCTAGTCAGTGAGCCATGGTCATGCCCTCTTCAATGAATTCTGAATGTTGCCACTGGAGGGATTCTTCCTTGGATACTCTGCATCAGATACAAGGAGTAGTGGCTACTCCTTTTATCTGTGAACACTATGTGTTTTTTTGTTGCTGCTGTTGTGAGGTGTCCTGTAGTTGATCCCAACTCATTACAAACCCATGTGACAGAACAGATTGCCCCACAGGTTTTTCTTGGTTGTAATCTTAAGGGAAACAGTTCTCCAGGTCTTCCTCCCATGGAGCCAATGGTTGGGTTCAAGTTACCAATTTTTTGGTTCATAGCCAAGTATAAGTGCTACACCATTGCACTACCAGGGTTCTTTCTATATTCATCATCATTCTCTCTACTTCTTACAAGCCAATCCCTCATTACTATATCTTCCTGTGTTGTTGTTGTAATGTGCTGTTGAGTTGGACCTGACTCATAGCAACCCCTCCTTGCAATCTTCGAGGTGATATCACTACAGAAGTAGATTGCCCAACCTTACTTCCGAGGAGTGGCTGGTGGGTTTGATCCGCCAACCTTCTGGGTAGCAGTCAAGTGCCTTAGGCACTATTCTACCAGAGCTCCTGTATCCCCCTGTAATAATTAATTATTTACATTAATTTTCTTTCTCTTTTTTTTTTTTTTTAGGACTACATTACACTCTTTTTTTATTATTATGTTACTGTGATTTGGGTGGAGATTTACAGACCAAATTCACTTTCCATGCAGCAGTTTACATATACTTTGTCTCATGACATTGACCACAGTTTACTACAATGCAACAGCTCCCGTCCCACTTACTCCCCATAGTAACCTCTTCCCAGTGTCCATCCCTCCATGCACTCCTGCCTCCTGAGCTGTCTCCCTGTGTATAGGCAGCCCTTCTTTCTCAATGATCATTCTCTCCAAGGAGTGTATCTACCTCAGATAAATGTTCAACTCATATGCCTGTATTCTGTTAGGCTGGAAACCACAGGTGTGGATTCAATTCCAGACTTGAAAGGCAGTTAGGGGCCATAGTCTCAGTGGTTCCACCAGGCTCTATCAGATCAGCAAACCTGGTCACCTCCTTTTTTTTTTTTCCTCCAAATGATTTTGAGTTTTGTTCCACATTGTTCTCACTCTCTATCAAGGAACTACTACATAGATCCCGTTCAAAGTGGATGACAGTGGTACCTGGGAACCAGCTAGTTCTTCTGGTCTCATAGTCATACAGGCTACAGATCAGATGGTGTACCAGTCACTAGGACTAATTGTTTCCATGAATATTGGTTTTCTTCATTCTTCTTTGCTCTGGACGATGAGAGAACCATCGTTGCACCTAGATGGCAGCTTGCTAGCTTTTAAGATCCCAGTCGCTCGCTACTCACCAAAGTAGGAGGTGGAACAATGTTTTGTATAGTATGTTATGCCAATTGAGCTTGATGTCCCCTGCGACTATGGTTCCAAGCCCACAGGTTCAACTACTCAGTCCCTCTGGGTAGCTGGCTGTGACCAAGCAGTGAACACCACCTTCCCCTTGTCAGCTCTACTATACAACTGGAAATTCTGATCATTCGCATAAACTTATGGGACCATTGTCTTTCAACCCCATATATGTTCTCAGATACACTCTCCATTTCGTAGATAAACTTAATCATTCAGCCTGTCCACCCATCTATCCACCCATATACCCATGCTTGCCTTCACTGACAATGCAGTACTGTATGTACAAAAGTGTTCATAGTTGTTCTATGTACCTCCCATGTACCTCTCTATGTCTTTCTCATCATCAATGCTGCCATATTGGTCACTAACATTTGGTACATTGCCCTTCTATTCACCCAAATCAATGCTTATCTCTATCTATTTAACAGCCTTCCCTCCCCTCCCCTCCC
>NW_006921631.1:11699007-11699884 GCF_000298275.1 Orycteropus afer afer | reverse complement strand
AACAAAAAGAGGGAAAAGACTGTGTAGTCACAGAACTTCTAAATGGTGAGGAAGTTAAGAGAGTTGCAAGATAGAATGGACTGTATCTCACAATATACACAATAACAAACTCCAGATGGATCAAAGACTTAAATGTGGAACCTAAAACTATCCAGTTCCTCAAGGAAAATGTAGGGGCAAATTTAAGGGCTCTAATATATGGCGTAAATAGACTATACAATAGCCAAAAGATGTAAACAACCTAGGTGTCCATCAATTGTGGAATGGATAACCAAACTATGGTACATACACACAATGGAATACGATGCAATGCTAAAGAATAATGTAGAATCTGCAAAACACCGCATTACATGGATGAACTTGGAGGGCATTATGCTGAGGGAAATAAGTCAATCACAAAAGGACAATTACTGTATTAGTCTGTTATTTTAAAAGTTAAGGAAAGGTTTATCTATAGAAGGAAATTTTCTTTGTTGTTTACCAGGGGTGGGAGGGGAGGGGATGGAAGGCTGTTAGATAGATAGAGAAAAGTATTGATTTGGGTGAATAGAAGGGCAATGTAGCAAATGTGAGTGACCTATATGGCACCACTGAGGATGAGAAAGACATAGAGAGGTACAGGGGAGCTACCAACAGCAAATATGAACCTTTTTGCACATAGAGTACTGTGTTTTCAGTGAAGGCAAGAATGGATAAATGGGTGGATAGATGGGTGGACAGGGTGAACTATTAGGTATGTCTATGAAATGGGAAGTGTATCCAAGAATATACATAAGGTTGGCAGACAATGGTCCTTTAAGTTTATGTGAATGATCAGAATTCCCAGTTGTATAGTAGAGTACAAGGGGAAGGTTGTGGTCACTTCTTGGTCACAGCC
>NW_006921631.1:11691514-11698197 GCF_000298275.1 Orycteropus afer afer | reverse complement strand
TTTTCAGTCTTGGAGGTCTGGAGGGTTCTTGGGGTTGCTGGAAAACAGAACATGTTCTTAAGCCCCAGTAATCTGCTAGAGCACTGTCTCTTTAAATATCCAAAATAGTCTAGCCTCTTTTAGATCTTCAAAATGGCGGTGCCCTCAGACCGGCAAAAGTCCACAGCTCAACCTACCTTTCTCTTCACCTTCTCCATTTATTCCCCAGCCACCAGAGCAGTCCTCCGTGCAGCCCCTGGCTAAAAGGGCTGATTTTTAGGTTAATTCTTAAGTCCTACCAGCACTCAGGAATCTCCAAGCTGTCTGTTCCGTCAGGTTCGCTCAGAACACTGCCAGACCGCAGCTCCGTATGTCTTCTTTTTTGGTATTTTCACGCAAATTCTTCTGTTAGTTGGGGTTTTGTCCACTTCTATATTCTTCCCTTCAAGGCTCAGGGGTCCAGGATTATCTTCTTTGTCTGTGTTAATTAGTTTCCTTTTTCTTTGTTGAAAAGAGTATGTACAGTCTTTCTGCCTAATATGCCATCTTGCTGGAACCTCTACATTAAACTTTCTTTCTTCAGATTATCATTCAAAAATTCAAATTTCATTTTTCTTTCCTGAATGGATGCTGCTGAGACATATGAATATGGATATAGAGAGAGGTTTGAATAGATATAGATAGAGTAGGTGGGTAGGGTTATTGGAGCAAATGTGACAAAACTTTAACAATTCAGGGACCTTCCCTCAATTGTGCTACTCTTCTTGCAAATTTGCTAAAGAATTTAATATCTTATCTTTAACTTTGCTGTTCTAAAATGTCTTGATGCTGTCCCTATCACCATTTGAATGACTTTTGGTGTAAAGTGAAACAAAATTTCACCATATTTATTCAATAGAAAAAGACAAATCAGAAAAATGTATGTTTTCCATATCTATTTAAATAGAACAAGTAACTTTGATATATACAAATAGAATCTTATTGCCATATCATTTAAGCAAGTCTTACCTGCCTATACTGACTAAAAAAAAAAAAAAAAAAAAAGTTTATAAATGGCCACAATCCTCACTGTGTTACATCAGCTTCCAGCATCTTTTGTGGAATTAGTGGCTGAGCTCTGAGACATAGAGCAGACATTTTACTGCAAATGGTTAGTTCATTGGAGACAGAAAGGGCACATAACCATGAAATTTGGCTAGAACCTTGAGTATGGGGTTCAAATAGACACTTGTGGAAAGTTTACTTTCCACCTCATAGTAAGTTTATTATGGACACTCAGTTCCAGGTACACAAAACACCTTCTCTCACAGCCCTTGGTGCTTTTTATTCCAATGGCTTATATGTGTGTCTGTCTTTGTTACTACCATGTGGGCTCCTAGAGAACAGCTATGTCTTTCATCTCTGCATCCCCAGAGCTTACTCAGGTGTCTAGAAAATAAAAAGTACTACATAAATGTTTGCTGAATTAACATTGATTGCACATTGTTGAGGAAAAAACATCTTCATGAATTCTTATTGTCTTAGTTATCTAGTGCTGGTATAACAGAATGACAAAGTGGGTGGCTTTAACAAACAGAAATTTATTTTCCCACAATTTAGGAGCCTAGATGTCCAAACTCAGGGTGGCTGGCCGTAGGGGAAGGCTTTCTCTCTGTGTTGGCTCTGGAGAAAGGTCCTTGACTTTTTGAGTTTCTGCTCCTGGGTGATCTTCAAGTGGATTGGCATCTCTCTTCTCCATCTCTGCTTGTTCACTTGTTTGTTTAATCCCTTTAAAAAAAAAAAATCTTACAAGTAACTGTCTGGGGCCTCGGGGACTTGAAGAACCCCTGAAATTACTGTCCTGAAATGATCGTTAAACCTTTAAACCAAAAATATCCCCTGAAATCTTAAAACCAAAAACTTTAGTTTAACTAGTGAAAATGTCTGCCTTGAACATTATGCTTTTTTAAAGAACTATCTATAAGGGATCAAAATGATCATAGTAACTCAAAAGACTAGGTAGGAAACTTTAAGGGGCAGTGATTTTATGTTAATGGCAGAGGAACAACTCAGAAAAATAGGGTGAGAATGGTTGCACAACTCAAAAACTATAGTCAATGTCAAGGAATTGTACATGTAGAAATGGATGAATTGGTGTATGTTTTGCTGTATATATTTTCAACAACAACAAAATAAATTTTTTAAATGAAAATGATTGACTTAAGACAACCCTACACTAATATGGTCTCATTTACATAGCAAAGAAAACTCATTCCCAAAAGAGATTATAACCACCAAAACCAAAAAGCCAAACTCACTGTTGTCAAGTCAGTTCTGACTCATAGTGACCCCTCCGTGGGTTTCCAAGGTGGTATTACTATGGAAGTAGATTGCCCAATCTTCCTTCCGAGGAGTGGCTGGTGGTTTGGATCCGCCAGCCTTCTGGTTAACAGTCAAATATCTTAGGCACTATAACACATAGTTTTAGGGGATGCAATTCAATCCATAACACTAGTTAAGAAATTTAAGGTGGCACTGCCTGTGAAGAACCACCTCAACTATCTCTTTCTGCTTTATTGTTTCTTTGTTGGAAACAAAACTAGGTTACTTAGTGACATCATAATATTAATCATTTGAGAATTTGAAATCTGAGGCCATATCCAGATATGCTAATGCACACTGTTTCCGCTTGATTTTTTTCTTGTGGTGAAGAGGATCATTCTCTACATAGCCTATTGAAATGATTGGAGAGTTGACCTTATCTCTTTGTTTAAAGGGTGGAAACACAGAGCAGACTATGTTTTCCATACAGAGACTTTCACCTGAAAGATAGGACCAGAGAGTATCAGAGGCTGGAAGACAGATTCCTGCAAACAGCAGCTCTGTTTTGTGTAGGATGAATGCCTCTGGCCATGTCTATTTTCCCAATGTTGCTGACAAAGGTATTTTGCTCCACTTTATGGAGTATAAGTATCATACATTTAATAGCAGTTAGTGACGTCAGTGCTCTTTGGTATAGTAAATCTCTAGTGTGAGATAATCTTAGTTAATGATCAGCATAAAGCAGATAGAGGTCATTTTTTTTTAACGTTGCCATAAAGTCTGCGTTCACTATGATGGAGTTGGAAGGAGACAAACCCATTAACCTTTGTATTGTATTGATAAAATTATATACCCTCCTGGATATCAAAGATGGTGATGTGCCTGCAAGTCTTTACCTTTATAACTGCTCCTCAGTAAATTCATGACTGGGCCAGAAGCATAGGATTTGGCCACAAGTAATCAAGCCCCCAGTTTGTCATTTATTTAGGAATATGACCTTGTGCAAGTCTTCATCTGTTAGAGTGTTAGTTTTATCATCCATTTTTTTCCATCATTCTAAATGTAACATATGTGGGCACATGTGTGTTTTAGGACCCCGGTGGCACAAATGTTTGCATTTGGCTAACTGAAAGGTTGGTAGCTCAAATTCCCCCAGTAGAGCAATGAAAGCAAGGCTTCCCTAAAGTGATAGCCATAGAAAACCCTAGGAATGCAGTTCTGCTTTGAAATCATGGAGTTGCCATGAAGCAGAATCAACTCAGTGACAACAAGTCTATATGTGTTTTACGAGTTTCACAATGACTTTCATAACTAGAAAAGAGTGTTTCTTAAAGTGTCCATGGGGAATTAGGTTCTAATCATCCTCTATTGCTTTACATTCCTCATGGAACTGGTAAATGACATGAATAAGAAAAAGAATGTGAAAATACTTCACAAATGGGAGTTAATATTCATCACTGTACACACAATAGACTAATGGCTTTTCCTTGAAGTCTTCAAGTCATTGTGCTTAGATGTTATAGGGCAAAAATGAGAGGTAAGGTGGGAGGGGTAGAACTGCTCTCCTTTGCAATCTGTAGGCTAATTCAAGATGATGTGGAGTAATGGCAGAGAATTATCCCAGGGCACATTAGAGATGTAAAGGAAGTGGCAGTTCGTATCTTCCTGCAAGGTACACTGCACAAAAGGCAATATCATTGGGCTGTCACCTAGGAAACAAGACGTGACTGCCCTGTTGACTTATTCAGAGGTGCTGTGGGTCAGGTAGTTCATTCTGAATTGTAAAATGTGGAAGAGGCTCTTAGTCTGAGTCCTTAGCACTATTCCAAATCTAAGTCAAGAGCATTTTGACATGGCACAAAGGATATCAGTTCAAAGTTATAGTTCAAAAATTTTAAAGGTTACAATGCCTACAGGAAAAAAAATGGAAAGAAATGAGGTCAATTAAGCAGAAACCCTGCTACTTAAGTGGCATGCCTATAAATTGTCTGAAAGGTGGCAATGCATTTGAAATGCTTTCATGGTATAAGTTAATTCTTCCTCTTTGTAATTGAAGAGAATGGTGACAATAGTGCCATATCCTAGGTCATATTCTCCACCATCAGAATTAATTAATCCTGTGAATTTATTAATGTGAGGGTCATTTTAACTATTCTCAACCTATCTTTCACTAATATATCACTTCACCCAAGGCTTCCTTGATTGTTGTAGATCTCAGTGATATCCTGCTTCTTATACTTCTTTTAATCTGAATCACAGTTAAACATATATTCTAAACTGCCTCTAAATATTTCCTCTTTTCCCAATCAGAGCATAAATTCTTTGAGGGCATGGATTCTGTTTTACACTTCTTTTATTATTCTACCCTAGCCTCAAGCACAATTCTGAAAATAGTGCTTAATAAATACTTGTTGATTAATGAATACTTCTTGAATTGCCTTTAAGGCACCATTCACACTTTCTTTCACCTTAGGGTGAGGGCAATTTTTCTGCCTCAAGGAAATATGCCAAGGTCTTCTAATTCCTTTTCCTTTTTTAATTATTATTTTAATTTTTAAAAGCAAATATTGCAAAGAAGGAATCTCTCTGATAATGTGGCAGCATTCAAGGATGCCAATTTCTTTTCTTCAAAAAAATTTTTCTCTACAGATTATTAGGCATGCAGGTAATTTTATAGAATTATCATCAAGACACATAACATCTTCAATTATCTATTCAAACCCAGTTACTGTACCCAGAGCAGAGAATATATATGAATATATTTCTGGTTTGAGGGTGAAGTAACAAGTGCACCTAGCCAGAGAGTAAAGGTGATTGCTCAGCATACTTTACATGGATAACCAATTGTCGTGGAATCAGCTCCAACTCATGACAACTCCGTGTGTGTCAGGGTAGAACTTGCTCCACAGGGTTTTCAGTGGCTGAATTTTTCAGAAGTAGAGCACCAGGCCTTTCTTCAAAGGTGCCTCTGGGTGAACCCAAACTTTCAACCTCTTAGTCAGTAGCAGAGCAGGTTAAGCATTTGTACCATCCAGGAATGTTGTTGCTAGGTGAGTCTATTTTCAACTTATACAGACCCCATGTGACAGAGTAAAACTTCTCCATAGAGTTTTCTA
Source organism: Orycteropus afer afer (assembly GCF_000298275.1). Classification (NCBI taxonomy): domain Eukaryota; kingdom Metazoa; phylum Chordata; class Mammalia; order Tubulidentata; family Orycteropodidae; genus Orycteropus; species Orycteropus afer. Next base: position 11,692,801 of record NW_006921631.1, on the reverse strand, counting down.
GGCTTCTATCTTTATGGAAGCAGATCACTAGGTCTTTCTCCCATAGAGCCACTGGATGGGTTCTAACTGGCAACCATTCTGTTAGCAAACGAGCACATAACCGTTGCACCACCAGGGCACCATTCTCCATGTATAGCCCTTCAAAACTCTACATTGTCCTTAGACCTCCTTGACCTGCCATCCCTAAATTTGTAACACATTATTGTTGTTGCTGTTGTTACATGCCATCGAGTCAGACCTGACTCATAGAGACCACTCCTTGGGTTTCCGAGGCAGTATCACTATGGAAGTAGATTGCCCAACCTTCCGTCCAAGGAGTGGCTGGTGAGTTTGAATCCTCAGCCTTCTGGTTTGCAGTCAAGTGCCTTAGGCACTATGCTACCAGAGCTCCTACTGGGTACTTATTGGATCCATCTCTGTATGCTTTTAGTAGTCATTGTCAAATTCCATCTGGTTCTTCTTATTGATCACTGGCTCTGTTCAAATCACCGGTAAGGTCAAGAACTAAGATATTTTACAGCTTAAGTGGGGAGAACAGAAAATTAGTGAATAGGGAAGGGAAATTTTCATAATGGAACAGAAAGAGACACTACTATTATTAATACTTTTGTCCTTTTTATTGTTATTCTTAATGTTCCCCTCCCAGGTCCTAGATTTTAGCATTTTTTTCTCTTCCTTGTTTCTGGTTGAATTTTTTTTTTTTTAATTTAGAATTTTTTTTTTTCCTCCCCTTTTTTCTCGTGGTTAACCCCGTTCCTTGTTTTTCTTTTTGCATTTTTCTCATTTTTTTCCCCTTCATTACTATCCTTCTCTACTTTTTTTCTCTTAGTGCCCTATCCCCAGATATTGCAGGTATTCTTGGGTTTTTTTCTTCTTTTTCTCTTTTCTTATTTTGGCTACTGTTCCTGTGTGATTACATGGTGTGTTTTTTGTGCATGTGCTTTTAGTTTTTTGATGGTTATTCAATTGTAATTTGTGTCTAACTGAGTGGGAGACAACAACAGTCCGCATAAGACACACCCACTCCTCCTGCAACTTCACTTACTGAGCGAGAGCCACTTCCTCCTTCTCCACCAATGGGCCAACAATAAAAAAACCACCAAGAAGAGCCTGAATCACCCTTGGCTGCTCTCCAAAAACACTTAACAGAGATCTAAATACAAAAACGTTGTGATGCCTATGAAACGACAGACCATCACAGTCCACACAAAGAAGCAGGATAAAGTGGTAGAAACAAGGGAGCAGGATACAGACCCAGGATACATCCCTGAGGAAGAAGCAGCATTG
>NW_006921631.1:11677400-11686798 GCF_000298275.1 Orycteropus afer afer | reverse complement strand
TGGTTAATTTTTTTTTTTAAACCTTTGGACAGAGGAACATTATCCACATCAAACTTTGCATTTTCTCCTCCTTGCTAGCATGAAACCAGTTACTTTTTCTCTGATGAAGAGAGATCATGTTTTACTAGAATTTTTCTTGGTGCTGGATTCTATTGTGATTTCCAATTATAGGATAGCAACAGATAGTCTAAATCATTGTAGTGGCTGATTTTACTGACCAAAGTAATAAAGGAGGTTCCCTATGGTTAACACAGGAGATTGCAGTGGTACTCATCTGAGTTTTGCCTAGAACACTGAAAATGAAACAAAAACAACCATGGCATTGAACAATCAGAGCATCATCCAAACCTGGAAGTACCTAATGATGGGGATTTCACTACATAGGCAGCCCTTTCCACAACTCAGGTTTATATATGTCCTAGAGGCTCCCTTTCAGTATGAAGAACAACACTAGTTACATTTAAGATGAAGGTAAACACGGTGCTGATGAAGTTGGGTGAATTCAGTGTGGCATTGATTGATGACATCGCAGTATACAGCCAGACATGGGAAGACTACGTGGAGCATGTAAAACAAGGATTTGGGTAGCTTTTACAAATAAGCCTGACAGTGGGGCCAAGGCATATTAGCCCGGCATGCTGAGGTGAAATGTTTAGGACACAAAGAGGAGAAGTAGATAGCCACCACTCTTTGTGATGGTGCCTTGATCCATTTTTCAATGGGCCATTTTCATGATTATTGAGAATTATCAAATAATTTCTAGAAATTTATGATAATTCAACTGAAGTGCCACTTAACTGAACCAAACAGACCATCCAAGAAGGTGACCCCCCCAAAAAAAAAAACAGTGTCATCGAGTCAATTCCAACTCATAGGGATCCCCACTGGGTTTCCAAGGCTGTAAATCTTTATGGAAGTCGATTGCCTCATCTTACTCCTGTGGAGAAGCTGCCAGGTTTGATCTTCCAACCTTCTGATTAGCAGCCAAATGCCTTACTTGCTACGCCACCACTGGAGCCCCTTAAGAAGGTGACAGGGCAGGATAATTTGAGAAGCTCTTCCTTAATCTTAAAAAGTACTTTCCTATGTTACAGAATTGAAAAAGGACATCACAATTATATTGCCCTTCTTCAAGAGCACAGAATCCAAAAATCTCCCAGTTGGTAATTACCTATTATACACAGGTCTCTAACAAGGGGAAGTCGAGGAGGATGAAGTTACACTCAAGACAAATGTCCTGTTTCGGTCAATAGAATGCTGTAGTGAATGACAGCAGATGTACTTTTTACTGTCTTAACGCAAAGCTGTTTTTCATAAAAAGTCTAACTTTAGAACCAGAATGGGGTCAGCAACCAAGCAGCCCAGAAATGATCTTTAGCTTGAACAAAATTAGGCAGTACCATAAAGATTTTTCTTTTTTTTGGCTTAGTTTGTACTGCAAGTCTCTTTGTTCTCCTGGGGGGAAAAGATGACCTCACATCTTCTTATTATTCTTTTCTACCCTTAAGGTATTTCTTGTCATCTATTATCATATAAGCCCTGTGTTGTTAGTTACCCTTGATGTGCACATCTTATTGCCCCAACTACATTGTGAAGTCCTTGAGGGCAAAACCTGATTCCTCCACTTCCTGGGACCTGCTACCACATGCAGCCTGGTAGCATGGATATAGTACATATGAATAAGAGTTTGTTGATTTATTGAGCCATAGACAACTATGTGCAGTTCTTTCATTAAGAATTTTTCTTTACATATATTCTATCTTACTCTGTCAAGTAGTATTATAAGTTTTTGTACTTGCCAGAATCTCTGTCATAGGAGAGGCATGATAATGTCCTGCTTAAGAAAATTCATGGGCTTTAGAAAAAACACATGAATTTAAATTCTAGTTCTGTCACTTCCTAGATATGTGATCTAAGATTATCTGGCCCTCAGTCTACTTATACAAAAAATGTCCATAAATTTTCTAATAGACCATATGTAAGGATTAAATAAAATAACTATGGTACAGTACATGTCACATAAGAAGTGATTGGCACATAGGAAATAGTTACTACATGGGAGTTTGTATTTTGTAATTGCAGTTGGTGTTTGGAATGCGAAAGTTGAAAGCAAGAAAAATATAATATGGCCTTGTGGCAGAAATAACTCTGGCAATTACATGATAAAATTTTGCAGGACCTATTCATTGGAAATAACCTTTTTTCAACAACATCAGTGGCAACTACATACCTGGATATCACCAGATGGAATACACAGGAATCAAATTGACTACATCTGTGGAAAAAGATCACAGAGAAGCTCAATATCATCAGTAAGAACAAAGACAAGGGCCAACAGACCACCAATTGCTCACATGCAAGTAAAGATGAAGCTGAAAAAATTAACATTAGTCCATGAGGGACAAAGTACGGCCTTGAGTATATCCCACCTGAATTCAGGGACCATCTCAAGAATAGGTTTGACACATTGAACACTAACAACCAAAGACCAGATGAGTTGTGGGATAACATCAAGGATGTCTTACACGAAGGAAGCAAAGGGTTTTAAAAAAGACAAGAAAAAAAGAAAAGACCAAAATGGATATCAGAAGAGATTCTGCAAGTTACTCTAGAATGTGCAGTTGCTAAAGCGAATGAAAGAAATGATGACATGAAAGAACCAAATAGACTTCAAAACATAGCTAAAGAAGACAAAGTATTACAATGAAATGTGCAAAGACCTACAGTTAGAAAGCTAAAAGGGAAAATAAGCTCAGCATTTTTCAGACTGAAAGAACTGAAGAAAATAAGTAAGCCTTGAGTTGCAGTTTTGAAGGATGCTATGGGCAAAATATTGAAAATATACAGGAATCATCAAAGGAAGATGGAAGGAATACACAGTTACTGTACCAAAAGAATTTGTCAATGTTCAACCATTTCAAAAGGAGGCATATGAGCAAGAATATGGTATTGAAGGAAGAAGTCCAAGCTGAACTGAAAGCATTGATGAAAAAAATGGGCATCAGGAGTTGATGGAATATCAATTGCAATGTTTCAACAATGGTTGCAATGCTAAAAGTGCTCACTCATCTATGCTAAGAAATTTGCTAGACAGCTGCTTGGCCAACCAGCTTGAAGAGATCTATATTTGCGCCTATTGGAAAGAAAGATGATCCAACAGAACATGAAAATTGTTGAAAAATATCATTAATATAATACACAAGTAAAATTTTGCTGAAGATAATTTTAAAAATTATTGTATTAGTACATTAACAGGGAATTGGCAGAAATCTAAGCCAGATTCAGAAGGGGGTTAGGAATGATGGATAGCATTGCTAATGTCAGATGGAGCTTGACTGAAAGAAGAGAATGCCAGAAGGATGTTTACCTGTGTTTTATTCAAAGGCATTCAACTGTGTGGTTGCTAACAAGTTATGGACAACATTGCAGAGAACAGGAATTCCAGAACACTTCATTTTGCTCATGAAAGCGCTGTACATAGACCAAGAGGCAATTGTTTAAACACAAGTAGATTCTGCATAGCTTGAAATAAAAAAAAAAGTGTGTGTCAGGGTTGCATCCTTTTACTATACTTATTCAGTATGCATATGGAGCAAATAATCAGAGAAGCTGGACTATAAGGAAAAAGAATGTGGCATCAGGATTGGAAGAAGAGCCATTAACACACTGTGATATGCAGATGACACAACTTTGCTTGGTGAAAGCTAAGAGAACTTGAAGCACTCATGGATGAAGGTCAAAGACTACATCCAGCCTTCAGCATGAATTTCAGTTCATAATAAAGAAAACAAAAATTCTTGCAACTAGACCAATAAGCTATATCACAGTAAACTGAGAAAAGATTGAAGTTGTCAGGGATTTCATTTCACTCAGATCCACAATCAAGCAGTACTCAGGAAATCAAACAACATATTGCATTGGGCAAATTTGCTGCACAAGACCTCTTTCAAGTGTTCAGAAGCAAAGAGATCACTTTGAGGACTAAGGTACACCTGACCAAAGCCATGGTATTATGAATTGCCTCACATGCATGCAAAAGCTGGACAATGAATAAGGAAGGCGGAAGAATTGATACATTTGAATCGTGGTGTGGGAGAAGAATATTAATTGCCAAAAACAAAACAAACAAACAAAGTCACTGCTGTCAAGTCAGATCTGACTCATAGCGACCCCTCCTTGGGTTTCTGAGGTGGTATCACTACGGAAGTAGATTGCCCAATCTTCCTTTTGATTAACTGCCAAAAGAACAAATAAATCTCTCTTGGAAAAAGTACAGCCAGAATGTCCCCTAGAAATGATGATGGTGAGATTTTGGCTTACATACTTTGAACATGTTAACAGGAAGAACTGGTCCCTGAAGGAAAGCATCATGCTTGGTGAAGTAGAGGATTAGCAAAAAAGAAGACCCTCAATGGGATGGATTCACACAGTGGCTGCAGCAATGGGCTCAAACATAGCAACGGTTATGAAGATGGTGGAGGACCAGGCTGTGTTTTGTTCTGTTGTACATAGTGTTGCTATGAGTTGGAACCAACTTGAATGGCACCTAACAACAACAGTATATGACTTGGTGTTACTCAGTTTTATTTTCACACACTTCGCTCCAAAACTATTCAGATTAGTGGAGGCATTGCTTCCATCATTTTGCTCTGTACAACATTATGATATGTACAATTATGCAACAGTGCTTTGATTAGGCTTGTTTCTCTTTTTGTGTTAAAGGTAAATGAGATCAGTTACATAGACTGGTGTGAGGCAAAGGTAATGTAAACAGGATACAAGTGGTGATTTGTGAACGATTATGACACCTTGCCCCAGGCAAATCCTCGAAGCTGAATTTGCAGGCTTTTTGCTCAATGGCAGAAATATACTACAGGTGACAAGTCAATTAAAACTCAGCTATCTCCAAGAAAACATCCTTATGGCATATGCAATGCAAAAAATACAATAAAATTTGAATCATAAAACTTAATTTTGAATATGTTCAACATACTTCACTTTTAATCTAGGAGTTTATGCTTAGTGATCCAGCTCATGGACTATGATTTCTGCCTGAAATGGCACCTTTTCGGTTTTCAAATTACGAAACATTCACAGCTATGAATACAGTGTATTTCTATCTAGTAAGAAGGCTAGACCAGAGCCCAAGCCCTAAAGGTTGATGTGCAACAATACCTAAGATTTAAAAAGTTCAAAGGCTCGCATCTGGGGAGAGTGTGCTGTTGTTTCCTTCTTCTCTAGAGCTCTCAGTTCACAGGGAATCAAAGAAACATGACTCTAATCCTCTATTTCCAAAATCCAAGCAGTCCATCCCCAGCCTGCTGAGGAAACTCTTGGCTAACTACCCTATGAAGATGTCCAAGAAAGGAGTTTGGTTATTTGGTAAGGAGGCAAACACACTGGACTAGGAGGCCAGGATCTTGATTTCTGTTCCCCATACTGTCCCTAATTTTCATTTGTCTTTTGGAATCTCATGAAGCCTCTATGTCTCAGTTTTTCTTCTGCAAAACAAGTAAATGTCACCAGGTGATGCAGATTGTCAAAATGCTTGGCTGCTAACCAAAAGTTTGGCATTTTGAATCCACCCAGAGTGCTTCAGAAGAAAAGCCTGGTGATCTACTTCCAAAAAGTCACCCGTCAAAAACCCTATGGAGCACAATTCCACTCAAACGTACATGTGGTCACCATGAATTGTGGTCAACTCCATGGGAACTGATTTTTATGGTCATATTAGCTCTAAAATTCTTTGGTCTAACAACAATCTTCTTGTCACATACCAGTAACTTTAAATAAAAACACTTCTCTCTACCTCATTCACAACATTTCTCTTCATGACTCCTGCAGCTACTCCTACCAGCCTCCTTCCTGCAGCAGTGGTAAATAGGCAGCTGTGCCAAGGGAAGAAAACATCCCTCTTCATGCTCTTTCCCATGACTCCTTCCTATAAACTGATAGTAAGAAGTACTTAGAATTTTATAGCTGTGATTAGCATTACCACAATCGATGGCATGTATAGCTATTGTTATAAACTCTTGATAAAACAAAACATACGCATAAGATTCCTGTATTTTAAAATCATTTTCTGAAGATTTTCTTAATATTTCTTTGAGTTCCAAGAAAGAGAGATCCATTCACATTGCCTTCAGAAATGGTTGGGGGTTTTTTGTTTGTTTATTTGTTTTTTGGGCAAAGGCACAGGAACCTCACAGATACCCAAGATCTTCCCATACAACTTTACAGGAACCAGAACAGGACGCTGGAAAGCTTTGAAGAACCAAGGCAGTGCATTCTCTGGTACTGCAGTGCCTCTCCTTGTCATTGTTCCTCTTCTCTCTGTAGATTGGCCTTGTTATGCAGTTCCCATCTGGATTAAATTGTGTCCCCTCAAAAAAGCTATGTTGAAGTCCTTACCTCTACTATCTGTGAACATGACCTTGTTTAGAAATAGGGTCTTTGAACATGTTATCGGTTAACATGGGTCATATAGGAATAAGGTGCTCCCTAATCCGATCTTAGTGTTATCCTTATAAAAGAGGAGGAGAAAGCCATACAGGAGGAAGAAAGACATGTGAAAATGCATCTACCATCCAAGGAATGCCAAGAAGTGCCTGGGTCTGCCAGAAACTGAAAGAAACAAGGCAAAAAATTCCCCCAGAGAAGACAGAGAGAGCATGGCCCTACCAATGCCCTGAATACAGACTCCTAACCTGCATTAGTGTAAGATAATATATTTCTGCTGTTCAAAGCCACCAACTTCATGGTGTATTGTTATGGTGGCTCTAGGAAGCTAATACACCATCTCTCTACCAAGTGCCTTCTTATGGTTTATCCATAGTGTTTGATTCCTCATAAGTTTGAATTAAGTATAATTCCATTTGCTTTAGTCCTGACTGTATCTCACATCTTCTCTTAATGCATCTTTCATCTTCTGGCCCCACCACTATCTACCTTATACTTTTGATTTCTTATAGCACATGCTTGAGAGAAAAACTATCGGGTTCTCATATCTTTTTAAAAGCCAGACTACACAGGAAACACACAGTTCACAAAACCATGACTGGGCAGCCCAGAATATTTTGCCATCTTCTGTACCAATTTAGTTGGATCAAATTTTAAAAATAATTACTGCCTATTAAAATGACTGTGATGAGGTAGTCTTTTTCAAACTGGTTTATGGGCAGGCATGCATATGAAGTTCACCAGACAGTACCTAATCTGCATCAGTATTTCCCAGACTTTAAAGAATACACTTGTCCAAAAAGGTAACTCCATGAGTTCAGAACCAAGCATTTGTGCACTTACTTTCATTTCCTATCTTATAAAAAAGATTGGATTGCCATGCAATCTAAAGGCCATTTCTTGGGTATTCCATGTGTGTGGTCCAAGAGACCCATATGTAACACATGGTTACCATTTACCTCTAACATCATTTTGCTTCCTATTTCTCTTTTACTATCTGAAAATGTGCCTTAATTACCTACCTCTGAAGATCATTTTGAAGGGCACCTAACACAATATTGTAAAGCTGTCTAATAAAGGCTGCAACTATATTAGTATAGTTGTACTTTCTCATTAATACTACAAATAATAGTTCTTATAAACCTCCTAGACTTATTCTTTTATGTCCATGGAGGCTTAGGTCAGAAACTGACACCTACTTTCTGAGAAATGTGATCTTTTTACACCACACTAGGGTTTTCATAAATCTTCAGCTACAACTCTATAATTTGTTTTACACCATCAACTCCCACATCATTCCTATATTATTACAAAACCCAAACTGCTCCACTATAAATTTTAAAACATGAACTTTGAAACCCTCAACTCTCCAACCATCAGGGCTAAAAGTACTTGAAGAAACCAGTAGGAGTGCGGAGGAAGGCGAGAGGAAAGCAGCAGAGAAGTCAGACATTTTTTTTTTTCTCTTTCTCAGAAAAGGAAAAGGATCCATCCATTGGTTTGCAGAATGGCTGCATAAAAGCAACATAAGCAAAGACAGAGGGGAAATGTTTGAGTTAGTCCTTCAAATCTTTCCAAATTTTCTCAGTCATGTGCTATCCTAAATGTTAAGGTGTACAGTTCATACAGTTTTTTATAAAGTGGTCTCAGAAAAATATTAAAATTTCTCAAATATATTCAAGAAAATCTTAAGGGATTTTTTTCTTCTCCCCTTGGGGATTTTTTTTAACCCCCTCCCCCCAAACAGGCCTCTAGCTATGAAGAAGTAAAAACCTTCAGACCCACATGTATTGAAGGAGACATTTGGGTAGGATTCTCCAGTTCTCAAAATTCCTGGAAGGCTTCTATAGCAGCATTCTACAAAAGCTTCTCCAATGGTTCACCACGGTGGGGCAGCTCAGGAGACTGCTTCAAGGAATCCTGATTCAAACAATAGAGTTATATGAATGTTTCCTCCAGCATTTCTGGGTTTTGTTGTCATTGTTGTTGTTTGTTTAATTTGTTGGTGAGTGTGTTTGGTTTTATTTTAATATGACGCTTTCATAGAGAATCCTGAACAATTGATAGGAAATACAAAATATTTCATGATTTCTTTTGAGAAGAAAGAAAAAATGTTTAATTAAAATAATATCAGTGATTTTTCTCTTTTAGAAACGCTAAAACTCCCAAGCTATTTTTGGAGTACATAGTCTACTCCATTTTCTGAAACTTCTCCACTTAAAAGGGGGAAAAAAAACAAAACTCATTGCTATTGAGTTGATTCTGACTCATAGCAACCTCCACTGGGTTTTTTTATTTTTTATTTTTTTGGTTTTTTTCAGTGCTTATTTAAGATTTCAATTTATGCTACTCTTAACTTTTGTCTCATACTCTCCATTGGGTTTTCAAGGCTGTAAATCTTTATGGTAGCAGACTCTCTCATCTTTCTTCCATGGAGTAGCTGGTGAATTTGAACCACCAACCTTCTGGTTAGCAGTCAAATGCTTTAAACACTACAGCACCAGAACTTCTTATAAGAAAAACAATTGTTTTCAATTCCAACTCATGGCAACCCCATGTGTCAGAGTAGGGCTGGGCTCCTTCAAGTTTTCAATGGCTGATATTTTGATTGACAGGCTTTTCTTTCAAGGCACCTCTGGGTGGACTCAAAACTCCAACATTTCAGTCAGCAGCCAAGCACTTTAACCATTCATATCTCCCAAGGGCTTCTAACATACTATTAATTCATGTTCATGATTATTTCAATGAAAAAGTTCCATCCCTCAGAAATCCAAGAAAGATGGCACTAGGGTTGCCATACTTTCTATATTAAAGCAGAGGCAATTTTTATTACCATATTATAAGTTATGAGTTTGAGTTTTCTAAGCTCTCAGAAGGCTGGTGATCTGTTTCTGAACAGCCAGCTGTCCATAAGATAGGTTGCTATCTAATGGAGAAAT
>NW_006921631.1:11675368-11677140 GCF_000298275.1 Orycteropus afer afer | reverse complement strand
TCAGAATTGACTTGATGGTAATGAGTACAGTTATCACTACTAAAAAGCAAGTTAGCCAACAAAACAGTATAATTTGGTTCACTTTGAATTTTTAGTCTTCAAATATTGTCAATCTTTGTTTAATCTAACCCTACTTTGTACACAACATTGAACGGTTCACTTTTTACTACTTACCCGGAATTTTTATATTATGTCAAAATTCCTCCCAACACAGTTCTAAGATTTCAGTCCAGATTGAGGTTAAGTGACCTCTTAGTAACTTGTGCTCAACTTACAGCTGGCTTTTTTGTTTCCTTAATTATCTTTATGCTGTTTAATGCATGTCAGCCATCGGCCTTTCCCCATTCATTTCATGGAGTTAAATAAAAGTATGACCACCTGTCCACTCTTTTTTGGCTTTTCTTTTCTGCCATCCCTATTTTTCCAGCCACCAAAAGAAGTAGAAAGAACAAAATATTGTTAAGTAAATTCCCTTTTCTTTGGAACCCCATGTGATTAACTATTTGAAAATCATGTTTCTCTCCTGTTTTACATCAGGTCTTAACCTCTCAGTTCCAACAAAAATTGTAAGCCATTAAATGATGCTTGAATTTGCTAGTTATTTAAATACACAAATACCACATTCACACAGAGATATTTTGCCTTTTGTTACAGCATTTATAGGTCCAAAAACTTTGCAACATTGTAAAAATGCTAAGCATTTTATACAGCAAGGATATTTAAATGATCTTCGTTTTTCTTATAAAATAGATATTTGTGAATTATTATTGTGGGTCTCACCCACTTTTTTCATGTTTTCTTTTGTTTTACATTAACTTTTTCACTGTCTACATTCACACATTCTCTTTCATAAAACTTATATAAATATTCCCAGATTTATATTTTTAGTTCATTTTAAATTTGTGGGTTATTTTATATGGAGGGTACATAAATAGTGAAATTAAATTTATCGCTTTTTCCAATTACTTTTCTTTTAAAATTATTCTTAGGCTTTCTCTGTTATTGAATTGTTTAAATTTGAACCTATACTTTATTATTTTTTATACTTTTCAGGATTTTTTAATATTTAAATTTGAATACATTTTAATTCAATTTCATACATTTGATGTACACAATTGAGCATCCTAAGTTTTCCAACTACTTAATACTATAAATCAAGTAATTGGAATCTGCACCCTTATTTGAAATGCTAGCTTTATCATATAGTAAATGTTATATAAATGACTGGGTCTGTTTCTCGGTTTTCTGTGGTAGTTTACTGGTAAGTTCATCAGCACTGCATTGTTGAAATTACTGTGATTATATAAACACTCTGGTAACTCTCAATTTGAGTACTTTCATTTGTTTCTTCTTTGAAAATATTTTTGCCAACCTTTTTGATGATAAAATTTTCAAAAATCATTAAACATGTTTGCCTAAAGGACTTGACTGTTAACCAGAAGGCTGGCTGTTCAAACCCACCAGGCACTCCTCAGAAGGAAGGTTGGGCAATCTACTTCCGTAGTGGTACTGCCTCGGAAATGCAAGGAGGGGTCGCTATGAGTCAGGGCCGACTCGATGGCATATAACAAAAACATATTAGTTTAGCAGATTTAAAATAAATAATAAATATAAAACTTTTAATAGCTAGAAAACCCAAGAGACTCAGTAAAAAATCTACTGGAACTAATTGAGAGATTTAGCATCATGGCAGGATACAAGATCAACATCCAATAATCAGTTGGATTCCTCTACACAAGCAAAAAGATTGCTGAAAAAGAAATAAGGAAATC
>NW_006921631.1:11664396-11674652 GCF_000298275.1 Orycteropus afer afer | reverse complement strand
AAGTGCTTTAGCCACTATGCTACCAGAGCTTAAAACCTACTATACAGCCACAGTAATCAAAACTACCTGGAATTGGTATAATGCCAGACATATAGACCAATGAAATAGAATTGATAACCCAGAAATAGATCCATCGACCTGTGGTCAGCTGATCTTTGACAAAGGGCCAAAATCCATTAAATGGTAAGAGATTGTCTGTTTAATAAATGGTGCTGGCAAAACTGGAGATCCATTTGTAGAGAAATGAAGAAGATCCATACCTCACACCATGCACAAAAACTAACTCCAGGTAGATACAAGACTTAAATGTGAAACCTAAAACTATTAAGTTCCTCAAGGAAAAATTAGGGCCAATTTTAGGGGCCATAATATATGGCATAAATAGACTATCAAGCATAACCCAAAATGTACAAACAGAAGAAGAAAAACTAGATGAATGGGACCTTCTCAAAATTAAATTTTTATGTGCTTCCAAAGACTTCTCCAAAGAGTCAAAAGAGAACCTATAGATTGCAAAAAAATAGTCAGCAATGACATATCTGACAAGGGACTTATCTCTAGAATTTATAGAAAACTCCAACACCTCAACAGCAAAAAGACAAATAATCCAGTTAAAAAATGGCCAGAAGACATGCATAGGCACTTCACCAAAGAGGATATTCAGGCAGCCAACAAACACATGAAGAAATGCTCACAATCATTAACCTTTAGAGAGATGCAAATCAAAACAAGACACCATCTTGCCCCAGCATTAGTAGTAAAGTTCAACAAGACAGAAAATAACAAATGCTGGTGAGGATGCAAAGAGATTGGGCGTCTCATACATTGCTGGTGGGACTGTCAAATGATACAAGCATTATTGTGATTCCTTAAAAAGTTTGAATTAGAACTATCATTTGACCCCACCATTCCATTACTAGGTGTATATCTTTAAAGAAGTAAAAGCCAAGACAAAAACAGATATATGCACACCCATGTTCATCACAGCACTATTTACAATAGACAAAAGATGGAAACAACCTAGATGCCCATCAACAGAAGAATGGATAACCAAACTATGGTACATACACACAATGGAATAATATGCAACCCTGAAGAATAATGAATGTAGAACTGGCAAAACACCACATAACATGAATGATCTTGGAGGACATTATGTCGAGTGAAATAAGTCAATTACAGAAGGACAAATATTGTATTAGTCCGTTATTGTAAAAAGTCAAGGAAAAGTTTACATATGGAAGGAAATTTTCTTTGTTGATTACCATGGGTGGGAGGGGAGGGGAGGAAACACTGTTAGATAAGTAGAGACAAGTATTGATTTGGGTAAAGAGAAAGGCAATGTACCAAATGTGAAGGATCAACACAGTGACACTGAGGAAAAAGAAGACATAGAGAGTGCATGGGAGGTACAGACAAAAAAAGATGAACCCTTTTGCATACACGGTACTGCATTGTCAGTGAAGGCAAACATTGGATAGATGGGTGGACAGGCTTGTCTTAGGTATGTCTATTCAGGGGGAAGTGTGCCCAAGACCATTTTACGGTTGGCAGACAATGTTTCTATGAGTGTATTTGTATGTGCTGTGAGAATTCCCAGGTATATAGTAGAGTTGACAAGTGGCAAGTTTGTAGTCACTTCTTGGCCACAGCCAGCTACCCAGAGGGAGTGAGTAGTTGGACTTGAGGGCTTGGGACCATAGTCGCAGGGGAGGGACATCAAGCTCAATTGGCATAATATACTACACAAAACATTGTTCCTTCCATATCCTACAGTGGCAAGTAGCAACTGGGATCTTAAAAGCTTGCAAGCAGCCTTCTAAATGCAATGATGGGCTTCTCTTCATCCAGAGCAAAGAAGAATGAAGAAAACCAAGACACAATTAGTCCAAACAACTGGTGCACCATGCAATCCTCAGCCTAGATGACTAGGAGACCAGAAGAACTAGATGGTGCCCGGCTACCACTGTCAACCACTCAGAGGGGTATTTACATAGCAGATCCTGGATATAGTGGGAGAGCAATGTGGAACAAAACTCAAAATCATTAAAAAAAAAAAAAAAAAAAACAGGTTTGCTGGTCTGATAGAGCCTGATGGAACCACTGAGACTGTGGCCCCTAGCTGCCCTTCAGGTCTGGAATTGAACCCACTCCTGTGGCTTCCAGCAAATGAAAGATAGGCATATAAGCTGAACATTTACATTAGACAGACACACTCCTTGGAGAGGTAAGTCATGGGAGAATAGAAGGGCTGTGTATACGCAGGGAGATAGTTCGTGGGGCAAGAGTGAATGGGAAGGAAGGACACAGAGAAGAGGTAACTATGGGGAGGGTCTGGGAGGGGAGCTATTGAATTGGGGGAAATTGTAATCAATGCCATGAGATAAAGTGTATGTGAGCTCCTGTACAGAAAGTGAATTTGCTCTGTAAACATTCAACCTACTTGCAATAAAAAATTAAAAAATAATAATAAAAATACAAAACTTTTAGTTAGTTTTATGATCTTGGACAAGATAACCAAAGCTTAACTTTCACTAAGGACTTTTTTTTCAGATGAATGCAAAAAGAGATTTTATACCACAATTTTAAAAAGAGAGATGGAGATTTTAACAATTTTCCAGACAGTAAAACAGCAGACAGGAAGCAATCCTAGCTAATTACGTGCTTATTAATTACACACAAACAATCACGCTTCTGACTTTTACCTCTACCTACGTGCAGATAAGAGTGAACAGATCAGTAAGTGATGGCTCTCTTAGACTCCTCAGTTGCAATTTCCAGATTTGGCAGGATAATTCAATTCTATATCCTTAAAGTGTCACATTTCTGGTGGTGGTGGTGGATAGTTTAGTTGCTATGAATTCTGCAAAATTTGAAATTTTGCTTCAGGGTCCTAAGTGGACCTTAGGCATTTTCCGGGTGTCCTGGTAGTTTAAACACCTGTTACCTGAAAGACTGGTGGCTTGAGTCACCTCTGAAGAAAGGCCTGGAGATCTACTGCTGAAAAGTCAGCCATTGAAAATCCAATGGGGCACAGTTCTCCTTTGGCATCATGGGGCAATCCTGAGTCAAAATCACATCCACAGCAACTGGTTTGGTTTGGGTTTTTAGCATTTTCATGCAAAGCTATCTTGTAAAGTTCTTTAGGAATCCTGCTGCTGCTGTCTATTCTTTGCACGTACCCAACTGAGAACAACCAGGGTCTAGTGTTGCTTTGAAGAATGAATCTAGTAGAAAGCCCTAGAAATAGGAAGTTTCACTATTATCACTTAGAGGAAGTTTTTTTTTTTTATAGTTGTATGTGAATTCTTTACATTATTCTTTGATTCGCTTTTATTTCCTTTCCAAAAAGAACAGATAAATAAATAATTACAACTAGATTCAGTAATTGTGGATCCTATTAAGCTGTTAAATTTGTAATTATCAACTTCTTTTTAAGCCAAATTTAACATATATCAACTAAATTGCCATTAGTTGATTTCTTTTTTTAATAATTTTATCTATGCTGTTATTGTTCTTAAAAAACCAAAACCAAAGTCAGTGCTTTTGAGTCAATTAGACTCATAGCAACCTCTCCTTGGGTTTCCGAGTCAGAATCTCTACAGAAGCAGATTGCCCAATCTTCCTTCCAAGAAGTGGTTGGTGGGTTTGAACCACCAGTCTTCTGGTTAGCAGTCAAATGCCTTAGGCACGATGCCACCCGAGCTCGTTCCTATTTTTCTTAAAGGTAAGTTTATTCACTACCTGAATAGTTAACTGCTGAATAATGAATTACAATTACAGGTTTTAAGAAATGGGTAAAAGAAATAATAATGCCTATAGGACCTTTGGGAGGAAAATACTCTTCCTTTTCTTTTAGAATCTTATACCCACTCTAAATTCACAACCACTCCACTGCCCCCTCCTTTGTTTACAGATAAAATGGCATTTAATTCCCTGAGAACCTTTATAATCCATCTGTACATGAAGGAAAACCAAAAAGAAAAAAGAAAAAAAAAAAAACTCACTGCCATCAGTCAATTCCTACTCACAGTGGCCCCCAATTGGATTTCCAAGGCTGTAAATCTTTCTGGAAATAGATCACCCCATCTTCCTTCCACTGAGCGGCTAGTGGGTTTGAACCACTTACCTTCTGATCAACAGCCAAATGCCTTATCCACTAAGCCATCATAGCTCCTTGTACAAGGAATGTAGCCTCTTTTGTAGGGCCTACTATAATCTACAAATTTAACCTGAAAGAAAAATACAAATTGACAATAAGAAGTTTTAATTCCCCCTGTGGAGAATAAGGGAAGAAACTCCTGTCCTTCCCTGTTCTTTCTGAATTCAAATTTAAAATTGTAAATTTTTTCTTTTCTATTTGAAGTACAGCGGGAATGCTCCTTGGAAGCGAGAGTGACCACACTTTGTCTCACTTAACTCTGGTCATGTTGCCAGAAAGGACTATTCCCTGCATGGGACTATTCTCTGTAGAAAGATATCATGCTTGGTAAAGTGGACAGTCAGAAAAAAAGGGGAAGACCCTCAACGAGATGGATTGACACAGTGGCTACAATGATGGGCTCAGGTATAGCAAGGATTGTGGGGGAGGGCCCACAACTAGGCAGTGCTTCATTCTGTTGTACATGGGGTTGCTATGAGTCAGAGACAAGTCAAGGGCACCTCCCAATATCATTTGAAATGTACATGAAACAAAGATGTCTTCTCAAGAATCTCGCAGCTACTTCTTTGAAATGTACCTTCAAGTGAGACTCCTCTACCTTCCTATTTTCTGGAAGGAGATTAGTAGCACTTCAGGGGGCTCAGCCCTACCTCTGGCCATACAGATATTAGAAAATTAACAATATTATCTTGAAAACTTGAATGCAGTGTGTTGTATCCCCGTATCTATACGTTGTTGTTGTTGTTGTTAGATGCCTTCTAGTCATTTCCAACTCATAGAGACCCCATGCACAGCAGAAGGAAACACTGCCCGATCCAGCTCCTGATCTATATAACTGTTAAGATTCCTTTCTGTCTATGCAATCTCTTTAACAGATTACCTGTAATGCATCACATTCTAGTGTCATGCTTATTCAGTAATGAAAATTTTTTTCTCTCCTATTTTTTTGGAGAATTTTTCTGATTTAGGAGTATATCTTGCTTTTAGTTATTCCAGTACAGTGAATTACTTTATATTGCCCTTCTAGCCATGGTCTTGTGACTCCCACAAAATGATTGGGTGAGAATATGCAAATAAGATGCTTGTGACATATAATAAGCCAAAAAAAAAAAAAAATCCTTTGCTATCAAGTCGATCCTGACTCATAGTGACGCTGTAAGACAGAGTAGATCTGCTGTATATGGTTTCCAAGGCTGTAATCTTTATGGAAGGAGACTCCCACAGAGCAGCTAGGAGCTGAACACTTAACCACTGTGCCACTTAACCACTGTGCCACTGTGAAACCTGAAAAAAAAACAAAAACAGTTAAGTATGGCCAGACAGGGGTGGGAGGGGGAGTCAATAGAAAGTATCCTTAAGAAGCTCAGATGTTTGATTTATTAGACAATACTTTAAATCATCAATTTTAAATATGTTCAAAAAACCAAAGGAAATCATGTTTCAAAAAGTAAAATCTGAGAAAAATATCTCACCAAAGACAGAATAGGAATAAAGAGATTATTGCTTATAATTATAAAAGAGAACCGAATAGAGATTTTGGAGTTGAGAAGTATCATACGTAAAATTAAAAATATTAAAAAAAGTCACAATTTTTTCAAAAGGGGATTCAAAAGCAGATATGAGCTAGCATAAGTATAATTAATAAACTTAAAGACTTAATCTCATTTAAGAATATCCAATATGAGGAACAGAAAGAAAAAAGAACAACTTTAGAGGCTTATACAGCTTCAAACACAACAACTTATGCATAATGAAAGCCCAGAAGAAAAGGGGAAAGAGAAAGGGTCAAAAAGAATAATTGAAGAAATAATGATTAAAATGTTACAAAATTAGATGAAAAACATTAATTTACATATTCAAAAAGTTCAGAAAACTCCAAGCAGGATAAACAAAAACAGATTCACACCTAAAGACATCATAGTCAAAGTGAAAAAAAAAAGACAGAGAGAACCTTGTAAGCAACAAGAGAAAAGTAACTCAACACATACAAGGTATTGTCAGTATGATTAGCAGCTGACTTCTTTCTCATCAGAAACCATAGAAGCACAAAAGCAGTGAGATGTATTCAAAATGTTGAAAGAAAAAGGTAGTTCATCAAAAATCCTAAATCCATCACAGCTAGTTTTCAAAACTAAAAGAGAAATCAAGAAATTCCAAGGTAAACAAAAATGGAGCAGAATTTTTTTTTTTTTTTTTTTTAGCAGACTTACCCTACAAACAAAAATAAAAACATTAAAAAGAGTTCCCAGGCAGAAATAGACACTGAAAATTAATTCAAATCCACTTGAAGAAATAAGAGCACCAGGATAGGCAACAAAACAGAAAATAAAAAGAGTATAGATCTATTTTTGTTTGTAGCTCTTTTCTTCACCAATCAGTTTAAAAATCAATTGAATAATACAATAATATATGACTGTGGTAGCGTAGTGCCTAAGGCATTTGACTGCTAACCAGAAGGCCAGTGGTTCAAACCCACCAGCCACTCCTTAGAAGTAAGGCTGGGCAATCTACTTCTGTAGTAATGTTGTTGTTGTTGTTATGTGCCATCAAGTCGGCCCCGACTCATAGCGACCCCTCCTTGGGTTTCCGAGGCAGTATCACTACAGAAGTAGGATTGCCCAACCTTCCTTTAGAGGAGTGGCTGGTGGGTTTGAACCGCCAGCCGTCTGGTTAGCAGACAAGTGACTTAGCCACTATGCTACCAGAGCTCCCTCTGTAGTAATACTACCTCAGAAACCCAAGGAAGAGTGACTATGAGTTGAGTCCGACCTGATAGCACATAACAGCATAACAGCAACAGTGTCAATGGGCTATTACTATACAAAGATGTATTTTGTATGACAACAATAGTACAAAGGAGATAGGGAATGCGACTCTACAGGAGCAAAGTTTTATATATTATTGGTATTTAATAAGAACTACATGACTTCAAGTTAAGATTTAATTCTAATCTCCAGGACACCAATAAGAAAATAATTATGAAAAATAAGGTAAAAATAAAGTAAAAGTCGATTCCTACTCACAGTGGCCCCCAATTGGATTTTCAAGACTGTAAATCTTTCCAGAAATAGATCACCCCATCTTCCCTTTTACTTTCAAAAAGTAAAATCTGAGAAAAATATCTCACCAAAGACAGAATAGGAATAAAGAGAATGGATAAAGATATACCATGCAAACAGTAACCAAGCGAAAGTTAGAGAGATTATATCAAAATTGGACAACAGATTTTTTTTTTTAAAAAAGTTACTGAAGACAAATAAGGACATTATTTGATAATAAAAGGGCCATTCCATCAGGAATCATTCCATTAGGAATTCACTAACCAACAAATTCCCACAATACATGATGGAAAAACTTAGAGAAATGAAGGAAGAGATAGGCAATTCAACAGTGTTGAATTAGAAATTTTCAATATGGATCAATCAACTAAGCAGAAGAGGAAGAAGGGAATACAAGACTGAGCAACACCATAACTAACAGAAAACTAGTAGAACTAATAGAAAACTCAAATCAGCATCAGCAGAATACACATTCATCTCAAATATGCATGGACAATTCTCTAAAATAGAAAATATGCTATTCCACAAAACTGGACTCAATAAATTTTAAAGGATCAAAAATACACACAATATTATCTCCAACTGCAATGGAATAAAATTAGATATCAATAGCAGAAGGAAATTTGAGAAATTAAAAAATGTGGAAATCAAATAATACATTTCATTATTTCAATGAAGAAATCACAAAAGAAATTAGAAATTCTGTAAGATAAATGAAAATGAAAACACAATATATCAAAACTTGTAGGACACAG
Source organism: Orycteropus afer afer (assembly GCF_000298275.1). Classification (NCBI taxonomy): domain Eukaryota; kingdom Metazoa; phylum Chordata; class Mammalia; order Tubulidentata; family Orycteropodidae; genus Orycteropus; species Orycteropus afer. The sequence continues at coordinate 11,666,676 of NW_006921631.1, read as the reverse complement.
TAAAAGTAGTACTCGGAGGGAAAAGCCTATACAGAAAAAGAAGAAAGACTGCAAAATCAATAACCTAAAGTTCCCTCTTGTTGTTGTTGTTGTGGTTGTTAAGTGCCATCAAGGTGGCTCCAGCTCATAGCGACCCTACATACAACAGAACGAAACATTGCCCAGCCCTGTGCCAGCCACAGAATCCTTTCTATACCTGAGCTCACTGTTACAGCCATTGTGTCAATCTTGTTGAGGGCCTTCCCCTTTTTGATTAATTAGAAAAAGAACAAACTAAACCCAAACAAGTAGAAGGAAGAAATAATGGAGATAAAAGTGACTATAAAAAAAATAGAGAGTTGAAAAACAAAGAGCAAATCAACAAAATGAAACGTTCGTTCTTGGAAAAGATCAAAAGGTGAACTGACAAAAAAGAGTAGAAAAATATCACTAAATTCAGGAATGAAGTAAGAGGCATCAACATTGATCCTATAGAAATAAAAAGGATTATAAAAGAATACTACGAACAATTGTACAGCACCAAATTGCTTAACCTAGAGAAATGGACAAATGCCTAAGAAGACTCAAACTACTAAAACAGCCTCAAGAAGAAATAAAATATCTAAAGAGACCTACAAGTAAATAAGTTAAATCAAAAAAACTTTCAACAAAGAAAATCTCATAACAAGATGGCTTCACTGGTGAATTTCAACAAAGTTTTAAATAGGAAGCAATACCAATCCTTCACAAACTCTTGCCAAACTTGAAAGAGAAAGGAAGACTTCCTAATCGTGTTATTAGGCCAATATTATCCGGATGCCAGAACTAGGCAAAAATATCACAAACAAGGAAAACTACAGATCAATGTCTTTTATGAACACAGAAACAAAATTCCTCAACAATATTCTAACACACTGAATCCAGCAACATATAAAATTACTTATATTTGCAGCTAGAATAAACTTTTATGTAAAACATCCTAAAGAATGTACTAAGAAAAAAAACCTATTAAAACTAATAGACAATTTCAACAATGTCACAGTATTCAAGTTCAATATCCAAAAGTCAGTTGAATACACTAGTAACAAACAATCCAAAAATCAAATTAAGAAAACAGTCCCATTGACAATAGCATCAAAAAGAATAAAATACAATGGAATACATGTAACAAATGAATTCAAGACTTGTGCATTTGCAAACTACAAGACATCATTGGAAGAAATTAAAAGTTCCAAATAAATGAAAAGAAGCTCCATGTTCGTTGAATGAGAGACTTAATATTGTTAAGACAGTAATACTCCCCAAATTGATCTACGGATAAAAATCACAGTTGTCCCTTTTGCATAAATTAACAAACTAATCTTAAAATTCATATCAAAATACAAGGGATATGGAATAGCCAAAACAATCTTGAAAAACAACAGAGTTGGAGAATTTATTCATCCATCATTTCAAAACTGACCACAAAATCACATAAGCAAGACAGTGTGGCTGTAGAGTAAGATTAAACATATAGAAAAGTGGAACAGATTTCAGAATCTACACATAAACCTTTACATTGATGGTCCAATGATTTTTAAAAAGTATGCCAAGACAATTCAATGATTAACTGCACCCAACCAAGAGATAACTAGGAAAAAAATTGGGATGGTGGTGGTGGTAAAGATTTAACGTATGTAAATGTACACCTAAGATTTAAAACTTTTTATAATGCAGGTAGAAGAAGAATAACTTATTTTTGAAAAATATATAATATATCTTTTATATTTTATGTTCTGATGGAACACAACATATAAAGCTTACAGAATTCAGCTAACATGGTGATTTGAGGGAAATTTATAACTGCAAATGCCCATATTAAGAAAGAATAAAGATCTCAAATTAATTACCTAAACTTCCATCTTAAGACAATAGAAAAAGAAGAACAAACTAGACCAAAAGATAGCAGAATAAAGGGAACAAAGATGAAGTTAATAAAAACAAAAACAATAGAAAAAATCAATGAAACCAAAAATTGTTATTTGAAATGATAAAGAAAATTAACAAACCATTAGCTAGATTGATGCAAGAGAAAAAGAAAGAATACTCAAATTATTAGAACCAATAAAGAAAAGGGGGAGGGGTAATTTCTGTGGTGATGGTTGCACACATCTGTGAATATATAAACATGAAATTGAACACGTTAAATGGATGATTTGCATGATATGTGAATGATATCTTAATAAAACTCTTCTAAAAATGAAAGGAAATAAGGACAATGAAGGGAGATAAGCACAAAGATAACCATTGGGAAAAAAAAAA
>NW_006921631.1:11646130-11655581 GCF_000298275.1 Orycteropus afer afer | reverse complement strand
ATGGACACTGGGAAGAGGTAACTATGGGGAGGAAGTGGGAGGGGAGCTGTTGCATTGTGGTAAACTGTGGTCAATGACATGAGACAAAGTATATGTAAACTGCTGTATGGAAAGTGAATTTTCTCTGTAAATCTTCACCCAAATCACAATAAAATTAAAAAAATTTAAAAAAAGAATTATGAATATCTTAGTCGCAATAGAGACACTGAAGGAGCTCTAGTGCTGTATTGATAAAGGCATTTGGCTGTTAACCAAAAGGTTGGTGGTTCAAACCCACCAGCCACTCCATGGAAGAAAGATGAGGCAGTCTTTTTTCATAAAGATTTATAGCCTTGGAAACCCAATGGAGTCACTATGAGTTGGAATTGATTTGATGACAGTGGGTTTGGTTTGTTTTTTGGTAACAGAGGTGCTCTGGTGGTACAGTGGTTCTGTGCCCAGCTGTTAACTAAAAAGTCAGCAGTTTGAACTCACCTGCTTTTCCAGGGGAGAAAGATATGGCAGTCTGCTTCCATTAATATTTACAGCCTAGAAACCCTATGGGGAAATTCTACTCTATCCTTTAGGGTTACTATGAGTCTGAATTGATTTGATGGTAGTGGGTGGTGGGTGTTAAGTAGCAATAACACAGCAACCAACTGTATAACCCACTGCCATCAAGTCAATTCCAACCCATAGTCACCTAGAGGACAGAGTAGAATTTCCCCTTAGGGTTTCCAAGGCTATAAAACTTTATAGAAGCAGACTGTCTCATCTTTCTCCTACAGAGCAGCTAGTGGGTTCAAACCGCTGACCTTTTGGTTAGCAGTCCAATGCTTTAACCACTGCATCACCAGAGCTCCTTTAACCAAGTGTATAAAGTAAAAATTAAATCAGACACAAGGATATATCAAAACACAATAATAAGGACTTTAACGCACCACTCTCAGTACAAAAAGATAGATTAAACAAAAAATAACGTTATAAAATACTGTGATGGTTAAGGTTGTGTGTTATCTTGACTGGCCAGTGATTCTCAGTGATTTGACAGTTATGACATAGGTTTTCAGTTATATAATATTGTAGTCACCCCCCATGATGAAATATGATATAATTTAATCACTTCCACAATGACATCTGCTATGAGCAGCCAATCTATTGAAAGGGAATTTCCTCAGGGGTGTGACCTGCATCCAATATATATAGATATTCTGCAAAATGCTGTTTTTTTGCTCAATCTGGATCCTACATCTGGCTCATCATCATGTGACCTCTGGTTCCTTATGCTTGAGCCAGCAGCCTACCATATTGCCTGTTCGTCTTCGGATTCATTAATCTCCTCAGCCTGTGAGCCAGCAACCTGCTATCTTACCTGCCAATCTTGCGTTAGTCAGCTTCTACATCCAGAGCCTGCCATCTAACCTGTGGCTCTTGAGTTCGTCAGCCACTGCAGCTATGTGAGGCAGGAGAAGCCTCTAGCCTGACGTCTGACCTTTGCACTTGGGACTTGCTAACCTCTACAACCACATGAGCATTTCCTTGAGCTAAATTTCTGTATATACATCTATAAGCTTCATTGGTTTTGCTTCTTTAGGGAACCCAGCCTAAGGCAAGAATCTAGCAATAAGTTTCATGTATGCATGTGTGTGGGTATATATTTATAAATCACCCTGAGAATGAATACATTTTCTTGTCAATTGCACACGGAACATTCAGAAAAACTGATAATATATGAGGTCACAAAGAAATCAGTAAATTTCACAAATAGAAATATTAAAATCAGCACTGATCACAGTATTTCTATTAAAAAAAAAGTCTTTTAGCTATTAATTAAAAACCTTCTGTTAAAAAACTTTCTGGTGAAAGTAGAAATACAAACTGAAAGTATAGAATTTCTACTAAACAATTATAAAAGCTTGAGATACTAAAATTTGGGGGATATATTTTAAGCAGTGATTAGTGAAATTTTTAACCTTAAACATATTTAGCAATAGAAATGAAAGAATAAAAATAGTCAATTCCCAGATCAAAAAGTTCAACAACGGACACACCATAAACTAAATACATTCAAACACATGCACATTAAAGTAAATAATAAAGATAAAGTGATATCAGTAAGGTAGATAATAGAAAGATTGTTATTAGTTAGCTGTCTTTGAGTTGATTCTGCCTCACAGCGACCCCATGTGTACAGAGTAGAACTGCACTCCATAGAGCTTTCAAGGCTGTGACTTTTCCTAAGTGAATTGCGAGGCCTTACTTTCCAGGCACTTCTTGGTAGGTTTGAACCATCAATCATTCAGTTAGTAGCCCAGTTGTCAGTTGTTTGCTCCACCTAGGAGCTCTGAAGAGAAAAATGTTGTTGTTGTTATGTGCCGCCAAGTTGGACCCGACTCAAAGCGACCCCTCCCTCCTTGGCTTTCCGAGGCAGTATCTCTACGGAAGACATTGCCCAACCTTCCTTCCAAGGAGTGGCTGGTGTGTTTGAACAGCCAGGCTTCTGGTTAGCAGTCAAATGCCTTAGGCACTATGCTACGAAAGCTCCTAAGAGAAAAATAGTTTATCTAATTAAAAATGAAAATAATGTTTTGTTTTGTTTTTTTCCTAATTTAGCAAAATAGACAAAAAGCTGTAGAGTCAAAAAAGACAGAAAGGACAATATTTAACATGAGAAATAACCAGTGAAAAAGAAGGAATACAGAAATAAGAAATAGTAATAAATCTATAATTATAGCTGGAGATTTTTATGTGCTCATTTTTGTAACTGATTTTAAAAAACAGATGGAAAATCAGTAGACCGACAGAAAATGTGAAAAACACAATGAACAAACTTGACCTAATTGATATTAATAGACCCCTTACCAGCACCTTCATGAAACACAGTGTTTTCAAGTATAAATCAAACATTTACCAAAACTGACCATATGCAGGCTATAAAGCAAGCCTCAAAAAAATTTCACAACTTTGAAATCATGCATGGTATGTTCTCTGACAATAGTGAAATTAAACTAAAAATCAACAACTTGGACATCTCCAAACATTTGGAAATTAGGCAATATATTCCTACTTAACCCATGGGTCAAAAAAGAAATCCAAAGGAAATTAGAAAATATTTTGAAGTTAATGAAAATGAAAATATAACAAATCAAATTTTATGGTATGAAGTTAGAGTTAATCTTAAAGGAAATTTAAGACCTTAACTAGTTTGTTAGGGAAAAAAAAATCCCTGATTTAAGTATAAATCTCAAGGAGTTAGAGGTAAAAAGAGCAAATTAAACACAAATTGTAAAGAAAAGAGGAGCAGATGTTGATAGTACACAGAGAGAAAATAAAAAGACTAAAGTTAGTTTTTTAAGGGGCTGATAAAACCAGTAAACCCTTAGCAAGAAGGACTGACAAAAATCAAAAGGAAAAAAAGACATAAATTTCTAGTATCAGGATTCAAAAGATAGAGAACCACAGGTTCTATAAGATTTTCAAATAAAAAAAATAGTAATAAAATGTTATATATAATTTTATGCTGATACATTTGAAAATTTGCATGAAATGGACAAAACCTTTGAAAAAGTAATTTCATACTCACAAAGAAAACCCCAGGCCCATATGACTTTGCTGGCGAATCCTTCTAAACATTAAAGGAAACATAATATGAATTTTGTTATATGTTAAAAACAAATAGCACCTTAGAAAAGAAAGAAATACTTCCCAGTTTATTTAAGGGTTTCTTGACATCAAAACAACAAGAATCTTACAATGAAAGGGAAATCTCAATTACAAGTTAGGCCAATTTCACTCATTAAAAAAAAAAAAAAAAGTAAAATATCCTATACAAAATTCAACAATCAAATCTAACAATCTGTAAAACAAGAAATGTATCTTGACCAACCTTCATTTATTCCTGGAATGTTATATTGGTTTAGCATTTGAAAAAGAATCAATTGAATTCAACACACCAGCAGAATAAAGGAGAAAAATCATGATTTCTCAGCAGATGGAGGAAGCTCATTTTAATGAAGTAAAACAGCCATGCATTATTTAAAAAATATATAGAGAAATAGCCAGAAAGTTTAATCTTTTCACACATACTCCCCCCCAAAAAAAACCCAGACAGAAAACATCTACTTAATGGTGAAATATTGAAGACATTCTCCCAGAAATGTGAAAAAAGATGCCCATCACTTTTTTTTACCATTGTACAGGAGGTCTTTGCCAGTCCAATAAGGTAAGAAAAAAAATAAAGATTAGAAAGAAGAAAAATGAAAGTATCATCTGAAGACAACATTGCTATGTATGTAAAAACACAAAAGAATCTACAAATTAATAAGTCAGTGTGGTGGTTAAGTTTGTGTGTCAGCTTGACTGGGCCTGGTTGAGTTGCTGAGTAGCTGGATGTAGTATTCCCCATGATGAGATTGGTAATCAACTCCATGGTGGAATTCACTATGAGCAGCTGAGTAGCTGCCTTTGGGTATGTGGTCTGCTTCCCATATATAAATAGCAGCTTTGGGAGCGGTCTCTAGTATATGGCATGTTTGGACCCTGCATGTAGCCATGTCATTGTTCAGCAGCCTGCTATGCTCTGCCAGCCTTGGGACTTACAATGGACTTGAATTAATGGCCTGCCATGTGTTTTGGTAACATTGGGACTGTGCCATTTTATTTGTTGACCTTGGACTTGTTATGTTCAGCAGGCAGAAGCTGTCTGAATGAAGAGATGCCTTTAGCTTCAATGGGCCAGGAGCAGAGGCAGAGCTGAAGCCCAAGGTCAAGAGGCTTTCACTCAGCCCCTAGAGCCTGGCATTTTGAACTCAGACTTCTAGCCTCCCGAACTGTAAAACAATAAACTTCTGTTTGTTAAGGCTATCCCATCTGTGGTATATTCTTCTCAAAGTGGTACTAGGTAGCCATAACAGTCAGTTTAGGGTGTTCCCTACTTACAATGTCGGGAGCTCAGTGGCATAGTGCCTAAGGCATTTGACTGCAAACCAGAAGGCTGGCAGTTCAAACCCACCAGCCCTCCTGGGAAGGAAAGTTGGGCCTTGGAACTCAAAGATGAGTTGCTATGAGTTGGATCCAACTAGACAGCAATAATTTTTTTTTTTTAAATCTACAATGTCAATATATGAATATTAATTTTATTTCAGTGTCCTTGCAGCACTAAACCAAGAAAAAAAAAAGAAAAGAAAACTTGCAGTGCAGAATTACAAAATGAGATTTAAAACTCCCATTTGAATGCATTAAAAACCAGCATTAAAAACCACTAAAAATTTAGGAATGATTTAGTAAAAAATGTGTTAAGAGCTTTACATAGAAAACTATAAAACGTTATGGAGAGAAATTATAAATCATCAGACACGCCACATTCACAGATCAGAAAAAGTCAGTATTATGTCAACTTCCAAATCTTATAGCAGATTGTGTGTGTCTGTATACATGAGAATGCGTAAAAATAGACAAACTAATGCTAACATTTGTATTAAAATCCAAAGAGCCAATAATATCTACAATAATATTGAAGAGCAAAGTTGTAGAATTTACTCTACTAGATAGATACCAGGATATGATAAAGCTACCATAAATAAGACAAGTGGTATTCATGCAAAGATAGACAAATGAATCACTGGATTACAAGACAGAAACTAGAAATAGACCCAAATATATGTGTTTACTTGACTCAAGACAAAGGTGTCAGTGCTATGCATTGGAAAAAGACAGTGTTTTCACCACCTCAGAAACCCAAAAAGGGGTCACTATGAGTCAAGTGGCAATGAGTTTGGTTTTTTTTTTTTTTTTTTTTGAGACATGTCTTGATTACCTTAACTCATATCATAGACAACAATCAATTCTAGGTTGGCTCTACATCTAAATATAAACATCTATAATTTTGGAATAATCAGAGATTTTGTAATTAGGACAAAAAATACTAACAATAAAATAAAGATTCAAAAATCAAAATTCATTAAAATTAAGAATGTCTGCTTTTCAAGACACCATTACAGAAGTGAAAAGGAAACATATTGGAAGATTTTTTAAATGACTTTATCTGACAAAGGATTTGTATGTAGAATATATTTTTATGCTCCTATAATCGGTAAAAAATAGCCCCAGTGGCATAGTACTTAAGAGTTTGGCTGCTAACCAAAATACCAGTTTGAACCCGTCAGCTGCTCTTCGAGAGAAAGATGTGACAGTCTACTTGTAAAGTTTGCAGCCTTGGAAACTGTATAGGGTCATGCTACTCTGCCCTATACGGTTGCTATGAGTTGTAATCAATTGGAAAACAATGGGTTTGTCTTTTGGTTTTTTATAATCAATAAGGAAAATATAGTTAACCCAATAGAAAGCTGGGCAACCAGGCATGAACATGTGCTTCACAAAGAAGGCTATTATAAGGCTAATATATAAGATGATGCTCATCATTGTTTGTCATCAGAGAAATACAAATTAAAACCATAATGAAATTCTGCTACATAGACAGTAGAATGTCTACAATCTTACAAAACGAAAGTATCAAGTGCTGACCAAGATTTATACACTTCTGGTAATGGTGTAAATTCACACAAACACTTTTGAAAAAAATTTGGCAGTATCTATTAAAATAGAATATATACATTCTCTATGACCCAGCAATTTCACTCTTGAACATATTCCCAACAGAATAACATACATATTTGCTACAAGAAACACACCCGAGAATGTTCACAGCAGTGTTAACCCAAAACTAGAGACAACCCAAATATTAATCAGCCAAAATATTTTATATTACATTATGATATATTTATAGAGTGGACTATTACGTTGTTGTTGTTGTTGTTATTTGCCGTCAAGTCGGCCCCGACTCATAGCGACCCCTCCTTGGGTTTCCGAGGCAGTATCACTATGGAAGCAGGATTGCCCAACCTTCCTTCCGAGGAGTGGCTGGTGGGTTTGAACCGCCAGCCTTCTGGTTAGCAGTCAAGTGCCTTAGCCACTATGCTCCCGGACTATTATATAACAATGAAAATAATAAACTATGGCTGCATGTCATATTAGTGAATCTCACAAATGTTATGTTGTATTAAACAAACTAGGCATAAAAGAAAACATACTATATGATTTCTTTCCTAAAACTTTCAAAACAGTCCAAGTTAATCTACAGAATTAGAATTCAAAATAACTATCACTGTAAGAGAATATGGGAGTGCTTCTGAAGCACTGATAATATTCTGTTTCTTGATCTGAGTAATGGCTATACTGGTGTGTAACTGTAAAAATTCATTGATATCTACAATGAACTATATCAATATATACATACATATATTTACACAAAATTTATATATATAATTTAAAGAAACAGTTTCTATGAAATCTGTTCCAACTTATAGAGACCCCATGAGTGTCAGATTAGAACTATGCTCCATAGGATTTTCAATGGTGGTTTGTCAGAAGTAAATTGCTAGGACTTTCTTCTGAGGCACCTGTGGGTAGATTTAACCACCAACCTCTCCATAAGCAGCAAGTACGCTAATCTTTTCCACACCCAGGGTTATATATGTATATATGCAAGTGTATATGTATCTACATATGCATACATGTACATATGTACACATATGTATATACATTTATATATGTGTGTTACATATGTATATATAAATATAAATATGTTATTGTTGTTGTGTGCATCAAATAGATTCCAACTTATAGTGACCTTCTATGACATAGCTGTTGTTGTTGTTGTTATGTGGCGTCGAATCGGACCCGACTCATAGCGACCCCTCCCTGGGTTTCCGAAGCAGTATCACTATGGAAGTAGATTGCCAACCTTCCTTCCGAGGAGTGGCTGATGGGTTTGAACCGCCAGCCTTCTGGTTTGCAGTCAAGTGCCTTAGGCACTACACTACCATAGTAGAACTTCTCTCTAGGGTTTCCTAGGCTGTAATCTTTAAAGGAGCAGGTCTAGAGGCTTTTTTCTCCCATGGAGTAGCCAATGGGTTCAAGAAGCTGACCTTACGGTTAGCAACAACATGCTTAACCACTGCACCACCAGGGCTCTCTTTTTCCATATATATACAAAGAGAGGGAGAATAAAGAGAGAGAGATAGAGAGATACACATACCAAAAAGAAATAAAAGTGTTCAATAGACAAAATGAAGATACAGCACCTTCTCAGGGCAGAGGATATTACACCATCTATCTGTGTTACTGTGGAGGTTTGCATGATGCTGTGATGGGATAGGAGCTCTGGTAGCATAGTACCTAAGGCATTTGACTGCTAACCAGAAAGTTGGCGGTTCAAACCCACCAGCCACTCCTCGGAAGGAAGGTTGCGCAATCTGCTTCTGTAGTGATATTGCCTCGGAAACCCAAGGAGGGGTTGCTATGAGTCGGGGCCGACTCGACAGCACATAACAACAACAACAACATGATGCTAGAAGCTATGTCACCAGTATTTCAAACACTAGCAGAGTCACTCATGTTGGACAGGTTGGAGTTCCACACCAACACAAAATAGAAAGAAAAGGCTGGTGATTTACTTCCAAAACATAGTCGATGGAAACCTTATTGATCACAACAGGATATTGTCTGATAGAGCGCTAGAAGATGAGCCGCCTAGGTTGGAAAGCACTGAAAATATACAGTGGATGCAACAACGGACTCAAAAATACCAGTGCACCAGGAGACGCTGACTAAAAACAAATGTGGGTATTGATGCTTTATATAGTAAAATTAATAACACACTAGGCTATTAGATACAAACTAGCCCTGACTCATGGCAAATATTGTTAAACAGTCTTAACACTCTTTTCCAGGGAGCTTTTTAGCACCGAAGGATTGTAAAAGTGCAGGCTCAGCACTAACACTGGAAAGTGAAATGAAACTTATCACTATCCCTGGCTTAAGCATAAAATGAAATCATTAAATGGGATATCAAACTTTGTAGTAACGTTAGGTTGAGGAGAGAGACCTCCAGGTTGTAAGATTTTCAGTGTGCCTCTGAACACTCCCAGTAGGCAGGCACCTATTCTGCTACAGATTAACACCAACTTTGTCTTGAAGCCATAGCAACCTCACAGGGCTGACACACCTGAGCATCAAACTAAGCTCAGAGCCATCATTTTTGTAATAGCTGTTATCTGAGTGACCTTACAGAAACGGTAACATTAGAGTTAAATTTTGATTAAGTGTGTTAGAAAATAAAACCTCTTCTTATAGAGATGATAAATAGTAGAAACTTTCCCCATAGAAGCAGAATTTTGGACATTTGAGAGAGAGACTCAAATAAAAAATTATCCTCTCTATTTTAGAAGATCTATTCAGAAGGTTCTTTGGAATTTATGCCACAGAAATCTCAGTAGCAAATGCTTCCTGGGAATTCTTATTTGACGTTCTAAACTATCTTTATGCTATGATTTAATATTGGGATAATATATTGGAAGCTTACATTTTCTTCTGGTAAATTGTATTCTTAGACATGACAGTCATAAGCAAATAT
>NW_006921631.1:11637370-11645450 GCF_000298275.1 Orycteropus afer afer | reverse complement strand
TATCTATCTATCTATCTATCTATCTATCTATATAAATCCTTGCAACTGGACCAATAAGCAACATCATGATAAATGGAGAAAAGATTGACGTTGTCAAGGACTTCATATTACTTGGTTCTACAATCATCAGCAATGGAAGCAGTAGTCAAGACATCAGACGAAGTATTACATTGTGCAAATTTGCTGCAAAAGACCTCTTTCAAGTGTTGAAGAGCACAGATGTCTCCTTGAAGACTAAGGTGTGCCTAACCCAAGTCATGGTATTTTTAATCACCTCTTATGCATGTGAGAGCTGGAGAGTGAATAAGGAAAACCAAACAATTGATGCTTTTGAGTTGTGGTGCTGGTGAAGAATACTGAGAGTACCATGGACTACTAAAAGAACTGACAAATCTATCCCAGAAGAAATGAAGCTGGAATGTTCCTTGGAAGCAAGAATGGCCAGCCTTTGTCTCACCTACTTTGGTCATGTTATCAGAAGGACCCATTCATTGGGGAAGGATATCATGCTTGGTAAAGTGGAGGGTTAACGAAAAAACGGAATACCCTCAAACAAGATGGATGGATACAGTGGCTGCAATGACGGGCTCAGGTAGAGCAAGGATCATGAGGCTGGCACGGGACCATGCATTGTTTCCTTCTGTTGTGCATAAGGTCTCTGTGAGTCAGAGACAACTCTATGGCACCTAACAACAACAACATATAACTGATTTCAACACTAATCACTTCCTCTTGTTTTTGAATGTAAAAAAATGCATATTTTGACATCTAAGATTCTCTAGTCTACCACTAAAAAATGAAAACTTAAGTTTTGATATTCATAACACTGCTGTTGTTTGACTTATAGAGAGTGAAGGATCATGATTCACAATATCTCCAACATCTTGAACACTGGCAAACACTGAAAGTTATTTGTTAAAAGTATTTTTAAATGGGGAATACTAAAATTTAATAAGTCAATAACTTGATGGCAATATCATTCCCTCAAAACTTAACTAAATGGCACGTCATGGAAATCCTTTCCTGCATTCTATAGAAAACAGCACACCATCTCCCGTGGTTACTGCAGATGATGCACCGCCCTCTTCAAATCCCCACAAGTTAATTTCTCAGGGGAGATGAAGTTTGAGTAATGTCCCAAATGAAACTCATACTCAAGGTTGCACCACTTATATAATGCATCTTCTTTCCTACCTGAAATCTCCAAACCAAGTATTGAAAGCTTTTTTACATACAATGTATTTAATTGCTCTAATAGCCATTTAAGTGCTTGCTTAAGAAGGTCAGAGGGACCTTGACTATTTGTACTTAGTAAGATAACAAAAGACCCATAAGGTGGTTAGTGAAAAATCGAATGAAATAGAGAAATCTTAGCGTCTGATAGGCAGAGGTTCCGGCTCAGTGTTCTCTGTGAATTAATTTCTTTATCGGGAATGGTTTTACGAGCATTTTCCTTCCATGCATACCAATTGGACAGAAGCGGCTCTAACCAGAATGAAAGGCATTAGAGTTCAGCCAACTCAGAGTCATTTATTTATTGAAAAGTTTATCTCTGTATTAAATTCTCACTGAAGAGTGTTTCATTAGGCCCACAAGACCAGTATAAACAGGGAGCTGCAGAGTTCTTTGGAAAATGAGTCAGGAGCTAACTTCTCGGTCTGTTTTTTGTTCCCATTGCTCATACACTAAGGCTGCCAATGGCACCAAGAGAGAAGCTTGTATTCAAATTGGATTTTTTTTGCCCTGCATTTGAGCAGGCCACAATTTATATCACTCAGGTCTCCTTAAATTAGTCCAAGAGGATTTCATTTTACAGGCCTGCTTGACTGGGATGCTTTGGGCACGATGGGTTCAGCTTTGTATACAACTGAGATTCATATTTTATGTGTGTGTAAAAATCTGAGCCATGAATCTAGCAGCTCAAAGCTTCACCTTCATTCTTTACAACTTAGTTCAGAGCCCTGAGCATTACCATAGGCTGAGTCTCCAGGCAGTAACTGGCTGAGCTGAAAGGACAAAAACTAAAAATAGATTAAGAAACCCAGGGACATAAAAAGAGAACTCTTCTGTTTCTTCTTTACATCATACAACCCAAATTAATATGATGGGGACATAATGCCTCCCACTCATACATTTAAATTGAAATAGCACTTCTGGCCAAATGTTGTCTTCTGCTTTTAAGTATGAGAAGAGCTTAGAATTGGCGGGAGTTTCACTCTCATGGTCCTGTTTGGCTGTGCTGCTCAACGTCAATGCACTGTCTCCCCTCCTTTTCACCAGTACCCTATAGTTCCTGGTTGTGTCTTTGTGTTTGGACTTGATTTCCTCCTAATTCTATTTGTCTCCAAATCTGAATAGGTTTCACAACAGCACTGATAAAGCAAATGCAAAACAGAACTAGAAAGTTTTACTTTGTTACTATTACTATTAATTTGGAAAAAGCTTTCAGAATATCATTTGCTATGAGTATACACAACGATATGTCTTAGACTGTACTGTTTCTTCATGCTGAATAAAGGCAGTGGCACTGTATGACAGCATGCATGGTGCAGGCAACAGAACAGAGAACAATGTGCACAGGAGGGAATATATCCATGAGAATTATTTTTAATTTCTACCGTCATCTCTAAACATTTGTTTACTTGAACAAAAGTTGACTGCCTTCATTGCCACTATCAATATCTCTAATGAACTATAAAGCCTACAGGTCTATAAAATTGTTCATATTTTAACAAAATAAAAGTCGTGATTCCAACTTTTCTCAAAACAAGTCACCTTGCTTAAAATATCAGATGTTTCTTAAAATCCTTGAAATCTTGGATCTAGAGCTATGCTCTATGAGTTTTCCAATTATTTCTTTCTCCATTATAGAACATTACCTACTATTTAACTTCATCAACATGTGAATTTGTTAAAGTATTATAGATTCATGAGAGATAGGAGTCTTTTCCTTAGATAATATGGAAAATCCATCAGGTACCAAGCAGTCATATTATGTTAGAGAGCCCTGCTGGTAAAGGAAAACAAGACACCCTCTCATTCCTCTTAGAGCTTTCAAACTAGTTATATTAGCTATATGTTGTTGTCAAGTGTCATCAAGTTGATGCTGACTCACAGTGACCCTATAGGACAGAAGAACTTCATAGGGTTTTCATGGTTGTAATCATTGCAGGAGCAGAACCCCGGGTCTTCCTTCCACAGAGCTGCTGGCTGGTTTGAATTGCCACCTTTTCAGTGAGAAGCCAGTAAGTAGGCCTTTGAGCCGCCAGTGCTCCTTATTAACTATATTGTTATGTACCATCGAGTGGGACCCGACTCATAGTGACCCCTCCTTGGGTTTCCAAGGCAGTATCACTACGGAAGTAGATTGCCCCATCTTCCTTCCGAGGAGTGGCTGATATACATACATATTAAGATTGTATACAGTTGTTGTTAGGAGCTCTGGTAGCATAGTGCCTAAGGCACTTGACTGCTAACCAGAAGGCTGGAGGTTCAAATCCACCAGTCACTCCTCGGAAGGAAGATTGGGCAATCTACTTCCGTAGTGATACTGCCTTGGAAACCCAAGGAGGGGTCGCTATGAGTGGGGTCCGACTTGATGGCACATGACAACAGCAACAACAAACAGTTGTTGTTCTTGTTAAGTGCTGTCGAATCGTTTCCGACTCATAATGATCCCATGCACAGAAGAACAAAACACTGCCCGATCGCAGGCCAGCTCCACGATCCCTGCTATACTTGAGCCCATCATCGCAGCCACCATGTCAATCCATCTGTTTGAAGGCCTCCCCTTCTTTCGTTGACCCTCCATCCTACCAAGCATGACATCCTTCTCCAGGGAATGGTCCCTTCTGACAACATGACCAAGATAGGTGAGACAAAGTCTGGCCATTCTCGCCACCAAAGAGCACTTCCGGTGTACTTCCTCCAGGACAGATCTGTTAGTTCTTTTAGCGGTCCATGGTACTTTCAGGATTCTCTGCCAGCACCACAACTCAAAAGCATCAACTCTTCTTCGGTCTTTCTTATTCATTGTTCAGCTCTCACATGCATATGAGGTGATTGGAAATATCATGGCTTGTGTCAGGCGCACCTTAGTCCTCAAGAAGACAGCCTTGCTCCTCAGCACTTGAAACAGTTCCTTCGCGGTTGACCTTCCCAATGCTGCAGGTCATCTAATGTAAACAACATATTATGTGACTAATTGACAAAGTGATTAAAGGCAGAAAAAAATGTGTTGTGAGATTATAAAGAAAAGAAAGATTGATATTTATTGAAATGATTCAGAAAGACCTTCAGAAGTGGAGAGATTTTGAGTTGGGCATTAAGGTAAAGAAAAGAAAACAAAGAAGGAAAATATTCTCCTAGAGCAATCAGGAGGAGAGTTATAGGCCCCAGGAAGAAGAAGGGCTCAAAACTCAGAGTAGCATATTGTAGGAATATAGTGATCACAAAGCTGGTCTTTAATTATCCCTGTTAGTATTTATCTGTCATATGGTTGATATCCCTATCTGTGAGTCACAAGCCACATATGTTCACAAGATTTGGAATACGGAACCACAGTTGGGCCTGATATAACTAATGTAAGGCATTTTCTTGCCAAATTGACATATCTTAATATCAATCCTCCTCCTTTACTTCTTTCTTTCCTTTCTTCTGTCCTTTCCCCTTCCTCCTTTCCTTCTCTCTTTCCCCTATCCTCCCTTTCCTTTTCTTATTTTATTATTTCCATCTGGGTGAAACTCAAGGCTTTTATAAAAATGTGTGGGGATGAGATGAAGACCCAGTACAATAATATGTTGGTTTGCATAAACAACATCAACTACTGTAAAGAAAGAACCCCACTCTAAGTAGCTTAACACAATAAAGATTTACATCTTTCTATTGCTCCAGTACAGTGCAAACTGGTGCAGCAAGTAAGGGTGTTCATTTCAAGACCCAGAATTCTAGCATCTGGTGGCCCATCATCACATAAGTCCTCAGAGTCTTCCCCTGGAGGCTCTGCATCTGACTGGAAGATGAAAGAAGAGAACACGTAGATTACATGGGAGATGTTATAGGTTTTTATAGATATTAAAATGGCATATGTCACATCTGTTTTCATTGCATTGACTGGAACTCAACCTAACTTCAAGGAAGGATGACAAAAGTAGTCTAATCATGGTCATGGCAGAAAAGGGTAATCAGTTTGAAGCACAACCTGACAGTCTCTCCCACAACTGCTAAGAGTGGCAGTTTCATGTATTTAGAAGTAAAATTTACCTTGGGAGAAAGCACTTGACATTAGTGAGCACTGTTACGTCGTATTTGTACAAGTTTCTGGAGATCAGTCACCATGAGGAAGATTCAGATGGGTAATCTTCTCTTCCATCCAGTAGATGATTAATCAGTGAGTTGAATTCAATGTTATTATCTATGACTGGTAGCTGCTGAATTAGTTACTCTACACAGAGTGACTACAGAGAGTGTATAATACACCTAAAGAACTGGGTACAGAAATCTCTAATGCTGAGAGCCATCCATGTGAGGTAGGGGTGTTAGAGTCCACCAGGAGGGTCGTAATGGGTACAGCACTCCATTTCTCATCCCTCCTAAATCACTCCTCCAAAAAGCATAGAAAATTTATGACATTGATTCTCCATGAAAACTGTTAAGGTGAAAAACACACCAGCACAAATCGGCCATTAGGGGAAAAACAAACCCATATGTAAGAAAAGGGGTTGACTATAGCTTTTAAACTGGAGTTAAGAAAAACTTACATCAAACCAGTTGGCATCAAAAAATCTCCCACTCATGATGATTCCATGCATATGTCAGAGAAGAACTGTGCTCCACGCGTTTGTTCGTTTGTTTAATGTTATTTATTTTGTTGTTGCTTAGCAAAACATATACCAACTTAACAATTCCTACATGTACAATTTAGTGACATTGATTACATTCTTTGAGTTGTGCAACCAATCTCATCCTCCTTTTCTGAGTTGTTCTTCCCTCATTAACAAGCACACTACCCCCCTAAGTTTCCTGTCTAATCTTTTCAATTTATCTTGTCAATTCCATATAGATATTTCTTAAAAGAGCATAATGCTCAAGGTAGAACTTTTTTCAGTAGGTAAATTATTGTTTTAAGATGACTTCAGGGGAAGTTTTAGTTTAAGGTTTAATGACTATTTCAAGGCAATAGGTTCAGGGGTTCCTCCAATCTCCATGGTTCCACAATGTCTGGAGTCTGTGAGAATGTGAAATTCTGTCCTGTATTAACTCCTTTTTAATTAAGATTCTTCAATGGAAACTTTAATCAAAATGTTCAGTAATGGTAGCAGGGCACCATCCAGTTTTTCTGATCTCATGGCAAAAGAGGCAGTTGTTCATGGAAGCAATTAGCCACACATTCCATATCCTCCTCCTATTCCTGAGAATCTTCTTCTTCTTTTGTCAAGGTGAATAGAGACCAACTGTTGTTCCTTAGATAGCCATATTCAAGCTTTTAAGACCCCAGGTACTACTCAACGAACTAAGAGGTAGAGCAGAAGCACTAACTATATTATTAAGCCAATTAACTGTATTGTCCCATGTAATCATGACCCTAAACCTCCAAATCAAGGAACAAATACCATGAGGTATTTTGTTGTACATAAGCAGCCTCAGCAGCTACTCTTTGTTGTTGTTGTTGTAAATATATCTATCATACAGCTTTTGCCAATTCATCTTTATACAAGTATGCACCTTTTTGACAGCAATTACAATTGCTTTTCAACCCTACCCTTAATAGTTGCAATTTTTCCAGCTTTTCTTTTCACTTTTTGGTAAAATATCTTTTGATTAACAAATTTGTTAATTTTTATAAGGTCCAATTTATTGAATTTTGACTTTTGCTGTTGGTACTTTCGATATTATAACATTGTTAAAAGCTAAGTCTGACAGTGTTGTCTCTGCATTGTCTTCTAAGTGTTCTATGGTTTTAGTTTGCACATTCAGATCCTTAATCCATTTTGAATTTGCTTTTGTGTATGGTGTGAGGCATGAGTTCTGTTTCATTTTTCTGCATTTCTCTGCATATGGAAATCCAATTTTCCCAAAGCCATTTATTGAAGAGCATCTTCTTTTCCCATCAAATGGACTTAGCACTCTTGTCAACAAGCATTTGCCCATAGATGTGTGGGTTTATTTTTGGACTCTCAAATCTATTCTATTGGTCTATGTGTCCATTGTTATACTAGTACCACACCATTTTGATTACTGTAGCTGTATAACTCACTGCCATAGAATGGGATCTAATTCATAGAGACTCCTCCTTGGGTTTCCAAGGTGATATCAGTACTGAAGTAGATTGCCCAACCGTCCTTCTGAGGAGTGGCTGGTGGGTTTGAACTGCCAGCCTTCTGGTTATCAGTCAAATGCCTTAGGCACTACACCACCAGAGCTAAGGAAGTGTGAATTCCCTTACTTTCTTCTCCTCTTTCAACACTACTACAGCTAAATTGGGCTTATTGCCATTTCATATGAAGGTAAGGATTAGTTTTTCTATTTTTGTAAAGAAGACCATTAGAATTTTGCTGGAGATTTTGTTGAACCTACAGATTGTTCTGGGTAGTATTGACATCTTAGGAATACTAAGTCTTCCAATCCATAAACATGGAACATCTTTCCACATGGTTTTCAATGGCTGGTTTTTCACATACAGAGCACCAGGACTTTCTTCCAAAATGTTCCTGGATGGACTGAAACCTCCAACCTTTGTGTTGACACCCAAGAGCATTAACTATTTGTTTGTACCTCCTGGGGACTCCAAACACATGCACACACATACACACCTTTTAAATTTTCTGAGGGCTTTTAGTTGAGAAGGGAATGAAGGAAGATGTACTTTAGGGCATGATATTTAATCCCACATTTCCAGACTCTTGAAATATAGCCAGGGCAGGAAGATAATTCCATTCAGGAATATACTAGAAACATAGAACTGAGCTGTTTGGAAACGTGCAAAAGAATCTTAAGTAAATTTGGGCAGAGAAGAAGAAAGTATCACATATGAACTCATTATGCCTTTCTTCTCAATTCACTCACTTTTTTTTTTTTTTTT
>NW_006921631.1:11631606-11637048 GCF_000298275.1 Orycteropus afer afer | reverse complement strand
CCTTTTTCATTCTGTGTTTGAGGTGTTTTCAAAGCCTCCTTTAATGTTCCACTCTCTTTGAGCCAATCACTCAAAGCCTTCACAGCCCCTCTGCTCCAGTTCTCACCACTCGACTTCCCTTGGCCTTTCTGCCATTTGCTTTTATCTCTTCCTTCTGAACAGCTGCTCCCTGATTACTGTTTTAGCTTTTGGTGAGGTTTTATTTATTTCCTTCTCTTTTATCCTATGAAGTAGGCAGATTTTAGTTTTATGAGCCACATATTCCATTGTTTTCAATCCTCCCACATTTTCTTTCATATTGTAATGTCCTAAGATGCTAGAAAGGAATGGAGAAATACTGTTGCCTTGAGAGTTAATGGAATTTGTATTAGAAAAAGAACAATTGTTGCAACCAAAATATTTCTTCAGATTCCACAAAGAAGTCTTCACCAACCACAAAATTGTTGCTTTTTATATTGTCAATTAAATGAAAACAAATAGAATGTATAGGTATTTTAAAAACAACTGTAGAAGAATGATCATTTGAATTTCTATTATCTGTCAAACTAAAGATCTCAAAGCACTTCCAAAAAATTATACTGAAGCATGGTTATCAACTATTTCAGTTTATGGACAATTTTAAAGTAGCTACAGACACATTTAAGAGTATTAAGCTACACTCAAATAAAAGGACAATTGTACACACTTGTTAAAAATTGTATCATTAAATGAGTAATGTAAATAACTAGCTTACACTTCTGTTGAAAATAAACCAACTTACAAGGGACCAGACTGAGTGGAACTCTAGTAAGAGAAGTTACTTAAAGGCTGCCTGGTGCCATTCAGTGTAGGTAAAGACAGAAAGTCACCTCCAAAAAATCTTTTTGTTCTGTGACATGTATGAATTAACACTCTTGATTATGTAAATGTAAGCTAATTTGGCTATTACTTTCCTGCAGAAGGATATCATTTGTGCCTTGAGAAACACAGCCTCTGGAGATACAGAGACCATCTCTGGGGAGTAGGTGGTTATATTCTCATAGAAATTGAGGAGCCAAGTGGGAGGAAAAAAGTGAGGGAGCTACCCATTTCTATTTTGAAGTCCAATATTGTGATACACTTTCTAATAAATTAACATAGTTTTGACCCAGATGCATTAGATCTAAAGGACATTGGTGCCCAAATAGAATCTTGAATAAGAGAAGAGCATAATGGCAAGTGACCCAGGCACAATGGTAAGGCCTAGGAAGTTTGAAGGGAGGGCTGGTTTGGGCACACAGATCCAAGCCTCTTCTAATTCAGCCAATAGGATACACAGAACTATGAGAATAATGACTAAACTAAGTAAACATAAACTTAATAGCTCCCTTAGCAAAGCAGATAGACTCATATTTCCCTCCTTTGAGAAGAACATGTTGTCTGCAACAGCATGAGTGTTCAACATAGCAGTGGATATCTGGATAAGGCTCCCATTCAATTATGACCAACTAGTAACATAGTGCCTAAGGCATTTGACTGCTAACCAGGAGGCTGGCAATACAGACCCACCAGCCACTCCTCAGAAGGAAGGTTGGGCAATCTACTTCAGTAGTGATACCACCTTGGAAACCCAAGGAGGGGTTGCTATGAGTCAGGTCCCACTCATTGGCACATAACAACAACAGTATGCAACTAAGGAGCTCTGGTTATGTAATGGTTAAGGCATATGGCTGCAAACCAAAAGGTCAGTGGTTAGAACCCACCAGCTGCTTCATTGAAGGAAGATGAAGCAGTCTGCTTCCATAAAGATTTACAGCCTTGGAAACCCAGTAAGGGGAGGGTGATGGTCACTATGAGTCATCATTGATTCAATGGCAATGAGTTTGGTTCTTTTGGTTTGAGTATTCAACTATATAAAGAAGAATGTGACATCAGGATTGCAGGAAGACTCATTAACAACCTGTAATATACAAATGACTCAACCTTTCTTGCTGAAAATGAAGATGATTTGAAGCACTTACTGATGAAGATCAAACACTACAGCATTCAGTATAAATTACACTTCAACATAAAGAAAACAAAAGTCCTTACAACTGGACCAATAACCAACATCATGATTAATGGAGAAAAGATTAATGTTGTCAGGGATTTCATTTTACTTGGATCTATCATCAACACCCATGGAAGCAGCTGTCAAGAAACCAGACTATATATTGCACTGGGAAAATCTGTTGCAAAAGAGCTCTTTAAAGTGTTAAAGAGGAAAGGTGTCTTTGAAAACTAAGATGTGCCTGACCCAAGCTGGGGTATTTTCAATAGGTTCATATGTATGTGAAAGCTGGACAATGAAAAAGGAAGGACAAAGAAGAATTGATGTACTTGAGTTGTGATGTTGGTGAAGACTATTGAATGTACCCATAGACTGCTAGAAGAATGAGCAAATCTGTCTCAAAAAAGTACAGCCAAAATGCTCCTCCTTAGAAGCAAGAATAGCAAGGCTTTGTTTTATCTGTTTTGATCATGTTGTCAAAAGGAACTAATCCCTGGAGAAGGGAATCATGCTTGCTAAAGCAGAGATTTGGTGCAAAAGGGAAAGACCCTTAACAAGATGGATTGACACAGTGGATGCCATCATGAGCTCAAGCATAGCAAATATTGTGAGGATGGCACAGGATCAGGCCGTGTTTCATTCTGTTGTATGCAGAGTTGCTATGAGTTGGAGCTGACTTGCCAACATCTAACAACAAAGACAGTATTCAACAGGAGTCTTGGTTAGCACTAGACTGCTAACCAAAATGTCACAGTTCCAACCCACCAGCCACTCTGAGGAGGAAAACTGTGACAGTCTGCTTCCATAAAGATTAAACAAAAAAAAAAAAAAAACTCATCCCATCGAGTTGGATCTGACTCATAGCAATCCCTCTTTGGGTTTCTAAGACAGTATCACTATGGAAGTAGATTGCCCAATCTTCTTTTCAAGGAGTGGCTGGTGGGTTTGAACTGCCCACCTCTGGTTAGCAGTCAAATGCCTTAGGCACTATTCTATCAGATCTCCTTCCATAAAGATTGCAGCCCTGGAAACCGTATGGGGGCTGTTTGACGCTGTCTTATAGGGGTACTATGAATCAGAATTGACCCCACAGCAACAGGTTTGGATTTTTTGTTTAGTATTCAACAAGTAGTCCCTGTGTGATGCAAATGATTAACATATTTGGCTGCTAATTGAAGGGTTAGAGTTTCAAGTCTCCCACAGGTATCTCTGAAGAGAGGCCCTGGCAATCTACTTCCAAAAAGCAACCACTGAACACCCTATGGAGCACAGCTGTTCTCTGATACACATGGAACTGCCGTGAGTCAGTATCAACTCAATGGCAACTAGTACTGGTAGTAGTCAACTACCCTTGTGATAATAGCAAAGGTAGTGGGAGTTAAAACTAGGAGATCAGAAGAGAAGATAAGGTTTGCCAATTCTTGTCACTGACCTAGTCACTGAAATAGAGGAATCTCCACACTGACAGTTGGGACTTCTAAAGAGACTAGCCTTTGTACAGTACAAGCACCATCCTCATGGAATGTATTTCAACCTTTTCTAGCCATATTATAAAAAAGGCACTGACAACAAAGGGTGAAAAAGATGCCCCTTCTGAACCAAGGCCAGGAAGGGCTGCTGAGTAACAGGCAGAATTCACTGTACTGATGGAGATCATGAGATCCAGTCCATGTTTGAAATCTAGCCCAGGAGTTCCCAAATTCTGGTCTTCAGTGGACTGATACCCATATGAGATGAAATCTTCACCTGTTTAGAGTACATGAGAGAAAAAAAGGACCATGCATTCATTTTTCAGAATTGACATCAGCATTAATGAGTTCCATGTGCTTTAGCTGAGCTCATCTCAAATTTCCCAGATTGGACCTTATCCCAGAAGATGATTCCCAATGGAATGGCTTCTGTCTGGCTATTTTTCCCACTAAGGACCGAAAAGCACAAATTATCTTCCTTTGCTTTGGTGACTTGCTGAAGTAACTAGGGCTTTTTAAAACCTTAAACCTGAACACAAGGGATATTGGATGGCCCCAGGTACTCTATCTATTGGATCTGTATCTCGTATCTTGAGAAATCCACATACCCTACACAAATAGATGGTGTTGGCTTTCCTTGTTGCAGCACCCTTGAGCAATGCCCAATATGAATTTTATAGATGACATTCAGCTTTCTTAAAGTTACAATATTAACCTGGTTATTATGGACGTGTAACTAAGATAATGCCTGGTTTTTCTTTCCCAGAATCCCTCACAAGTGTGGAGACAACTGTACAAGTTACCTCCAGGCTACTTTTCAGCCAAATGGTAATGAGATGATATTACACCAAAATGAAATCCAAAATTGATTCTCCACTTTTAGAAAGTACATTTTCTTCCTAATATAAAGTTCTGGATGACAGTACAATTTCCCCAAACCAATGGGTAAATAAAAGTAATAATTAGATTCCAGAGCAACACCCAACAGATTGTTCTTGCCTCCATCAATTCCTCCATGGATCCTGCTATAACAATACTATCAATTCCTCCTCTCAAAGTGCAACATTTCTAATAATTTTATTGATTCTGCTCCTGGAACTCTGTACTCAGACAATAGTTGTACATTGCACCCAAGGCTTCTGCACAAGTTATCATTAACAAACTGCCTGCTTAAGGCGGAGCTGAGGGTGACCCTGATTATGCTGATGTTGGTAACAGAAGCAGGAGCTAGAGAGTTTCTCTGGAGCAGGGCCAGATCCCCACTGACCTCCATTATTAAATAAAGTTTAATGAGGACACATTCACAACCATTTGTTCCCATATTGTCTATGGCTCTTTGGTACTGTTGTTATTAGCTACATCCAACTCATGGTGAACCTATGCACAGTGAGATAGGACTGCTGTGATCCATAGGGCTTTCATTGGCTAATTTTTGGAAATAGATTGTCAGGACTTCCTTCCTAGTCCATCTTAGTCAGCAAGCTCCACTGAAACCTTTCAGCATTAGAACAACACAAAAGCCTCCACTGACAAATGAGTGGTGGCTACACATGAGGTACATTGACACAGGAATTGAACCTGGGTCTCCCACACTGAGGACAAGAATTCTTCCATGCTGCTACATCTCCCACAATACACAGGACAACTCCCCACAACCAAGACTACCCAGCCCAAAATGTCAGTAGTAGTGCCCTAGACCTATCACTTGGCACCTCTTCTCCCCAAAGGCCCAGTAAAGGCATTTTCCACACAGGTTACCTTGTAACTCCTGGGAAAATAGATGATAATAGAGAGTCCTACACTTGAGCAGAGGTTCCTGGGTGATGCAGTTAACATGCTAATGTTGGAGGTTGAAGTCCACCCTGAGGTACCTCAAAAAAGGGCCTGACAAAATTCTACTTCTGAAAGTCAACCAGTGAAAGCCTATTGGGTCACAGCAGTCTGGTCCTATTGTGCATTGTTGTT
>NW_006921631.1:11622224-11630730 GCF_000298275.1 Orycteropus afer afer | reverse complement strand
TGTATATATATATATATATATATACATATATATATACACATTCATATATACATACATTTGAACTCTTAAATTCTTATGAAGCACAATTCTATTCTGACACACATGGAGTCACTGTGAGTAGGGTTCAGCTCAACTGGAAAATGGGATTGGATACTTAGGCAAGGACATGCTCCTTAGGAGTTTCTTTCAACTACTTTCCCCCATGAGAAACTAGAGTAAGAGATCACCAGCCCTTTCCATGAAACCCCAAACAAGCAGACCATGAATAGCCAGTCTCCTGGAACTCTCTTCCAAGGTTGGTTCTTGGAGGCACCCATACACCATTTTGATGTGTTGCAGAACATAAGCTGTATCTTCAGAACAAGGTCAGACTCAACTCAGGAAAACAATTTCCTGACCAGAAGAACTACATGGGGCCTGGCTACCACTTCCAACCACTATGACCAAGATCACTATAGAAGGTCCCAGTTAGAAGAGGTAAAAAGTCTAGAAGAAAATTCAATTTAAAAAAAAAGAAGAAGAAGAAGAAGAAAGACCAGACTTACTGGTTTGAAAGAGACTAGAGGGAACCCCTGAGCCTATTGCCCTGAAATAACCTTCTAACCTGAAACTGAAGACACTACCACAGACTGACCACCTTTCATCCAAACAATAGATGGGACTGTAGGGTAAATAATAATACATGTGAAGGGTGTTTTGCTTAAAACAATTGACTATATGAGACTAAAAAGAGCAATATTTGCCCCAAACCAGTGGTAACAAGGCAGGGAAGGACAGGGAAACTGAAGAAATGGAAATGGAGCAAGAGACGAAACAGGGAGAGTGCTAACACATTGCAGGAATTGCAACCAAAGTCATGGAGAAATTTGTGTATGAACTATTGATTGCACAATCAATTTGCTATGTAAACTTTCAGATAAAATATGAAAAAAATTTAAGAAAATCTGCCTGCTTCACTCCATTAACCTCAGTTTCCACCCAGCTAACTCATGAGCTACCATATGAAGCACCAAGCTGTGTTGTGTGGATTGTTGTACTAGTTATAACTATTATCACCTCAATATTTCACTCTCAATGTAGATTATGTAGTTGATATGGAAAGGCAATTAACAATCCAGGAAAGTGTTAATAAACAGCTACTATTAGCAAAATTG
Organism: Orycteropus afer afer; assembly: GCF_000298275.1. NCBI lineage: Eukaryota > Metazoa > Chordata > Mammalia > Tubulidentata > Orycteropodidae > Orycteropus > Orycteropus afer. The sequence continues at coordinate 11,629,576 of NW_006921631.1, read as the reverse complement.
GTCAAAGCCATAATAGTAAATTAATAAATTCTACCCTGCGAATAAAAATTACTGAGACCAGGAGATGACAATTATAAGAGTTCAAAATTAAATTTAAGGTAAAGAATAATTTTCCAGTAATTGTTGTTGTTAGTTGTTATTGAGTTGACACCAACTCATGGTGACTCCATCTACAACAGAAAGACATGTTGTCCTGTCCTGCCCAGTCTTCATTATCATTCTTATACTCAAGTCCATTGTTTGTGACTACTGTGTATTTTGAGTGCCTTCCAACCCAGGGGGCTCATCTTCCAGTATCATTTCAGAAAATATTCTGTTGTTATCTGCAGGATTTTCACTGTCAAAATTTGGGGAGTAGATCACCAGATCTTTCTTGCTACTCTATCTTAGTCTAGGTACTCCATTGAAATCTGTCCACCATGGATGACCCTGATAGTATGAAATACCAGTGATCAACATCATAGTAACATGCAAGCCACTGCAGTATGATAAAGTGACACATGAGTGGTAGTTTCTAACAATTAGGATTATATAAAAATGTGATCTGCTGTCCCATGAGATAGGGCTTCCACTGTCACTAAGAAAAAGTAAAGATTGGCTGTCTTAAAGCAACTTTCTGCTTTGGGTATGCAGGGATGACCCTCTGGAGCTAGAGTCAGAGGTGTTAAGTCCTAAGGATATCAGGATCTACAAGAGAGGGTGCCCATGAAAGAAAGACCCCTCCTTGGGTTTCCAAATCAGTATCTCTATGGAAGTAGATTGTCCAGTCTTCCTTCTGAGGAGTGGCTGGTGGGTTTGAACCACCAGCCTTCTAGTTAGTAGTAAAATGCCTTAGACACTACGGCACTAGAGCTCCCAAGTATAAATTAGACAACTTAAATGCTTTTCAGGCAGTCACAGGCAAGCTGGAGAAGGGAGAGAATAAAAATCATAAGTTAGAAGAAAAACCAATGAATTGGAACTCAGCAAAAGGGTTGGACCAATGTCTTTATGCTTAAAACAAGGCAAGGACCAACAGAATTCCAGGAGATCAAAGTGGCAAGTGGAATTGAAAGTAGGCAGAGATGAAGTCAGTTGTAAATGAAGAGTAGGCTCAGTTAAGAATAAGATATTGGAGGACTGGCATTTTAGCAGCTGTGGCCCTTTCCATATGATTTGGTACTGACAGAGTGGGGTGCTGCTGTAACATATACCTAAAATGTGGAAGCAAGAGTGGAGCACATCCTTATACCCAAGATCCCTGCACTGAGACCACAGCAAAGATACTGGCAGAGAGATGGCAGCAGCAGAGCCAAGAAACCACCATGAGAAAGAGGGATGGTCTTGCCAGACCTCAGAGTGAGAAAGCTGAATGTTTTTGGTCAAAAGGCTTCTTGGCAGAGTGGGTTGCCTTCAGGCACTAACTGGTACAAGAGACCAGCATGAGATGGAGCCACAGGCTTGCCAGCCCACAGAGTGAAAAAACTGAATGTCTTTGGGCAGGAAGCTTTCCTCAGGCACTAATTGGCAGATGCTGAGAGACAAAGGAAATGGAAAGTAGAAGTGTCTCAGTCTCAGAGGGTAGGACCATGGCATCTGAGGGTGGAACCACTATAGCCTCCTGGGTTTCAAAAAGGCAAGTCATCACCAATTCAGTTCTGGAGTGTGGAGTTGCTGTACATATGTGCCAGTGGGATGTGGTCATATATGGTGCCCAAAAGGGAGAGGGCAGAGCTGCCATGCCCAAGAGGCAGAAGAACTGGGCCTGTCAGGCCAAAGGGAGTGAGGCTGTCACTCAGACAGACTAGGCGATTCTGGCCACCCAAAGAAGGAAATCTTTACAGGTGCCAAGTTGACAAGAGGTGGAAATGTGATAGTTAAAGTTGTGTGTCAATTTAGCTGGGCCATGATTTTGAGTGGCTGAGCAGTGGGATGTAGCAATATGATGAGACTATAATCATCTCCATGGTAGAATCTTCTATGAGTAGCTAGGAGAAAGTTTTGTTTGTTTGTTTTAAATTTTACTGTGCTTTGGTTGCAAATTCACAGAGCAAATTTGTTTTACATCCAACAGTTCACACACATTTTACTTCACGACCTGATTATCATCCTAACCATAACAAACTCTCTTCCCCTCCCATTGCTGTAACTAACCCCTCCCTGTGCCCATCTCAACTATGTACTCCTGTCTGTCTAGCTTTCTCTCTACATTAATACTGTTCCTTTGGTGTCTCATGGCTGATTGTTCTAAAGACTGCATCTTCTCAGAGTAGGTGAGTTCATCACCCTGGGGTAAAAATACTGCATATAGGTCTTTCTATGATTGGGCTGAGAGCCAATCCATGGAAGTGAGTCCATTTCTAGGCCAAAAGAGTAACCCAGGGCCATAGTCTTGGGGTTCCACCAGACTCTATCTGACCAGCAATTCTAGTCATTTTTGTGTTTTTGAATTTTGCTCAACATTTTTCCTCCCACTCTACCCAGGATCTCTAGTTTTGATCCCTTTTCAAGTGGTTGGCATTGGTAGCCAGGCATCATCTAGTTCTTCTGGTCCTGGGGTAGTGTTAGACTAGGTTCTCTAGAGAAACAAAACCACTAAAGCTTGTATATATAGATAAAGAGAAATTTATCTTAGGAAAATGGCTCACACACTTATAGAAGGTGGCAAGTCCAAAGATCTTGGACCAAGCATCAAGCTGGAGGCTTTTCTTGACTCACACAGCTGCAGGGGCTGAGGAGCTCAAGGTTAACAGGCAGTATACTGGCTATTGACTCCAAAGAATGACAAATCCAAGATCTCCAGGCCGAATGGTGGATTGTTCACTCACGGACAGTTGTAGGCAACCCCAGAGAATCCCAATCCACAGAAGAGTGTCTCTTTTCCCAGGATGTCCATAAATTTACTGAAAGCAGGTCATGCCCCTAGGAAAACTCCTTTTCAATGGATTGGCTGCTCAAAACATATACATCTGACCCCAACATTGGAACAACCCACATTACAATTACTTAAACCATACAGAACTGTGGTCCAGCCAAGTTGACACACAGCTCCAACTATCACAGTCCACCCCTTGTCAACTTGGCAGTTGTACACATCTTCTTAACCATATATAATCTCTAAATAAAGACAATTATAAAGTCATATTTGCACCTAACATGATACGCTAACACACATACAACTGAAATGTATTAACCTTATTTGCATTTAAAAATTATAAAGTCATATTTGCGCCTAACATGATATGCTAACACACATACAACCAAAACGCATTAACCTTATTTGCATTTCCTTCATAACAGAAGGAAACAAAAATATTTGATGCACATAAGCAATGAAGAAATATAACAATCACAGTTCTCATTTCTACAACTGGTCATGTAATTGTAGCTGATATTCAGAACTACCTTCTTCCATCACCCATTTTGTATTTCCCTTGCCCTCAGCAAGCACCTCAGCTGGTCATAGTTCTTTGCCTGGTGGGGTGACCCAAACCTTCATTTCTGAAGGGTCTGGGCCATTAGTTGTTGTTGTTGTTAAGTGCCGTCGAGTCATTTCCGACTCATAGCGACCCCATGTACAACAGAATGAAACAATGCCCGATCCCACACCAGCCCCACAATCCCTGCTATACTTGAGCCCATCATTGCAGCCACCATGTCAATCCATCTTGTTGGAGGCCTCCCCCTCTTTCATCCACCCTCCACCCTACCAAGCATGACATCCTTCTCCAGGGAATGGTCCCTTCTGACAGCATGACCAAAATAGATGAGACGAAGTCTGGCCATTCTTGCTTCCAAGGAGCATTCTGGCTGCACTTCCTCCAGAAAAGGTCTGTTAGTTCTTTTAGCAGTCCATGGTACTTTCAGCATTCTTCGCCAGCACCACAACTCAAAAGCATCAACTCTTCTTCAGTCTTCCTTATTCATTGTCCAGCTCTCACATGCATACGAGGCGATTGGAAATATCATGGCTTGTGTCAGGCGCACCTCAGTCCTCAAGGAGATATCCTTGCTCCTCAGCACTTGAAACAGTTCCTTCACAGTTGACTTTCCCAATGCTACACGTCGTCTAATGTCCTGACTGCTGCTTCCATTGGCATTGATTGTAGAACCAAGCAACGTGAATTCTTTGACAACCTCAATCTTCTCTCCATTTATTGTGATGCTGCTCGTTGATTCAGTTGTGAGGATTTTTGTTTTCTTTATATTGAGATGTAATCCATACTGCAGACTGTATTCTTCAACCTTCATCAGTAGGTGCCTTAAGTCATCCTCACTTTCAGCAAGCAAAATTGTATTGTCTGCATATCTCAGGTTGTTAATGATTCTTCCTCCAATCCTGATACCACGTTTTTCTTCATATAGTCCAGCTTCTCGGGTTATTTGCTCAGCATATAGATTGAATAAGTGTGGAGAAAGGATACAAGCCTGATGCACTCCCTTCTTGATTTTAAACCATGTACTGTCCCCTTGTTCTGTTCGAACAACAGCCTCCTGGTCAAAGTACAGATTCCTCATGAGTACAATCGAGTGCTTGGGAATTCCCATTCTTCTCAATGTTATCCATAATTTGTCATGATCCACACAATCAAATGCCTTTGCATAGTCAATAAAACACAAGTAAACATCTTTCTGGTATTCTTTGCCTTGAGCCAAGATCCATCTGACAACAGCTATGATATCCCTTGTTCCACATCCTCTTCTGAATCCAGCTTGAACCGGGCTATTAGTAGTCATATCAGAATTGGGTTGCTATAATTTTCCATTGACTTTAATTACAGGGCTTGGTAGTACTAAGAGACATCCTAACGAATCACCTGTATTCCAGACATATTCTTCTTTACCTCCATTATGTAATGTCAATCCAATTTCCCCTTGCTAATCAGAATCTTTCACATCAGATAGTACAGTAATGCCCTTCTTTGTCTGTTGATCCAGAGGCATGAGGAAGCCAAAATGACCAGGTGCCATTCTTCATTTTCAGTTCAATGCAATCAGTATTGTGCCTCCAGGTGGGAGTTTTAATCCCTTTGGGACTATGATCTCCAGACCCTCAAAGCATAGGGTAGCAGGGACAGGAAGCAAAAATTTTGAGTGGGTCACTAGGGGTAATAGTGAGTGGTACCACTCCTGTTTCCACCCCTTGGTTAGTGGACCTGTGAATCCTGGCTATTGAAGAAACAAAACCATACATTGGATGTTGGTTTAGAGCATATACATTCTCCTGGAGAACATTACCCCAACCCTTCAAGGTATTGCCACATAGCTGGCACCTTAATTGTGTTTTCAGTAGGCCATTCCATCGTTCTATCAAACCAGGTGCTTCACAATGATGGGGAACATGGTAAGACCAGTGAATTCCATGAGCATAGTCCCATTGCATTGCTGCACTTCATTTGCTGTAAAGTAAGTCCCTTGATCTGAAGCAGTCCTGTGTGGCATACCATGACAGTGGATAAGGCATTCTGTAAGTACACAGATGGTAGTTTTTGCAGAAGCATTGTGTGCAGGGAAGGTGAATCTATAACCAGAATAAGTATCTATTCCAGTAAGAACAAAACACTGTCCTTTCCATGATGGAAGTGGTCCAATGTAATCAACCTGCCACTGGGTGGCTGGTTGATCACCCTAAGGAATGATTCCATATTGCGGACTCAGGTTGGTCTCAGCCGCTGGCATATTGGGCACTCCACAGTGGCAGTAGCCAAATCAGCCTCAGTAAGTGGGAGTCCATATTGCTGAGCCCATCCATAATCTCCATCCCTGCCACCATGACCACTTTGTTCATGAGCCCATTGAGCAATGACAGGAGTAGCGGGGGGAAAAGGAAGGCTGGTTTCCACTGAACGTGTCATCTTCTCCACCTGATTGTTAAAGTCCTCTTCTGCTGAGGTCACCTTTTGGTGGGCATTCACATGAGACACAAATATCTTTACTTCTTTGGCCCATTCAGATAGATCTATTCACATACCTCTTCCTCATAAATCCTTGTCATTAATTTTCCAATCATGCTCCTTCCAAGTCCCAGACCATCCAGCAAAGCCATTAGCCACAGCTCATGAATCTGTATATAATCGTACATCTGGCCACTTCTTATTCCATGCAAAGGGAAAAGCCATAGGCACGGATGAAAGTTCTGCCCATTGGGAGGATTTCCATTCACCACTATCCATCAAGGAAGTCACAGAAAGGGACTGCCATGCCACTATTGTCCACTTTTCAGTGGGGCCTGCATATCATGCAGAACCCTCTGTAAACCAGGTATGACTTTTTTCTTCCTCAGTCAATTGATCATAAGGAACTCTCCATGAGGCCATAGGTGCAGACTGGGAGAGGAAAGGTAATGTGACTGGAGTGGAGACCATAGGCATTTGGGCCACTTCCTCATGCAACTCACTTGTGCTTCAGGTCCGGATCGAGCCCAATCTCTGATATACCACTTCCATTTAATGAAGGTGTGCTGCTTTGCACGTCCAACTTTATGACTCTGTGGGTCAGACAACACCCAGTTCATGATGGGCAGCTCAGGCCTCATGGTGACTTGGTGGCCCATGGTTAGGTGTTCAGTTTCTACTAAAGCCAAGTAACATGCTAAAAGCTATTTCTCAAAAGGAGAGTAGTTATCTGCAGGGGATGGCAAGGCTTTGATCCAAAATCCCATGGGTCTGCATTGTGATTCACCAAAAGGTACCTGCCAAAGACTGAAAACAGCATCTCTATCTACTACAGACATTTCAAGCACCACTGGATCAGCCAGATCATATGGCATAAGTGGCAGAGCAGCCTGCATGGCAGCCTGAACTTGTTATTGGTTAGGTTAGAAGACTCTCATAATAGGACTGGGAAAGAACTAATCATCAGAGTAAATCCAGCCTTATGCATATTGATAAGGTAAAACTTTTGAGACCTCCATTTGCTGATGTGGCACCACTCAAATTGAGGAGAAACAGCTGCAGACATCCATTAATCATAAGAACACAGAATGTATGAAGTATGAATCTAGGAAAACTGGAAGTTGACAAAAATTAAATGGAACGCATAAAGATTGATATCCTCAGCATTAATGAGCTGAAATGGACTGGTTTTGGCCATTTTGAATCAGACAACCATACAATCTACTATGCTGGGAATGACAGTTTGAAGAAGAATGGCGTGGCATTCATCATCACAAAGGAGGTTTCAAGATCTTTCATGAGGTACAATGCTGTCAGTGATAGGAAAATATCCATACAATTACAAGGAAGACCCATTAATATGACTATTATTCATGTTTATGCACCAACCACCAAAGCCAAAGATGAGGAAATTGAAGATTTTTACCCACTCTTGCAGTCTGAAATTGACCGAACATGCAATCAGGATGTGTTAATTAT
>NW_006921631.1:11603417-11621748 GCF_000298275.1 Orycteropus afer afer | reverse complement strand
TTCATCTCACCTACTTTGGTCATGTTGTCAGAAGGGACCATTCCCTGGAGAAGGATGTCATGCTTGGTAAGGTGGAGGGTCGATGAAAGAGGGGAAGGCCTTCAACGAGATGGATTGACACAGTGGCTGCAATGATGGGCTCAAGTATAGCAAGGATCATGGAGCTGGCGCAGGATCGGGAAGTGTTTTGTTCTGCTGTACATGGGGTCGCTATTAGTTGGAAACGACTTGACGGCACCTAACAAAAACAACAACAAATATGCGAGCACACAGAGCCTCACTTCTCACAAGTACTTGACCTATTGGTGGTGCTATTTTGCATATTAATGTTGCCACCTCATGCCACGGACTAGCAGTGCCCTCTTTACTAATGGAGAGAGGGTCACCAGTTTCTTTCTGATTAATCAAATTGGAGAGCCAATTTAGGAAGCTCATCCTTATGATTTTGTCTCTCTAGAACCACTCTCAGTACCAAATGTATTAGACTGGGTTCTCTAGAGAAACAAAAATTTATATATACTTATATATAAATAAACCTTATATAGAGAGAGAAAGAGAAACTTATCTTCAGAAAATGTCTCACACATTTATAGAAGCTGGTAAATCCAAAGTTCTTGGATCAAATGTCAAGCTGGGGGCTTTTCCTGACTCATGCAGCTGCAGGGGCTGAGGATCTCAAGGTTGACAGGCAGCATACTGGCTGTTGACACCAACAAATGACAAATCAAAGATCTCCAGGCCGAATTGTGAATTGTTTGCTCACAGACAGTTGTAGGCAGCACAACAGAATCCCGATCCACAGAAGAGTGTCTCCTTTCCCAGATGTCCATAAATATACTGGAAACAGGCCACACCCCTAGGGAAACTCCCTTTCAATGGATCAGCTGCTCAAAACATACACGTCTGATCCCATCATTGGAATAACCCACATCACAATTGCTTAAACCACACAGAATTGTGGTCCAGCCAAGTTGACACACAGCTTCACACAGGGGTCATGAAGGCTGAGGTATTCATGGTCCATCTTACTTTGGACTAATTGTTTCCAATATGCCTTTGATTTTCTTCACTCTTCTTTGATTCAGATGAGAGGAGACCAATATTAGCACCTTAGATATCTGCTCAAAAGCTTTTAAGACCCTACTTGCTGCTCATCAAAGTAGGTTGTGAAACAAGATTTTTGTGGACTGTGTTGTGCCAATTGAGCATGATGTCCCCTGAGACTATGAGCCTGAGTTGGCAGGCCCAGTGATTCTATCCCTCAAGGTGTTTGGTTCTCTCTGCGAGGTTACTCCAACTCTGCCTTCTGTTGTTTCTGTAATATATGTGGCTAATTTTATAGCACAAGTTCATATGTAAGATTATCTTCGGCCAAATCTATCCTTGGTCTGGGGTATATTCCTGTTTGCCTACCCCCACTTGATCTTCTCACCTGTCTATGCATTTATCCATAGCCTGGTGTTTGGTACTAGTGCTAACGCAGTATTGTGCATATACTAGTATTTGCCTCTGTTGTCTATATCTTATGTACACATTTCAGTGTCCTTCCTTTCCTTAATGTTGTCATGATAGTCACAAACTCTATCCATACCATCCCTCCCTTCACCCAACTATGTCTCATCAACATGTGACCCCCAACTAGTCCAAAATTTTCCTTCCTTTTCCCTCCCATCCCCAGTAACCAACAAAGTGAGTTTTCCCTAATTAAACCTTTCCTTGACTTTTTACAATAATGGGCTCTTAAAATATTTGTTCTTCTGCAATTGACTTATTTCAGCATAATGTCCTCCAAATTTATCCACATTGTGAGATATTCATGTATTGTTCATTATTCTTTAATGTTGCATAGAATTCTATTGTGTGAACATACCCTAGTTTGGATATCCATTCATCTGTTGATGAACATTTGGGTTGTTTCTGTCTCTTTGCTATAGTGAATTACACTGTGATGAACATGGGTGTGCATATGTTAATGTTCTGTCTCTCACCTCTTTAAGATATATTCCTAGTAATTGAACTGCTGGATCAAATGGTATTTCTATTTTCAGTTTTTTAAGAAAATACCATACCATTTTCTGTAATGGTTGTACCATTTTGCACTCCCACCAGCAGCATATGATAGTTCCAATCTCTCCACATCCTCACCAACATTTGTTATTTTCTGTCTTGTTAAACTTTGCTATTATTGCTGGGGTGAGATGATATCTCATTGTTGTTTTGCTTTGCATCTCTCTAATTGGTAATGATTATAAGCATTTCTTCATGTGTTTGTTGGCTGCCTGTGTATCTTATTTAGTGAAGTGTCTGTTCGTGGCCCTTGACTATTTTTTAATTAGATTGTTTGTCCTTTTGGTGTTGAGGTGTTAAAGTTTTCTATAAATTTTGGAGATAAATCCTTTGTCAGATATGTCATAGTCAAATATTTTTTCCCAATCTGAAGGTTCTATTTTTTACCCTTTTGGAGAAGTCTTTCAATGTTCATAAGGATGCAATTTTTAAAAGGTCTCAGTCATTTAGGTTCTCTTCTACTGTTAGGAGAAGTTTTGAGGAAGGTTTGTAGCTTTTGGCAGACGTGGATCCTATATTTGGCTGAGTTTTCATCTCAATGGCCTGCATATTGCCTGCCAGTCTTGGGATCATTCCATTTTACTTGTTGATCTTAGGTTCAGCAGCCTCACAGCTAAGAGCTGTGTGAGTCTGAAAAAGCCTCCAGCTCTACTGGGCCTGGAACAGGAGGCAGACATGAAGCTCAAGATTGAGGGGCCTTTACCCAGCCCCTAGAGCTGGTACTTTGAATTGAGACTTCTAGCCTCCTAAACTGTAAGAGAATAAATCCCTATTTGTTAAAGCCATTGATTTGTGGTATTTCTGTTATAGCAGCCCTAGAGAACCAAGACAGAATTTGGTCTAAATGTCTGTGTGGTAGACCATGGATGTTGCAAATACCCTGAAATGTCAGGCATGCAAAAAATGCAGAAAGAAATAAATACTTAAGTACATAATTATGGTGAAGAAAGAAATTATTTTTAGGCTAATAAAGTAGACCACCACTGATCTGTCAGTTTGTTGGACTGTGGTGGCTTACATATTACTCTGATCATTGAAGCTATGCTTCCAGAATTTCAAATTCCAGCAGCGTCATCCATGGCAGATGGATTTCAGTGGAGATTCCAGACTGAGAAAGGCCAGGAAGAACAACCTGGCGATTTGCTTCTGAAAAAATTGGCCAGTGAAAACCTTATGAATAGCAATGGGATATTGCCTAATACAGTGCCAGAAGATGAGCCCCTCAGGTTGGAAGGCACCTAAAATACACCTAGGGAAGAACTGCCTCTTCAAAGTAGAGTCAATGTTAATGGCATGGATGGAGGTAAAACTTTCAGGACCTTCATTTGCCAATATAGCATGACTCAAAACAAGAAGAAAAAGCTACAAACATCCATTAATATCAGAACATAGAATGTACAAAGTATAAGTCTAAGGAAACTGGAAGCTGTCAGAAAATAAAGGAAATGCTGGAAGATCTATATCCTAGGCACTCTCACTGCCATCGAGTGGATTCCAACTCATAGTGACCCCCACTGGGTTTCCAAGGTGGTAAATCTGTACTGAAGTAGATTGCCCAACTTTCCTTCTGAGGAGTGGCTAGTGGGTTTGAACCACCAGCCTTCTAGTTAGCAGTCAAATGCCTTAGACACTAGGCCACCAGACCTCCCATCCTAAGCATTACTGAGCTGAAAATAAACTGATATTGGCCATTTTGAATCAGACAATTATATTGTCTACTATGCCAGGAATAAGGAGCTATGGTGGTGTAGTTTATAAAGCACTTGACTGCTAACTGGAAGGTCAGTGGTTAAAACCCACCAGCTGCTCTGAGGAAAGAAGATGGGGCCATCTACTTCCATAAAGATTTATAGCCTTGGAAACCCAGTGGGAGTCACCATGAGTCAGAAATGACTCAATGACAGTGGGTTTTATTTTGTTTGTTTTAATGCCAGGAATGACAATTGAAGGAGAATGGTGTGGCATTCATCATCAAAAAGACCATGATAGAATTTTGCAAGAGAAGGAAGATGGGGCAATCTACTTCTGTAGTGATACTGTCTCAGAAACCCAAGGAGGGGTCACTATGAGTTGGGTCTGATTCGATGGCAAATAACAACAACAACAAAGACTTATTCAAAGAGCTCTGATGTGTAGTGGTTAAGGCATATAATCTAACTTAAAGGTCAGGGTTTGAACCTACCAGCCACTCCCTGAGAGAAAGATAGAGCAATCTGCTTTTGTAAAGATTTCCAGCCTAGGAAGCCCTATGAGGCTATTCTACTCTGCACTATAGAGTTCCAATGAGTTGGAAATGACTCCATGGCAGTGGGTTTTAATGACTTTTTCATTCTAAATACCTTTTTTCAACAACACAACCAGAGACTATACACATGGAACTCACCAAATGGAATACACAACAATCAAATTGATTACATCTGTGGAAAGAGACAATGAAGAAACTCAATATCATCAGTCAGAACAAGGACAAGTGTTGACTGCAGAACAGACCATCAATTGTTCATATGAAAATTCAAGTTGAAACTGAAGAAAATGAAACCAGGTCCACAAAGTCAGAATACAACCTTGAGTATATTCCACCTGAATTTGGAGATCTTCTCAAGAATAAATTTAACACATTGAACACTAATGGCCTAAGACCAGATGAGTTTTGTGATGACATCAAGGACATCATACAAGAAGAAAGAAGAAGGTCATTCAAAAGACAGGACAGAGAGAAAGATCAAAGAGATTGAAGCTTGTTATTGGGCATAGAGTAGATAAACCATTTAGCAGAAATTATGAAGTAAAAGAGCTGAATTGAAGATTTCAAAGGGTGGCTCAAGAAGACAAAGTAAAATACTATAATGAAATGTAAAAAACAAACAAACTAGTTGTGATAGTTGGAGCTGTGTGTCAACTTGACTGGACCACAGTTCTGTGTGGTTTAAACAATTCTGGTGTGGGTTATTCTAATGATGGGATCAGATGTAAATGTTTTGAGCAGCTAATCCATTGAAAGGGAGTTTCTCTAGGGGTGTGGCCTGCTTCCAGTATATTTATGAACGTTCTGGGAAAAGAGATCCATTCTTCTGTGGATCGGGATTCTGTTGTGCTGCCTACAATTGTCTGTGAGCAAACAATCTACCATTCGGCCTGGAGATCTTGGATTTGTCATTCATTGGAGTCAACAGCCAGTATACTGCCTGCCAACCTTGAGCTCATCAGCCCCTGAAGTTGCTTGAGTCATAAAAACCCTCTAGCTTGATGTTTAATCCAAGAATTTGGGATTTGCCAGCTTCTCTAAGTGTGTGACCCATTCTCCTAAGATAAATTTCTTTCTCTCTTTCTAGATATAAGCTTTATTGGTTTTGCTATTCTAGAGAACCCAGTCTAACACATTTGGTACAGAGAGTGGTTCTAGAAAGACAAAATCATAAGGATGGGCTTCCTAAATTGGCTCTCCAATTTGATTAATTGTAAAGACACTGGTGACCCTGCTTCCCTTAGTAAAGTTGTTGATGTTATGTGCCGTCGAGTAGCCCTGACTCATAGTGACCCCTCCTTGGGTTTCCGAGGCTATATCACTACAGAAGTAGGGTTGCCCAACCTTCTTTCTGAGGAGTGGCTGGTGGGTTTGAACCACCAACCTTCTAGTTAGCAGTCAAGTGCCTTAGGCACTATGCTACCAGAGCTCCTTAATAAAGAGGACCCTGCTAATCCGTGGAGTGAGGTGGCATAATTAATATGAAAATTGCACCAGCAATAGATCAAGTACTTTTGAGAAGTGAGGCTCTGTGTGTTTGCATATTTGATACTTTTCTGCAATTTTGTCAGCATGAGGAGTATAAGGAAGATGGTTGGTTGGTCCCGCTTACACTAGACAAAGTGGTGAAAGAGTGAGATGGGTTCAAGGCTGCTGAGTCACAGCTTAAGTGATGAATGTTTCCAATTGTGCTTTGAAAAAAAGCCTTATTTCTTCTAGTAACAGAGTTGATATTGCTGAAAACCAAACCCAGAGCCTTATTGTAAGGGTGGCTAAATTACAATACCAATTAAATTGCCAACCCAGAATGGTGTCTGAAGTTAAAGTGAGGGCCTTGATTGGGAGAAAATGGGATCCTGAAACTTGGAATTGGGACATATGGGCAGATAGGCAGGAAGATCAGGGTATAGAGCATGTAAATTCTGCTGAATCCTTCCCATCTGAAGGGATTACTGTAAAACCATTATCCTCTCTGCCTCAGTTTGATGGGATTAACCCAACTGTTCCTGCTGGGTCATTGCCTGAGGCACAGGCCATGGAAGACATTGCTGAATGTTCTCAGGAACTTCCCCAACCACCCATTGTTGTTGCTACACCTATAACTGAAGTTAAGTCCAAGCCAGCTCCAAAAGGTGAAATACAAAGTGTGACTGAGGAGGTGGTATACTACACCCAAAAAGACCTACTTGATTTTGCTAACATGTACAGACAGAAATCTGGAGAATATGTATGGGAATGGCTACTGAGAGTGTGGGATAATGGTGCAAGGAATGTAATATTGGATCAGTCTGAGTTTACTGATTTAGGCCCACTAAGTATGGAAAGGTTTGGCAAACTACTCCATAATGATGCTGCCTCAGAAACCCAAGAAGGGGTTGCTATGAGTTGGGTCCAACTTGACAGCACATAACAACAAGTTAAGCCCACTAAGTGTGGAAAGGTTTGGTAATCTACTCCATAGTGATACTGCCTCGGAAACCCAAGAAGGGGTTGCTGTGAGTTGGGTCCGACTTGACAGCACATAACAACAAGTATGGATTCTTCATTCAATGTTTCAGCTCCAGAGGTTAGGAAAGGATCTTATAGTTTATTTGGTTGGCTTACTGAAGCAGGGATTATGCAGTGGCCTATCTTAAGTCAAGTACAAGTACCAGACCTGCCTTGGTATAATGTAGAAGTAGGTATCCAGAGGCTTAAGAAAATTGGTCTGTTAGAATGGATTTATCAGATTAGACCCCTAGAGCCAGAAATGGGGAGTCCAGAAGACATGTTTTTCACATGTGAAGGGAGCCCCAGCATCCTTGAAGACTGCTGTGATTGCTATCTTACGTAAGTGGATCTAACAGTGTGAACCACCCTAATTGAACTAAGACATTTAACTAGGATGGGACAGATTGGACCCTGTGGTAGTAGGGGCCAAGGGACAGCAATTAATTCACAAAGGCAAGGTGGGCGTGGTTACCATAATGGACAGAAGAGTCCAAACAGTAATCAGAACACTCTGACTCTTGTGAAATCATGGCATTGGCTACTTGAGCATGGTGTTTCTAGTAGTGAAATACATGGCAAAATTACTTGATCTGTATAGACAGAAGAATTCTAGGTCACATAAACAGCAGCCTAGATTGAATCAACAGAATACAGAGTCATGGCCTCTCAATCAATTCCCAAACTTGAGTCAGTTTACAGACCCACAACCCCTTGAATGAAGGAGAGGCCAGGTCCCTTTGAGGTAGGACCTGACTACATTGCCAAAAATTTATGTCAATCTTTCTCCCACATTTCCCCAAAGGGATCTGAGGCCTTTTACAAGAGTGACTGTTCACTGGGGAAAAGGAAATAATCAGAATTTTGGGGGGATTACTGGACACTGGCTCTAACTGACACTCATTCCAGGAGACCCAAAGCACCATTGTGGCCCACCAGTCAGAGTGGGGGCATATGGTGATCAAGTTATTGATGGAGGCTTAGCTAAGGTGCATCTCACAGTGGGTACAGGGGGTCCTTGAAACCATGCTGTAGTGATTTCCCCAGTTCCAGAGTGCATAACTGGAATAGATATACTGAGCAATTGGCAGAATTCCCACATTGGGTCCCTGATATGTGGAATAAGAGCTACTATGGTAGGAAAAGACAAGTGGAAGCCATTAGAACTGCCTCCACCTACAAAAATAGTAAACCAAAAGCAATACTGCATCCGTGGAGCGGTTGCAGAGACTGCCACCATCAAAGACTTGAAGGATGCAGGAGTGGTGATTTCCACCACATCCCCATTTAATTCACTTATTTGGCCCATGAAAAAAAAAAACAGATGGATCTTGGGGAATGACAGTAGATTATCGTGAACTTAATCAGGTGGTGACTTCAATTGCAGCTGCTGTTCCTGATGTGGTTTCATTGCTTGAGCAAATTAGTACATCTCCTGGTACTTGGTATGCAGCTATTGATCTGGCCAGTGCCTTTTTCTCAATACCAGTTTCAAAGGACTATCAGAAGCAGTTTGCCTTCAGCTGGCAAGGCCAACAGTATACTTTCATAGTGCTTCCTCAAGGGTCTATCACCTCCCCAGCACTATGTCATAATTTAGTCCGTAGGGATCTTGATCACCTTTCCCTTCCACAAGACATCACACTGGTCCGTTATACTGATGACATTATGCTGATTGGACCTAGTACATAAGTATCAATGACTCTAGACTCATGAGTGACACAGGTACATGCTAGAGGGTGGGAAATTAACCTAACAAAAATTCAGGCAACTTCCACCTCAGTGAAATTTCTAGGGGCCCAATGGTGTGGGGCATGTTGAGATATTCTTACTAAAGTGAAGGATAAATTATTGTATCTGGCTTCCCCCATGACTGAAAAGGAGGTACAACATCTGGTGGTCTCTTTGGATTTTAGAGGCAATATATCCCTCATTTGAGTGTGTTGCTGCAGCCTATTTTTCAAGTGACTCAGAA
Source organism: Orycteropus afer afer (assembly GCF_000298275.1). Lineage (NCBI taxonomy): Eukaryota > Metazoa > Chordata > Mammalia > Tubulidentata > Orycteropodidae > Orycteropus > Orycteropus afer. The sequence continues at coordinate 11,612,974 of NW_006921631.1, read as the reverse complement.
AGCTGCTAGTTTTGAGTGGGGCCCAGAACAACAGAAGGCTCTGCAACAGGTTCTGGCTGCCATGCAGGCTCCTCTACTACTTGGCCACATGATCTGGCTGATCCAATGGTGCTTGCAGTGTCTGTAGTAGATAGAGATGCTGTTTGGTGTCTTTGGCAGGTCCCTATTTGTGGATTGCAATGCAGACCCTTGGAATTTTGGAGCAAAGCCCTGCCATCTGCTGCAGATAACTGCTCTCCTTTTGAGAAACAGCATTTAGCTTGTTACTGGGCTTTAGTAGAGACTGAACACCTAACCATGGGCCACCAAGTCACCATGAGACCTGAGCTGCCCATCATGAACTGGGTGTTGTCTGACCCACAGAGTCATAAAATTGGACATGCACAGCAGCATTCCATCATTAAATGGAAGTGGTATATCAGAGATCAGGCTCGAGCAGGACCTGAAGGCACAATTAAGTTGCATTAGGAAGTGACTCACATGCCTATGGTCTCCACTCCAGTCATATTACCTTTCCTCTCCAGTCTGCACCTATGGCCTCATGGGGAGTTCCTTATGATCAGTTGACTGAGGAAGAGAAAACTTGTGCCTGGTTTAGATGGTTTGTGCAATATGCAAGCAGCACTTCAGCCCCTTTCTGAGACTTCTTTGTAGGGCAGGGATGAATGGAAAGGCTCCTAATGCGCAGACCTTTGAGCCACGTGTATGGCTTTTCACTTTGCATGAAATAAGAAATGACCAGTTGTGTGATTCTATATAGATTCATGGGCTGCAGCTGATGGCTTGGCCGAATGGTCTTGGACTTGGAAGGAACATGATTAGAAGACTGGTTACAAGGATGTATGGGGGAGAGGTATGTGGATAGATCTCTCTGATTGGGCCAAAGGCGTAAAGTTATTTGTCTCATGTGAAGACCCACCAAAAGTGACCTCGGCAGAGGAGGACTTTAACAATCAGGTGGATAGGATGACACATTCAGGGAAACCAGCCATCCTTTCTCCCCAGCTACTCCTGTCATTGCTCAACGGGCTCATGAACAAAGTGGCCATGGTGGCAAGGATGGAGGTTATGTATGAGCTCAGCAAAATGGATTCCCAGTTTCCAAGGCTGATTTGGCTACTGTTACTGCTGAGTCCCCAATCTGCCAGCAGCAGAGACCAACACTGAGTCTGCGATATGTAACCATTCCTTGGGATGATCAGCCAGCCACCTGGTGGCAGGTTGATTACATTGGACCACTTCCATCATGTAAAGGACCGTGTTTTTTTCTTACTGGAATAGATACTTATTCTGGATATGCATTCACCTCCCCTTCATGCAATGTTTCTGACAAAACTACCATCCATGGATTTACAGAATACCTTATCCACTGTCATGGTATCCCACACAGCACTGGTTCCGATCAAGGGACTCTCTTCACAGTAAATGAAGTGTGGCAATGAGCCTATGCTCATGGAATTCACTGGTCTTACCACGTTCCCCATCATCCTGAAGCAGTTGGCTCGTTAGAACAATGGAATGGCTTACTGAAAACATAATGATGGTGCTAGGTATGTGGCAATACCTTGAAGTGTTGGGGCAATGTCCTCCAGGAGGCTGTATATGCTGTAAACCACAATCCAATATATAGTGCTGTTTCTCCAATAGTCAGGATCCATGGGTCCTGGAACCAAGGAGTGGAAATAAGAGTGTTACCACTCACTATTTGCCTAATGACCCACTCAAAAAATTTTTACTTCTTGTCCCTGTTATCCTATGTTCTGTGAGTCTGGAGATCTTAGTCCCAAAGGGAGGAACACTCCCACCTAGAGGCACAATACTGATTGCATTGAACTGGAAATTAAGAATGCCACCCAACCATTGTGGTTTCCTCATAACTCTGGATCAATAGACAAAGAAGGGCATTACTAGACTATCTTGTGTGATAGATCCAAATTAGCAAGGGGAAATTGGATTGACATTGAATAATGGAGGTAAAAAAGAATATGTGTGGAATACAGGTGATTCTTTAGGACGTCTCTTAGTACTTCCATGCCCTGTGATTAAAGTCAATGGAAAATTACAGCAACTCAATTCTGATATGACAGCTAATGGTCCAGACCCTTCAGGAATGAAGGTTTGGGTCACCCCACCAGGCAAAGAACCATGGCCAGCTGAGGTGCTTGCTGAAGGGAAGGGAAATACAGAATGGGTGGTGGAAGAAGGTAGTTCTGTATATCATCAATGACCACATGACCAGTTGCAGAAATGAGGACTGTGATTGTTACATTTCTTCATTGCATATGTGCATCAAATTTTTTTTTTCCTTCTGTTATAAACTGTAAAATGTAAATAAGGTTAATGCATTTCAGTTGTACGTGTGTTAGCATATCAAGTTAGGAGCAAATATGACTTTATAATTGTCTTTATTTAGAGATTATATATGGTTAAGACTATGTGTACAACTGCCAAGTTGACAAGGGGTGGACTATAGTAGTTGGAGTTGTGTGTCAACTTGGCTGGACCACAATTCTGTGTTGTTTAAGCAATTGTGGTGTGGGTTGTTTCCATGATGGGATCAGATGTATGGGTTTTGAGCAGCCAATCCATTGAAAGGGAGTTTTTCTAGGGGTGTGGCCTGCTTCCAGTATATTTATGGATGTCCTAGGAAAAGAGACACTCTTCTGTGGATCAGGATTCTGTTGTATTGCCTACAACTGTTTGTGAGCAAACAATCCACCATTCAGCCTGGAGATCTTGGATTCATCTTTCATTGGAGTCAACAGCCAGTATACTGCCTGCCAACCTTGAGCTCCTCAGCCCCTGCAACTGTGTGAGTCAAGAAAAGCCTCCAGCTTGGCATTTGATCCAAGAACTTGGAATTTGCCAGCTTCTATATGTGTGTGAGCCATTTTCCTAAGATAAATTTCTCTTTCTCTCTATGTATAAGCTTTACGGATTTTGCTTCTCTAGAGAACCCAGTCTAACACGGTGAGTGAACCTGAACTGCCAGTCTTACAGTAGCAGATGAGTGTTAACTCATTTGCACAACACAGGGACTCTTGATAAAGATAATAACGAATACTTATTGATCACTTATTATATATTGGGGATTTTTCAAAAATTTTCAGATAAAGAAAATAAGAATTAAAGAGGTTGTAATTTTCCTAGATTGCTGCATATAGAGAGTGGTCAAGACCCTTTTGAGAGTGAAAGGAAAAGCTATTTATAATTATGCTAACACAATACACTAAAGCTGGAACTGTCCTGGGCCAACTAAAACATATGGTCACCTCCAACATAAAATAGGTAATGGAGCTGGGATTCAAACCTGAGCAAACCCTTCTCAACCCCTCTGCTTACTGAAACACAAGTGCTAATATTATGCCCAATTAGACCCACTGAATAACCCAAGGTGGGATATTTTCAATCACCTCATATGTATGTGAAAGCTGGACAATGAATAAGGAAGACTGAAGAAGAATTGATGCCTTTGAATTGTGGTCCTGGCAAAGAAAACTGAAAATGCTATGGACTGCTAGAAGAACAAACAAATCTGTCCTGGAAAAAGTGCAGCCGGAATGTTCCTTAGAAGCACGAATGGCCAGATATGTCTTACCTACTCTGGTCATGTGGTCATGATCAAAGAACCAGTCCCTCGAGAAGGATATCATGTTTGGTAAAGTGGAGTATCAAAAGGAAAAGGTTGACCCTTGTGGTAGTTAAGATTATGTGTCAACTTGGTTGGGCCTGGTTTTGAGTGGCTAGGCAGCTGGATACAGTTATTCCTCATGGTGAGTTAGTGATCAACTCTATGGTGGAATCTACTGGAGCAGCTGAGTAGCTGCCTTAGGGATGTGATCTGCTTCCTGCATATATGAAGAAATTTTGGGAATGATCTGCAGGTTTTGGCATACTTAAATCCTGCATTTAACTGAGTCATCATTCAGCAGCCTCCCTTGGTGTCTGCCAATCTTGAGATTCTTAATAGACTTCAATCAGTGGCCTGCCTTGTGATTTGATTATTTGTGGACTGTGCCTTTTTACTTGTCAACCTTGGGTTTGCCAGCCTCAGGAGCCAGCAGCTGCCTGAGTTAAGAGAAGCCACCAGCTCCAGTGTGCCAGGAGCAAGAGTCAGAGCTGAAGCCCAAGGTCAAGGGCTTTCACCCAGCTCCTAGAGCTGGCACTTTGAACTCAGACTTGTAGCCTCCTAAACTACAAGAAAATAAACTCCTATTTGTTCAAGCCATCCATTTGTGGTATTTTTTCTGTTAGAGCAGCACAAAGTAACCAAAACAACCCTTAATGAGATGGATTGACACAATGACTGCAAGGATGTGTTCAAGCATAGCAAGGAGTGTGAGGACAGAACAGTGTTTCATTCTCTTGTATTCAAGGTCACTGTGAGTCAGAATTGATTTGACTGTACCTAACAACAACAACAGACCCACTGGTTTGGGGACAGTGTGCCTGGGAGTCCTGTAGGAGACTGAATGTCACTTTGTGATGAGAACTGAAACAGACATTGACAGGTTTGCAAACTTAAAAAAAAATAAAAATAAAAACCCACTGCTGTCGAGTCGATTCCAATCATAGTGATCTTCGTTGGATATCCGAGGCAGTAAATCTTTATGGAAGTCTTGCTTCCATGGAGTGCCTGGTGGGTTTTAACCACCAACCTGGTTAGCAGTTAGATACTGTAGGCACTGCACTACCAGAGCTCCTTTTTGCAAATAGTGAATACTAATAGAATGATTTCTTTAAGTTTAAATATCCCAGTAATATATATCAAGATGCTTATTAAGACTATATTGTTTATAATTATAATTATATAGTTTATAATTACAGCTGAAACAAAAACAGAAATTGCAGAATATCAGACAAAATCAGGCAGTTCAATGATTAGAGTGGTTCTATGTGCACTGGGAAGTTGAAGAATTGTCTTACCCTAGGATCAAATTAGCTTTCCACACACCTTTTTACCTCGAAATAGATAATTAAAATATACCTAGATAATTTCTTTATTGTAATATTGTGTTTAGACCCAATTAATTCAAGCAATAAAAATAAAGATAATGCCTTCAATTTATATGACATCTTTTCTTCTTTTTTTTTTCTTAAGAGCTCAAATTGCTTACCTGGTAATTATGCCATATTTATAATCATGGAATCATCTCTAGAAGGAAAATGTAGGAGATAACTCTCCACAATTCCTTGCCTGCTCCTCCATTTTATAGATGGGGGAACTTGATTATAGCAAGCATTAACAGCTTCACTGTGATTCAGGAGGGATGAGAAAGAAAAATCTCATTATGTGCATCTGCTGATGATACAACCTCATGTCTTCAGTCAATAATGGAATAATTTAGTCTCATAAATGTGGTGAGAGCCAGGACGGGGGAGGCAGCATAGTTTACTGTGAAGACCCTAGAATGAGTAACAGGAAACTGGTATCTAGGCCCATTTCCATCATTATTCAAAAGCTCTCTAATAATCAATTTCTGCTTCAGTAAAGTAGGGGAAATGTTATCTGCCTTATCTTCTAAGAGTGGCATCTTTAACCTAAAAAATGGGAGAATGTACTTGTAAAATCCGAGGTACTATAAGAATGTAATCAGGCATAGTAAGTTACCACTTCACACCCACTGAGATTGCTACTATCAGAAAAAAAAAATGGACAATAACAGGTGTTGGTAAGAATGTGGAGAAATTAGAATTTTTGTGCAATCCTAGTAGGAATGTAAAATGCAGCCACTATGGGCAACAGTTTGGTGGTTCCTCAAAAAATTAAATGTAGAATTACCATGTTGTTGTTGTTATGTGCTGTCGAGTTGGACCTGACTCATAGCGACCCCTCCTTGGGTTTCCGAGGCAGTATCACTATGGAAATAGATTGCCCCATCTTCCTTCCGAGATATGACTGAGCAATTTCACTCTTACATATATACCCAAAAGAATTAAGAGCAGGGATTCAAACAGAGACTTACATCAATGTTCATTGCAGCATTATCTACAAAAGGTGGAAACCACCCATGTCTATCAATAGATAAACCAAATGTGGTATATATGTGCAATGGAATATTATTCAGTCAAAAAAAGAGATAAAGATCTGATACATTCTATAGCATGAATGAAACTTAGAAATATTATGCTGCATGAAATAAGTCATACACAAGAAGACAAGTATGGTATAATCCCATTTATATTAAATATATAGAACAGGCAAATGCATACATGCAAAAATAATTTACTAGTGAAACAGCAGGGGCTGAAGGGAGGGGAAAATGGAGAGTTATAGCCTGAGTGATTTCTGTTTGGGGTAATGAAAAACTTTGGTAAATAGGGGTGATTTTTGCACAACACAAAATGTAATTAATGTCACTGAATTGTACAATTAAAAATTGATTAAAATGGCAAATTTTTGTCATATATTTTCTGCCACAATAAATTTTTCTTTTAAAAATGTAAGTAGGCATCTTTAGAGTGTCAGAGAAAGGTAAACTGAGTCAGTTCAGAACAATGAGCCTCGACAACGGATTGAAGTGTTCTAGACAGAGGAGGTGATAAATCTTGTGAGCTCATTCCCCTATCCTTCCCCTCACTACCCTACTCTCCCATCCCCACTCCTCACCCACCCCATTATTTCCAGACTTTCAGAAAGATTCCAAGCCAGAATCCAGACCCTGCCGCCTTCTCTCCATTGTTTGCATCACTGTTTGCATTTATCGTATACAAACATGCCCGATATCCAAGTTTTTCTCCCTTTAGAAATGAAGGATGTATTCTTAGTAAAAGTGCCCTAGTGACATAAAACAAGAACAAATGTACAGGATCACAGCATACTTCAAGTCTTGAACCTAACATCTTCAAATGCCTCCAGAATTTTTCTTTTTCATCATAAAGTAATTGTTGTTGTTGTTGTTGTTATTACGTGCCGTCGAGTCGGCCCCGACTCATAGCGACCACTCCTTGGGTTTCCGAGGCAGAATCACTACCGAAGTAGGATTGCCCAACCTTCCTTCCGAGGAGTGGCTGGTGGGTTTGAACCGTCAGCCTTCTGGTTAGCAGTCAAGTGCCTTAGGCACTATGTTACCAGAGCTCCTCATAAAGTAATAGGAATTTTTAAATGCTTTCGGAATGGCAATACAGAAAATGTTGTTCTTCCTTCCAATCACACACAGGGCCTGAGGTCTCTTCCAGGCATCAGTGAGTGCAGTGAATAGACATTCTCTTCCATGATTTCATGAAGCTCCTGATTGCAGAAGTGTGGCTCCTTGTGTTACTGTCATTGTTGATATGTGAAAGTCAACACAAGAGAGTTTTGTAGGTTTGCCTGTAATAGCTGGGAATGTTAACGCCAAGTATCCACAATGACAGGGACAGCTGGGACTCTTGCCTACTTTACCACCATATTATTTGTATACATTCCAAACCTGCACATATTTCTGGAGTAAAGAGATACAGAAATTGTAATCACTGTTCAGGCACTCCTGGTAACACTCTGCTAAATTTTCCTCTCTCACTTTACTTTAGGGTGTGGCTATTTGGAAAAGAAAAAAAAAAAAAAAAAGACCAGATCTACTGGACTGGTTGAGATGTGAGGACTCCCCAAGACTATTGCTCTGAGATATTATTCAAATCTTCAAACCTTGAGCTGAAATTAACTTCTCAAGTCACCTTGTAGCTAAATAACAAATTGGTTCCAAAAAAAGAATATCACCAGTAAGTACTATACTACATTTAAAAATTATCAATATGAAACCAAATGATCAACAATCACTTTAAAACAAAAACAAGAATATAATGGGTCAAGAAAACTAAATTAATGGAAATAGAACAACCAGGACAGAAACAGTGAGAATATTCACATATTGTGAAGAATGTGATCAATGTCAGTGAATAACTTACGTAGGAGTTGTTGAATGGGAATCTAAACTGCTGTGTAAACCTTCACTGAAAACACAATAAAATATCATTTAAAAAAAAAATGAAGGTTATCGTCAGTAGTTAAAAACCAATGCTCCCCCCCCATGTAGTATTTCTAAGCTCTGAACACCCACACAGCCAAGAGAAGTAGATTTTTTCAAAACTGAGCAACACTTCTGAGAAATTAAGAACCTATAAGTTATCTGCATATACTAGACATTATCAAAATACCTATTTAATAGAGATTTTATCTAAGATACCTAACATATCAAATTATCTAAGGTATTCTTGATTCCCATAAAATTTAATATTTTTATAGTAAATTTTTCCATTTTAATCATTTAAGTGTGGAATTAAGTGACATTAATTACATTCACCATGTCATAAAACAGTCACCACTATCTAATTCCAAAAGTTTTCAATCACATCAAAAAAAAAAAAAAATCAGCAGCACTAAAGAGGTAACTCCCCCCTACCTCCTTCCCCCAAGCCTTTGGTGATGGTGGTGGTGGTGGTATTAGGTGCCATTGAGTCGGCTCCAACTCATAGTGACCCTATATACCACAGAACCAAACACTGCCCAGTCCTGCCCCCTCCTCACAATGCTTGCTGTGCTTGAAGCCATCCTTGCAGCCACTGTGTCAATCCATCCCTTTCAGGGTGTCCTCTTTTTTCACTAACTCTGTACTTTAGAAAGCATGATAGCCTTCTCCAGGGAGCAGTCCCTTCTGACAACATGACCAAAGTAGGTGAGATGAAGTCTGGCCATTCTTGCTTCCAAGGACCATTCCAGCAGCACTTCTTCCAGGACAGATTTATTTCTTATGGCAGACCATGATATTTTCAGTATTCCTTACCAACACAATTCAAAGGCATCAAATCTTTTTGTTCTTCCTTATTCATTATCTAGATACTGCTTGAATATGAGACGATTGATAATACCATGGCTTGGGTTTGGCACACCTTAGTCTTCAAAGTGACATCTTTGCTTCTTAACACTTTAAAGAGGTCTTTGGCAGCAGATTTGCCCAATACAGCCTCAGATTTCTTGACTGCTGTTTCCATGGGTGTTGATCGTGGAGCAAGCAAAACAAAATCTCTGAAAACTTCAATCTTCTCTCCATTTATTGTGATATTATTTATTGGTCCAATTGTGAGAATTTTTGTTTTCTTTATGTTCAGATATGATCTGTACCAAATGCTGTAGTCTTGATCTTCATCAATAAGTGCTTCAAGTCATCTTCACTTTTCAGCAAGCAAGGTTGTGTTATCTGCATATCACAAGTTGTTAATGAATATTCCTCCAATCCTGATGTTGTGTTCTTCTTCATATAGTCCAGTTTTTTGCATTAATTGCTCAGCATACAGATTGAATAAGTCTGGTAAAGGATAAAACCCTGATGTATACCCCTCCTGATTTTAAACCACGCATATACCCTTGTTCTGTTTGAATGATAGCCTCTTGTTCTATGTACAGGTTGCTCGTAAGCACAATTAATGTTCTAGAATTTCCATTTATTACAATGTTACCCATAATTTGTTATGATCCCCACAGTCCCTGGTAATCACTAATAAACTTTGACCTCTATGCATTTACCTATTCTAGATATTTGATATAAGTAGAAGCATATAACATATGTCTTTTTGTATGT
>NW_006921631.1:11594573-11600032 GCF_000298275.1 Orycteropus afer afer | reverse complement strand
TGAGTTTGGTTTTTGGTTTGAGTGGGTGTGAAGTGTTATCTCAGTGTAGTTTTGACAAGTATTTTCTTAATGATAATAAGAGTCCTTGGTGATACAGATGGTATACACTTGGGAAATAACTGAGAGATTGGCGGTTAGCATGAATTGAAATCAACTCAATGATAATGTTGTTGTTGTTACTGTTTTTAATGACTATTAACATTGAACATCTTTTCATGTGCTTATTGGCCATTTGTATATCTTCTTCAGAGAAAAATATATTCAAGTATTTTGTCCATATTTTTGACTGTGTCTTTTACCTTTTCATTGTTGCCTTATAGGAGTTCCTTATACATAAACCAAACCAAACTCATTGCCATCAAGTGAGATCCGACTTATGGTGACCCCTCCTTGGGTTCCCAAGGCTTTATCCCTACGGAAGTAGATTGCCCATTCTTCCTCCTGAGGAGGGGCTGGTGAGTTTGAACTACCAGGTTCTGGTTAGCAATCATGTGCCTTAGGCACTATGCCACCAGAGCTCATCCTTATCATATATATAGTTTCTAAATATTTCCTCCCATTTTGTAGGTTGTCCCTTCACTTTTGTGAAAAAATTCTTCAATGCACAAAGTTTTTCATTTTGACAAAATCCAATTTATCTATTTTTCTTTTGTTGCTTATGCTTTTGGTGTCATATCTAAAAGTCCTTGTCAAAAACAAGGCTTTCTTCTAATATTTTTATTGTTTTAGTAGAACATTGATCTATTTTGAACTTATTTTTATATATTTAAGGTAAGAGTTCAACTTCATTTTTTTGTATGTGAAGGTCTAGTTGTCCCAGCACCATTTGTTGAAGAAACTATACTTTCCCAATTGAATGGGCTTGGCACCCTTGTCAAAAATCATTTGGCCATAGATATCACTAAGAGTCAGAATTAACTCAACAGCACACAAGAAGCCTTTAATTTCTTTAAGCATTATTTTATACTTTTTAAGTGTACATATCTTCCACTTCGAGAATATAATTTTTTATTGATAAAGAGAAGTATCATCTGGATGGTATCACTGCAGGAGATAACTTCATGAGTGTGGAACATACATAACTCTAGAAACACAAATATAATATAATGTATGGAAAAGTTGACACAATAATCTGGCTATTTGCTGATTTTGCTTAGATTAAAATCTATTCAAGAAATGTTTAGGAAGCATCTGGTATGCTCCAGAATGGGCATGGCTTAAATGGTAGCTTTACTACAGGAAAGGGAAAGGGGAGGATAAAGGAAAATTTTGTTGAGCATCTACTTTGTGTCATGCACCATGTTAGGTACTTTAAACACTTTAATTTGTATAATCATTGAAATAAGTCCAAGTGGTCAATTTTAATTTTACTATTTTAAAGATAGAAAAATTGAAGCTCAGATAGATTAAGTGACTTTCTGAAGGTCTCACTGCTGCAAAATGACAGAACTGGACTTCAAACCTAGGTCTAATCCAAATTAAATGCCTCTTTCCATTTTCTCTTGGAAGTCTGTCTTAATGTTCCGTTTTTCTTGTATAAACATTCCTACTACATAACTTGGGAGCTCTGGTGGCATGATGCCTAAAGCACTTGACTGTTAACCAGAAAACTGCCAGTTCAAACCCACCAGCCACTCCTTGGAAAGAAGATTGGGCAATCTACTTCTGTAGGGATTTGTATTTCATACTGCACTTCTACTGTCAATATATTACAATTGCTTTAGATATCAATGACCTCCTGCTAAATTTCTTACGTAGACTTTGGGTGTCATTTTTCTCTCAGTTCTTAGCACAATGACAGGCACATAGTAATCCCCTAACCACTAATATTGACTGAATATAATATATCACATTTCCTCAAAAAAAAAAAAATTATGTGAGCTATAGTGCTCTACTTTACTTGTCATGTAAGGGGAAACTTCTACAGTGTCTTCTGTTTCCAGTGGGTCCAAATGACTCATACTGAATCAAGGTAGGCTATGCAACAGAGTCACTCTGGCGTTACCCTATTGGCACCTATTGTTGTTGTTGTTATGTGCCATCTAGTCAAACCCGACTCATAGCGACCCCTCCTTGGGTTTCTGAGGCAGTATCACTACGGAAGTAGGATTGCCCAACCTTCCTTCCGAGGAGTGGCTGGTGGGTTTGAACCGCCAGCTGTCTGGTTAGCAGGCGAGTGTCTTAGCCACTATGCTACCAGAGCTCCTTACTGGCACCTAGTCATGTCAATTTTGGCTGACCACTCCCTTGACTCCTGTATAACTGCTTTGAATTCAACCATTTAAGGTGTATACTGGGCACTCTCCTAAATGTTTGGAATACAGACATTTCTTATCTTCAAAATGTACCTGATCTAGGAAGGTAAGCAAACATGAAATTTTTGATATTTGTTTCTGCTTCACATACCAACGCCATTCAACCTAAACTGCCTCTGCCTCAGATAACCCTTCTCTATCCTGTATAGCAATGCTTCTACCAGGAATTCCTGGCCTACACTGCCATGGTCCATCATCTTCCACTACCGACAAGACAATTCCAATGGGAGTGGCTTAGCCCTCATTTCTGAGGCACTAAACACCAACTTTATAGACCTTTTTTTTTTTTTTTAATTACTGGCAACATTGTAGTGGCTTTGGTGCGAGACAGAACTGAATTCAAATCCTAGTTCTAATTTTATAGCTGTGTGGTTTTGGGCAACTCCTGCAACCTCATTGTTGTTGTTAGGTGCCGTCGAGTCATTTCCAACTCATAGCAGCCCCATGCACAGCAGAACGAAACACAGCCCGATCCGCACCACTCAATGATCCTTACTATACTTGAGCCTATTGTCGCAGCCACCGTGTCAATCCATCTTGTTGAAGGCCTTCCCTCTTTTGTAGACCCTCCACCTTACCAAGCATGACATCCTTCTCCAGGGAATGGTTCCTTCTGACAACATGACCAAAGTAGGTGAGACAAAGTCTGGCCATTCTTGCTTCCAAGGAGTATCTCGGCTGCACTTCCTCCAGGACAGATCTATTAGTTCTTTTAGCAGTCTATGGTGCTTTCAGCATTCTTCACCAGCACTACAACTCAAAAGCATCAACTCTTCTTTGGTCTTCCTTATTCATTGTCCAGCTCTCACATGCATACAAGGTGATTGGAAATATCATGGCCTGTGTCAGGCACACCTTAATCCTCAAGGAGACATCCTTGCTCCTCAGCACTTGAAAGAGTTCCTTTGCAGATGACCTACCCAGTGCTATACGTCGTCTAAGTTGACTCCCGATCCCTCTGGGCTTCTCTGTCCTTTCCCTGCTTTCCATCCTTGCCACCCCAGGGCGTGACCTGGGCTCCCACCCCTCACCTGGATCCCTGCAGCTGACTCCTCACTCTGTGCTAGTCCCTGGACTTTTCCCCTCCTTTCTCCTGCTTTCCCACCTTGCTGCTTTGGGCCATGGCCTGGGTTCCCTTCCCTCACCTAGATCCTTGCGGCTGAGCCCTCACTCTGTCCGCACTCCCCGGCCTTCTACTCCTCCCTCTCCCACCTTACTCTCCCACCTTCCTGTTCCACAGCCTGTGGGGCATGACCTGGGTTCCCTCTCCTCACCTGGATCTCTGTGGCTGACTCCTCATTCTGTCCCAGTTCCCTGGCCTTTTCTGCAACCTCATTATTTATAAACAATCTGTACCAAAAAAATTAAAAAAAGATATTAATACTCATTTTCCATGGTTATTATGAGTATTAAATAAGATAATAAGTGTATAAACTACTAGAACAATTAAATATTAATACCATTATTGTTACTACAGCAGTAACAATAAATATCTTCTTGAGCCACAAAAGGTGGCACTTTATAATTTCATTTGCTACCTAACTACCCAGTGCTCTCTTCCAAGAGCTACTTCTAATGATTTCTTATTCCCACCAGGGACACTGTCTCTCAACTCTTGCTGAGCTTGCTCCCTCTCCTCCAGTAACCAGTTGCCATTAAGTCTACTATGACCCATGGTGGTTCCACATGTGTCAGAGTAGATTTGTTTTCCACAGGGTTTTCAGTGGCTGATTTTTTTGGAAATAGATCACCAGACCTTTCTTTTGAGGCACTTCTGGGTAGAATTCTCCAATCTTTTGGTCAGTAGCTGAGAGCTTAATAGTGTCTCCACCTTTCCTCCAAGTTAACATTTTTTCACTACTGTGGAGGATTTTCTTTTATAGGCTCCATCTATAACAGGATTAGATGAACTGGTTCATACCAAAAGAGCCAATGAGGACTTCTGGTAAGATGGCAGAATAGGCAGACATGCTACACAGACACTTTACAACAAAGAAAAGAGAAACCAATTGACAGAGATACAGAAGATAATTCTGGAGCCCTGATCTTTGAAAGGAAATATAAAGAAGTGGACTAGGCACTAACTAATGGAAAAAACTGAATGAAAACAGTGAATATGGAGATGTATAGAGCTGCAGATTGTTAGCTACTCTGAGGGGACCAACTGCCTGAATATTTCCAGGTGGTGTTGGGACCTGAGAATTGACCCAAGATCAGCCCTGGTCACCAAGGGCTGCAAGGATGACTGCACTGGTGGCCTATGAATAAGAAGGGAAACAGCAAGGAGAGAGACAACCTGAGCTATTGACTCTCGGCTGTCCAAAGGGCACAACCATTTTGATTGTTTACAAGAAGCAGCCATTTTGGATATTTAAAATGACCAAGAGTGCAGCAATTTTAAATGTTTACAAGTGGTGGCCATTTTGGATTTTAAAGTGGCTGCATTCTCATTCATATTCCAGGGACCTAAGAATAACGTCCATTTGCCAACAACAGCGGAGACATACAGGAGGCTGGCAATGGGAAAGGAGACAGTTGCTGAGGGTGAAAGTGATGCCAATGAGTGAATAGAGGAGCACAGTACCCTACTTATGTAGTTAACCTACAAGGAAAATGAAAATTATGAGCAAGTCACTCCAACATACTATCACCAATTAAATAAAAACACAAAAATGTCACAATGTCTCAAGAGACAACAAAGAATCAAAGTCCAGATAAAGACTCAAGTTAAAGCAGGAGAAACAAGTGTCCAGGATACAAACCCAGGACACATCCCTGACAAAGAAGCAGCATTGGAACTTCCTGATAAGGAATTCAAAAGAATTATATTTAGGTATCTCCAATGGATTGAAAGACAGATCAAGGAAAACACTGACAAAATTGAGAAAAATACAGAAAAAAAACCCTAGAACAATTTCAAAAGACAATACAAGAACAAAATGACAAAATAAAGCAAAAATTAGAAATGATGTGAAATCTACAGATAGAAATCCAGAAGATTAACACTAAATTTTCAGAAATAGATAACACATTGAATGAGCAAAGGAGTAGAACAGAATCAATGGAAGACAGAATTAGTGAGATGGAAGACAAATACCTAATTACTTCTTTGGAAAGGGATCAATCAGAAAAAAAGATCAAAAC
>NW_006921631.1:11593037-11593633 GCF_000298275.1 Orycteropus afer afer | reverse complement strand
GCACAGAAAATTGTATGGAACAAGAAATCAACAGCACCACAAAATAGGACATAGCAAAATGACAGTAACAAATTCATACTTGTTGATAATTACACAGAATGCCAATGGATTAAATGCACCACTCAAGAGATGGAGATTTGCAGACTAGATAAGAAAACGTAACCCATCAATACGCTGTCTACAAGAGACACAACCTAGGGACAAAGACAAAAATAGACTAAAAATTGAAGGTTGGAAAAAGATATATCAAGCATATGGCAACCATAAAAGAGCAGAAGTGGCAATACTAATTTCTGATAAAATTGACTTTAAGACAAAAACCACCATATGAGGCAAGGAAGGACATTATATAACGATTAAAGGATCTATTGAACAAGAGGATATAACAATAATAAATATCTATATGCCCAATGAAAGATGCCTAAAATACATAAGCCAAATTCTAATAGAACTGAAAAAACAAATAGATGACTCAACAGTCATGGTAAGAGGCTTTAATACACCACTTTCAATCACAGATAGAACAACTGAAAGAAACTCAACAAAGACACAGAAGAACTAAACAATACAATCCACCAACTTGACCTTTTAGACAT
>NW_006921631.1:11588915-11590087 GCF_000298275.1 Orycteropus afer afer | reverse complement strand
TCAGCTGGATTCCTCTACACCAGGAAAGAGATTGCTGAAAAGGAAATAAAGAAATCAATACCATTTACAATAGCTACCCAAAAAATAAATAAATAAATAAATCTCACTAGGGACACAAAAGACAAAGAAGACTACAAATCACTACTCCAAGAAACCATAAGCAATCTAAATAAATAGAACATATGCTTGTGGATAGGAAAATTGAATATTGTGAACATGTCAATACTACCCAAAGCAATCTATCTATTCAATGCATTCCCAATCCATATCTCTTCAGCATTTTTTAAGGATATGGAAAAACTGATCATTAATTTTACAGGGAAAAGAAAGAGACCTTGAATAAACAAAGCACTATTGAAGAACAAAATAGGAGGCCTCACATTCCTGGATCTCAAAACCTACTATACAGCCGTTGTAGTCAAAAGAGCCTGGTACTGGTACAACAGACATATAGACCAGTGGAACAGAATTGAGAACCCAGAAATAAATCCATCGACCTACAGACAGCTGATTTTTGACAAAGAGCTGAAATCCATTAAATGGGCAAGAGGTGGTCTCTTTAACAAATGGTGCTGGTAAAACTGTATATCCAATTGCAGAAAAATGAAATAAGATCTGTACCTCACAAAAACTAATGTGAAGCCTAAAACTATAAAGTTCCTCAAGGAAAAAATAGGGATAAATTTAGGGGCTTTAATTTGTGGTATAAATAGACTGTCAAGCATAACCTAAAATGCACAAACAGCTAAAGATAAGCTAGATGAATGGGACCTTCTCAAAATTAAATTTTTATATGCTTCAAAAGACTTCTCCAAAAGAGTTCAAAGAGAACCTACAGATTGGGAAAAAAATATTCCACAACAACATATCTGACAAGGGACTTAGCTCTAAAATTTATGGAAAACTCCAATACCTCAACAACAAAAAGATCAATAACCCAATTAAAAATGGGTGAACAGAACCAAACTCATTGCCGTCCAGTAGGATCTGGCTCACAGCAACCCCTCCTTGGGTTTCCAAGGTTGTATCACTACAGAAGTAGATTGCCCAACCTTCCTTCCATGGAGTGGCTGATGGGTTTGAACCACCAGGCTTCTGGTTATTGGTCAAATGCCTTAAGCACTGCACCACCAGACTCCTTAAAAACGGGCAGAAGACATGAAGAGACACTT
>NW_006921631.1:11570202-11587912 GCF_000298275.1 Orycteropus afer afer | reverse complement strand
AGGGAGGGGAGGGAAAAAAAAGCATTGACTCTTATCACTTTAGTTTTGTGTATTTCACTGTACATAAATTATATTTCAATCAAATGTATTTTGAAAAAAAAAAAAGCCAATAAAGCAGAACACTATTCCATGTTACACTGACTGGTCCAAAAGGGTAGAAACAAAACACAGTAGCTGCTAGGAGGAATAATCGTAACTCAAACTCTTGCCGCTCTGATTCTCTCTTCTGCCATTCTGCTTTAGTCAATATGCATTCCCCAAAAGGTATTGTGTTCCTCGTGGTTGTTGTTGTTATGTGCCGTCGAATCGGATCCAACTCATAGCGACCCTTCCTTGGGTTTCTGAGATGGTATCACTGTGGAAGTAGATTGCCCAACCTTCCTTCCGAGAGGAGTGACTGGTGGTTTGAACTGCCAGTCTTCTGGTTAGCAGTCCAAGTGCCTTAGGCACTATGCTCCTCATACAAGTGTTAATGCCCTACTTGAGGAACATACCTTCAGTTCTTCGTAAGACCTTCCTGTAGTCAACCCAGGGAGCTTGAGAGTATTTTGCCAAAGAGGCTGCTGAGACATATGACAATGCCTTTTAACTCTGGGGAGTATGTAAATTAGTACCTAAGGTATATTTGTAAGAAGAATGTTCCATAGTTGTATAGATTGGGTTTTGGGTTAAAAGTGAGGGGGGAAAAAAAAGACAACTAAACTCACATCAGAGCTAAAAATTCTCACTTCTTGTGGGCAAAGTTTGTAGATACAAAACTAGGAAGTGTGTGTGAATTGTTGTTGTTGCTGTTGTTTGCCGTCGAGTCGGCCCCGACTCATAGCGACCCCTCCTTGGGTTTCCGAGGCAGTATCACTACGGAAGTAGGATTGCCCAACCTTCCTTCCGAGGAGTGGCTGGTGGGTTTGAACTGCCAGCCTTCTGGTTAGCAGTCAAGTGCCTTAGGCACTATGCTACCAGAGCTCCCGTGTGTGAATTAGAGGTTGCAATTGAATTTAATAGAAGATTACTGTGACTACCCTTAACCAAAGGGAGTTATTCTGGATAAAACAGATCTGAACTTTTGGTTAAAATTCTGGCTGCTATTTCTCTATAATCACTGCCATGTTAGTCACATAAGAAATCTCCTAGGCTAGGAGCTTTATGAAGTAACATAAATACCATCATATGACATGATTAAAGGGACATGGTCTCAGCTAGAGAGAAGGAAAAGCTCATGGATTCCTTAATACTAAATTTCCCCCTCTCAGAAATGAGGATTGCTCTTAAAATAAATTGTAAAATACAAAGCACCAGTAAATTTAGTGAGCTTTATTAAAACAATGGTGGCAGTATTAACTACCTCTTTAAAGTGGAAAAATTGAATTACAGCCATTTCTAGCAGGAAAATGACATCAGATATTTGCTTAAGAATAAGTAAGAGTCATGTACATTTAGGATGACAAAGAAAACAGAAAATGAGTGACTCTAAATCCCTGTTTTTTGATAGTAAGGCTTGAATTATCATTAATATTAAAATCAGTTGCTTTGAATAAAGAATAAGCCATTTGATGACATTGTCTCAGTAAATCAGGTTCTGCCTAGACTTACAAATCAGGTAAATTTTTCATTCATTTGAAGATTTCTGGCCATTTAAGATAAATAATGTTGGTCAAGCAAATTTTCAGACATCCAGATTTCCAATCACACAGACTGATTGTCAGAACTTCAGAAGATTGAGAAACAGTCTTATCTCTTCTGTTGGTCTTTCTTGTTGTTTGTGGAACTGAACTGCATGTTAGGATTAAATGCTGAGATACTTATATAAATGAACTAGCAAACCAGTACTGAAAGTCTCTGGAATATAAAGCCATTTGAACTCTTGAAGTCTGTGAACAGAACCAATTCTCCTCAGTTTCTTGCTTCACAAACTAACTGAGAGGTACACCTGGATTCTCAAGCCCTATTTAAGAGTCTTGTTCTGTCATCAAGGGGAATTCAACCTTGAAAAAGAATACTTGAATCTCAAGGAACATTTCACAAATTCAAAGAGCCACCTGGGTAACTTGGGAGTGCCTTTTCCTCATGTCATCAAGGGTGAAAGAGCAAGAAACATTCAGACAATGCTATAGGCAAATGGAGTTTGGAGGACACAGCAAAGTTTAGAGCTAATGAGGTCTTATAAAACAGTTGTGGTGGAGTCTATTCTGATTCACAGCTACCTCATTTGTGTCAGAATAGAAGTGAAATCCATAAGGTTTCCAATGGTCGATTTTCTGAAAGCAGACAGATCAGGACTTTATTCCAATGTGCCTCTGTGTGGACTTGAAATTCCAACCTTTCAGTTAACACCAAGCACGTTAATCATTTTCACCACTCTGGGACTGCAGGAGGCTCTGAGAAATCTTCAATATTCTTTATTTAAAAGATTCAAACATTGAAGGTGAAAATGATTGAATAACTTGTTGAAGCTCACACTCAGTGACAGAATCAAAACTAAGGCCCAGTCTTCTAACTCCTTAATAACTACTGTTTCACATTGTCATTTCTACTCAATCCAGCATCCCTTTTTTTTAGGAGACAGTGCAGATATCCAGCCTAACTCTCTTTTGAAAATGCAACATTTTCACCTTCTTGTTAACTTCTTCCTCATTTAGCTTCACCTTCTTTCACTCCAAAACTATTTATGTAGGTAGAAAAAATGTCTGAAAGCCTCAAGGAAACCAATATTTCTTGCAACATTCAAACTCTTCCCTCTTCTGATGATCACAAATTCTACAGTCAGCATTTTTATGCTTTTTCTATTGAAACCAGAAAGTAAGTATATGACTAAGTTATCTGAAAATTTAAAACCTGCAGAAAAAATATTTAAATTCACTTTAAATCCCATCCCCAAAACCATGAACTATTGTTTAACAGGCCAGCCTTCTGGCTAGCTGTCAAGTGCCTTAGGCACTACCTACTGGAGCTCCTTTCAATTACATAGTGGTAACCAGCACCAATCTAGACTCATTGCACTAATTATTGGACTGGCAATTATTAATTAACATTACTCAGTGATAAGACTTACTGCACCATCTGAGCATCAGTCATTTATCCACTCCCTTAGTAAGTTTTCCATTTGGGAAGAACATTACTCCTCCACTCCCTAGACCTCTGTGAAGTGATACAAGCCCTTTATGCCTGGGGAGGAGCCCTGGTGGTGCTGTGGTTAAAGCATTGGGCTGCAAACCAAACACTTGGCCGTTTGAATCCACCATCCACTCCATAGGAGAAAGATGAGGCAGTCTGCTTCCGTAAAGATTTACAGCCTTGGAAACCTTATAGGCCAGTTCTACTCTGTCCTATAGGATCAGTATGTGTAGGAATCGACTCAATGTCAGTGGGTTTGCTTTAGTTTAAATATCCTGAACAGTGCTCCCTGAGTAATGCAATTTACAGTTGACTACTAACCTAAAAGATATTTACCTGTGTTTATTGACTAGGCAAAGGCTTTTGACTGTGTGGATCATAAAAAAAATTATAGATAACATTGTGAAGAATGGGAACTCCAGAATATTTAATTTTGCTCATGAGAAAACTGTACATAAACCAAGAGGAAGTCATTCCAACAGAACGAGGGTATATTGCATGGTTTAAAATCAGGGAGGTGTATGTTGGGCTTTTATCCTTTCACCATACCCATTCAATCTGTATGTTGAACAAATAATCTGAGAAACTGGACTATATGAAGAACATGGCATCAGGTTTGGAGGCAGACTCATTAACAACCTGCAATATGCAGACGACACAACCTTGCTTGCTGAAAGTGAAGAGGACTTGAGGAACTTACTGATGAAGATCAAATATTATTGCCTTCAGTATGGATTATACCTCAACATAAAGAAAAAAAAATCCTCAAAATTGGACCAAAACAACACCATGATAAAGGGAGAAAAGATTGAAGTTGTCAGGGATTTTGTTTTGCTTGGATCCACGATCAACACCCACAGAAGCAGCAGTCAAGAAATCAAATAACATTTTGCATTGGGTGAATCTGCTGTTAAGCAAAAAGAAAGAAAAAACCTCTTTAAAGTGTTAAAGAACAAAGATATAACTTTGAAGACCAAGGTGAGCCAGACTCAAGCCACTGTCTTTTCAATAGCCTTATATGCAAGTGAAAGCTAGACAATGACTAAGGCAGATCTCAGAAGAAATGATGCATTTGAATTGGAGTGTTGGCAAAGAATATTGAATATATCATGGACTGCCAGAAGAATGAAAAAATCTGTCTTGGAAGAAATAAAGCCTGAATGGTCCTTAGAATTGAGAATGGCCAGACTTTGTCTCTCATAGGTTGGTCATTGTTATCTGGAGGGACCAGTCTCTGGAGAACAATACCAGAGAGTGAAAAAGGGAAGACTCTCAACAAGATGGATTGCCACAGGGGCTGCAACCATGGGCTCAAGCATGGCAACGATTGTGAGGATGGTACAAGACCAGGCAGTGTTTTGTTCTGCTATACACAGGATCACTATGATTCAAAAGTAACTCAACAGCATCAAACAACCTAAAGGTTGGTGGCTTAAATCCATCCAGCTTCACCAGGGAAGAAAGGCCTGCCAATCTGCTTCTGTAAAGTATACAGACAAGAAAACCCTATGGAGCAGCTCTTGTCTACAATATATGGGGTCACCATGAGTCGAATCAACCTGATGTCAATGGATTTGTTTTTTGTGTTTTATGCCTTAGAGAATAACAGAGATGTGCAAATATCAGATAGCTCTTGGTAATGATACCCTGGATTTATACAGCTACCTTTGTCCAAGGAACAGGAGCATCCATTTATCTCTACAACTTCCCTACCACAGACACAGCTGACAGAAACTGTTAACTCCCTTTTACAGATGGAAAGCGTAAAATACAATCTGTGCCTTGTTCATGGTTACTCCACCATGTCATGAGCCAAAGTCAACAAAGTGCTCTAGGCTTTCTATAAGCATAAGCAACAATTTTTTAATGGACTTGTCCAAAGGAGTCATTGATTCTAATTTGTCATCATTGGATCCTTGGGGTATTTAATATTGTATTTTTGTGGAGCTCTGGTGGCGTAGTGCCTAAGGCATTTGACTACTAACCAGAAGACTGGCAGTTCAAATGCACTAGTCACTCCTTAGAGGGAAGGTTGAGCAATCTACATCACTAGTGATACCACCTCAGAAACCCAAGCAGGGGTCACTATGAGTCGGGTCCGACCAGATGGCACACAACAACAACAATCACAACAACACTACACTGGTTATAAACATTGCTGACCCTACTTAGATGTCAATGATTCTTCTGCATTGACTTCCATGCAGCAAAATAAGGTAATAATCTCAACTGAACATTTCCAAATTTCTCGCAGTGGACCAAAAATTGTATATGATAGATTTGAGAACACATACGATTTAGAACCAGAGGATGTAGGTTGAACTTCTGGCCATAGCCTCTATAGGGTATGGATTCCAAAGCTAGTAGTTTATCCATCAAACTTTTGTGTCCTTACCTTAAAATACAAATTTTTATTCTTATGTCATAATTTTTAATGATAATTTTATGATAAATGTAACTGAAAGCATTTGATAAATTGTAAAACAAATATTTATCAGTTATTATTTAGGTTTCATCATTTTTAAAGATATAGTATAAAGTCAAGCTGATGATGTAACTTTTGAAAAATGCAGTAAAAATCAGAATCATGAGAACAATTCCTGAAGGCCATCTTGTTAAGATTCTGCAGTGAATTTCTGAGAAAAGAAAACACTACGTTTCCTTGACAGAAAATTGCGAAGTTACAAAATTTGGTAGTTGAAATTAAAAATTAGACTCAAGAGTTTCCAAACTTTGTCAATGTTATATAGTAAACTGGATAAGTTGTTTTCTTAGATTATGTGTTATCTCCACCTCCAGAAAATCATTCAGTTGCCGATAAGTGACTTACTTCAGTTCACACAGTTGATAACAGGGACACACTGTCTCTCCTGTACAGTTACGCAGTAATTCTTCTACTGCTTGTTTTACTTCCTCTAATATTGCCAGAGAATTTACACAATATCTTCCTGTGAAGCTCTTAAACTATTTCACTCAAAGATTACTCACTATTTCTAAAATTTGATGATTACTACTAAGTCTCTTTGTTTTCCATCTGGCCTATTGCATAAGTTCCTGCCATTAGCTTACTTCTCATGAATTAGAAACTGATCCTCCTTTATGAGAATGTTTTTACTGTAGCTCTAGTGACAACACTATTTTTCATCTTTGACCACAAATTAGATACTATAATCATGAGTATCATATAGACTATTTAATATAATCAAACAATCCTTTATCTAGGAATTCTCCAATCAAGACTAGTTTCTTCCTTCTCTGTATCCTAATTCCGGTTACATTCCTAAAAAACCAAAAAACCAAACTCACTGCTGTTGAGTAGAATCTGACTCATAGCAGACCCTCCTTTGTTTTCCAAGGTGGTATCACTACAGAAGTAGATTGCCCAACCTTCTGAGTTAGATTCCTAAATATATTTAAACTGTTATCTGTTAGTTCTTTTTCCCTAACTGTATGCCAAGAAACATCTCAGTCTTCTTTTGCATTGCCCATAGGTCTTAGATTTTTCAATAGATGCCTGTCATTTCCATTGATTATTCTATATATGTATGTACATGTGAGACTTTGTGGATTCAAATAGCCACATGCCTCCCATGAAGAGCATTCAATCTGAGCACTTTCTGCATTTTATCAATAGGAAAATACAGCTAATATTGG
Source organism: Orycteropus afer afer (assembly GCF_000298275.1). Taxonomy (NCBI): domain Eukaryota; kingdom Metazoa; phylum Chordata; class Mammalia; order Tubulidentata; family Orycteropodidae; genus Orycteropus; species Orycteropus afer. The sequence goes on along the minus strand of NW_006921631.1, from coordinate 11,581,147 downwards.
TCATAAAATCACATTACAGCTAGACCACTAGAGTCAGATAAGTAGATGGTTTCATGCCGTGTGCCACTCCCTTTTGATTGGTATAGAACTGTGTAAAGAAGTATTCTGTGGTCAGTTACTATGATGCAATTGGAAGAACAACACCTGCCATGCATAGAAATGAGATGTGGAGCACAGCCTTGAAGAACACTTGCCAAAAATGAACTGGAACAAATGACACATGTCACTGTTGGTTAATAAATTCAAGACTGTGTGAAAGTCGTTAAAAATAAAAGTCAATCTATGCTCTTTGGATTGATCCCTATGGACTGCCTCTTTGAATAATACTGAAATAATCCAATACTAAGAAATTTAAATAAATTTCATTTCCTTGGCCTGACTTCAGTGTCTTTCACTGTCTGACCTTCAGTATAATAAATGATTTACTTATTGTTATCTAAACATATTTTACATTCTCTTAATTCAGAGTCTTCACTATATCTTCCTAAAGGTTCTTCCCTTTTCTTTCTATTCACATTCAGATTATATATATTCTTACAGAAGTGGCTAAAATTCCTCTCTTCCTTACTGATAGTTTTTCTCCACCATCTAAATTCTTAAGGCTTTCATAGCTTCATTCATTTGGCAATTAATCATGCACTCATAATTTTAAAGTATATTTTATTGGCTTGTTTATTTATCTCTGGCATTATTATTTAACATTTGCATTTTTCTGACTTTCAGCCTTAACTAATATGGCTGCTCCCTGAACACAGGAAGAGTATCTTATTTTTGTCACCCTGGAGAAATGGTTTTATTATGTACTGTTCAGAGTCTTGAGGTTTGGGAGAGAGAAGAGGCTAAGAGAGGCAAGATGGGTAGAGCTTCAGATCTCCATTCCTGCTTCAAGTAGATCAGCTCCAAGTTACTAGTCTATATTTTGGGATTTACTGTCCTTGCATATTTCAAGCACTTAACCAGTTGCCATCAAGTCAATTCTGACTCATGGCGATCTCATGAGTGTCAAAGCAGAAATGCACTCCATAAAGTTTCAGTGGCTGACTTTTCAGAAGGACATCATGAAGCCTTTCTTACAAGGTGCTTCTGCATGAACTCGAACTTCCAACCTTTCAGTTAATAGTTGAATGCAATAGCAGTTTGCACCATTCAGCAACTCTCTTAGATATTTCAGCCATAGATTTTATACTTCTCTCTTCCTTGGCACTTTTACCTAGCACTGATCTCTGCAAAAACACAGGGAGCAAGAAAACTTTGGAAATAACCCTGACCGGGCATAATGAGATATGAGTTCTGACTCAAATTCTGCCAATAAACACCTGAGTAAGTATAGACATAATTATAGATATACATAAAATATATACATAATTATATATATGCATAAATAAGCCTCTCAGAACCTCTGTTTTTCATATGGAAAACAAAGGATTTCGATTGGATTATCTTGAGGATCTCCATGCTCACTTCTCTACGTACTCACATCTCCCAAAACCACTCCAACCCCAAAATACAAAAAGTGCTGAATAAATGTTCAAAAAATTAATTCTGCTAACCATTGGCGGCACATAACAACAACAACAACAACAACCATTGGCATAGTCATTCAACTTTTAAAATATATGTACATGTATATGAATTCTAGTGGCTCTGGTGGTGCAGTGGTTAAGGCATTTGGCTGCTAACCAAAAGATTGATGGTTCAAACTCACCAGCTATTCCACAGGATAAAGATGAGGCAATCTGCCCCCACAAAGATTTACAGACTTGGAAACCCTTGGGGGTAGTTCTACCCTGTCCTATAGGGTCGCTATGAGTCAGAATCAACTTAATGGCAGTGGGTTTAGATTATCTGATTTCCCCTTAGTTTTGGAGTTCTAGTTTATAGTGAAAACAACCTACCTTAAATAATTCAAGTTACACTAAATCAGGAAATAAGGAAAACAAAGCAGTCAAAGTACTCATCTATAATTTTTCATAAATAATAGCTAGTTATCAAGACAAGGAGCTACGGCCCCTGCTAAGGTTCTTTCCGTATGGGCTGAGCCAGGAGGAATGCCAACCAGATCAGTAATAACAGCCTCCTGAGTAGGGAGAAATGAAGGCTGCTCAATTTTGTATTCCACTCATTTCTGTTTTAGAAGAAAACAGTTGACACTGTCTCATTGAAAAGAAAATGCACTCAGATTTCATCATCAAATAGTATTTATTATTAATCCCCTGAGGGTGTATGGGGCTGTGCTAAGCATGCCAATTTGCCTGCCACTTGCTGGTGGCATTTTTCTGTGTCAGAACCTAGTCTCCTTGCTGTTGATGCTAGAGGTGAGAAAGGGCAGTGGCAAAAAGATTAAAGGGATGAAAAATGGACTTTGGAAGAAAGGTCACAAGAATTGCAAAAGGTTAGTCAGAGAGGGGAAGGCAAAAGGGTTGCATGGTTACTATTTTCAAGCTTACAGATGGTTTTAGATGGTGTATAATCTATGAGCAGGTATCCTCTAACACTGCAGAAAATCAAACAAGAGGGAATACATTTAGATTAAGTTGAGAAATGTTGATCTGCCAAAAGAAATGGACTACTTAGAAAGACTGTAGAAATTCTATCCCTGGAGATATTTAAGGAAGAATGGAGATTCCTATCTCCTGAGGGGAGGGACATGATGGATCAAATCTGTTTGGAACGAGGGACCATGGGCTCTTCAGTCATGATTTTACAATTATCCTAAAGTGATTATTGCCTTGATTTCCAAGTTCAAGGATCGCACTGAGGTGGAGACATCACTCTGACAGTGCAAAATCAGGAAGATTCACAGAGGAATAAGCATTGGAACTGAACACTGAGTGAGATTTTGAGAAGTGGAATTATAAGGGAAGGTAGCAATAAAACAAAGTCATGGAGACCTTGAGTACATGAGATAAGTGATAACTATGCCTCATAATTAACAATTCAGACTTTAGAGCTAAAAAGTCCAAGATTTTGAATAACAGCTCTAAAGCCTCAATTTCCTCATCTCTATTATGAGAAAAAGATAAAAAGATTTATTTTCAAAAAGTTCTTGCCAGGATTAAATGAGACACATAGAAGGTATATGGTTACAGCAGTATATTGACAGAGAACTTCCAGAAATGCGAAGGGGACATGGAGCAAGGGATAGCATAGCTGATGTCAGGTGGCTCTCAGCTCAAAGCAAAGAATACCAGAGAGATGCTTAGTTGTGTTTTATTGACAATGCAAAGACATTTGATTGTGTGGATCATAACAAATTGTAGATAACATTGAACAGAATGGGAATTCCAGAACATTTAATTATACTCATTAGGAACCTGTATATAGACCAGGAGGTTGTCGTTCGAACCGAACATGGGGACACTGCATGGTTTAAAATAGGAAGGGAGTGCATCAGAGTTGTATCCTTTCACCACACTTATTCAATCTGTATGCTGAGCAATTAATCCAAGAAGCTGGGTTATATGAAGAAGAACGTGGCATCAGGATTGGAGGAGGGCTCATTAATAACCTGAGATATACAGATGACACAATTTTGCTGCTGAAACTGAGGATGACTTGGAGCACTTACTGATTGATTCCAATGGAAACATCAGCCAAGACATTGAAAGACGTATTGCATTGGGCAAATCTGTTGCAAAGACCTCTTTCAATTGCTGAAGAGCAAAGATATCTCCTTGAAGACTAAGATGTGCCTACTCAAGCCATGGTATCTTCAATCGCCTCATAGGCATGTGAGAGGTGGAAAATGAGTAACGAAGAACGAAAAAGAGTGACTTTTGAGTTGTGGTGCTGGTGAAGAATGCTGAAAGTACCATGGACTGCCAAAAGAACTAACAAATCTGTTCTGGAGGAAGTGCAGCCAGAATGCTCTTTGGAAGTGAGAATGGCCAGACTTCATCTCACCTACTTTGGTTATGTTATCAGAAGGGACCATTCTCTGGAGAAGGATACTATGCTTGGTAAAGTAGAGTGTCAGTGAGAGAGAGGAAGGCTCTCAACACGATGGATTGACATGGTGGCTGCAGGAATGGGCTCGGGTAGTAGGGATTGTGTAGCTGGTACAGGAGTGGGCAATGTTTCATTCTGTTGTACATAAGGTTGCTATGACTTGGAGACAATTCAATGGCATGTAACAACAATAACAACATATAAAAGGTATGGAATCTTTGGGTAGCACAAATAGTTAGCAGCTCAGCTGTTAACCAAAACGTTGGAGGTTCGAGTTCTCCCAGAGACACACAGAAGAAAGAATTGCCCATTTAATTCTATAAAATCAACCATTAGAAACCTGATGAAATACAGTTCTAATCTAATACATATGAGGTCACTGAGAGCGAGAATCAACACAATCACAATTGATTTGGTTTTTTTGTTTATTTTATATTAAAGATATAGCACAGTACGTGGCCCACAATAGGCCTGGCAAATAGTATGGTACTAATACTAACAGCAGTCATTATTGTACTATAAAAGGAGAGTAATTCAACTTAAGTGGAAATCTGAAATTTGTAAAAGAATGATGAGAAGGTAAGTTGAATGTGGAATCTGACACATTTCCATACATCCCATGTCTTACAATGAATTTCTCCTATTTCTCTGCATCAACCAAAAAGCCTAACTTCCCACGATCCCCACACAAAGTTAGCTGCTCCATCCTCCATTCCCAAATTACTATAAGCATGTCTCTGTTAGAGAGAACTTAACACAGAGAACTATGAGTATTTTACATGTCCTGTTATCTTGTAGGGAGCTCTGGTGGCATAATGCCTAAGGCATTTGACTGCTAACCAGAAGGCTGGTGGTTCAAACCCACCAGCCATTCCTCAGAAGGAAAGTTGGGCAATATACTTCGGTAGTGATTCCATCTCAGAAACCTAATGAGGGGTTACTATGAGTCGAATCCGACTTCATGGCAGTGTGTTTGATTTTTGGTTGTCTTGTAGACTGTCAGTTCCACGAGTCTTGTTGAATGTTGAATTCCCATTCCCAGCATTATGCACGGCCCAGAGCCGGCACTCAGGAAATAGCTGTTATATGAATGGCCTTGCTGCTTGTTTCTAGCTGCTGTTGTTGGTTCCTTCACATAAGGAGGCAAAAGAAGGCTTTATGATTTGACTTCCTGGAGAAATGGTCAGGAGACTTGACAAGAGGAATGCCATCCCCTGTGCTGGACCGGCTACTGTTTGCCATGAACTCCTATGTTCCTGGTATCCTTGGCATTCATAGTAGTCTTGAGAACATGAAGGTACAACTGGCTAATAAGTCTGTAGCTCAGCTTAATGCATTTCAAATGGGAAAAGTGACTCACAGAATTAAGTGATTGACTTTTTAATTCCACCCCATTCTCCAGGATGGGTTAGTGTCACACTCCTTTTATCAGTTTACACTTTAGTGCATCACCTAGTAAGTCTAGCTGATGGTCTGTTCTAAAAGCTTAAGAAACTCAGAGTAAAAGCTTTTTTTACGTCTTCATAAATTTGACTCAAAGTATACCTAAGACACACTTAAGTCTAAGAAACTTAGACTGAGATAATCCGTGTTTGAATTTAGCTCTGTTGTTAGGTGCTGTCAAGTTTGTTTTGACTCAAAGCAAACCTATGTACAACAGAAATAAACTGCCTGGTTTTGAGCTAACCTTACAATCTTGGCTGTGTTTGAGCCCATTGTTGCAGCCACTACACCAACCTCTCTCATTAAAGGACTTTCTCTCTTTTACTCACCCTCTACTTTGCGAAGCATGATGTCCTTCTCCAAAAACTGGACCCTCTTGATAATGTGTCCAAAATAAGTGAGACTAAGTCTTGCCATTCTCTCTTCTAAGGAGCATTCTCAATGTTCTTCTTCTTCCAGTACAGATTTGGCCGTCCATATTATATTCGGAATTCTTTGCCAACATCATAATTCAAAGCTGTGAATTCTTCTTTGGTCTTCCTTATTTGTTGTTCAGTTTTCACATGCATATGAGGCCATTGATACTACCATGGCTTGGGTCAGGTGCATCTTAGTCCTTAAAGTAACATCTTTGCTATTTAGCACTTTGAAGATGTCTTCTGCAGTATATTTGCCCAATGTAATATGTTATTGCCCAAGCCCTCTAGAGCCAGGAAAGGGAGTGAGCAGGAGAGGCCGGGGACCTGTGGAGTGGCAGGATATCCAGGTAAAATGGGGCAAGAGGCAAGGCTAGGCCTCAAGCCCCCTAGAGCCAGGAAAGGGAGGGAGCAGCCAGGGACCACAAAGGGGCAGGTTCCAGGTAGGAATTAGGTAAGGGGAGAGTGCAGAGGTTTCCAACAGCTAAGGGAGACAAACTTGTCTGTCAGTTTGTCATCCTGTGGGGCTTGTACATTGCTGTGAGGCTTGAGGCTGTGCCACTGGTGTTTCAGACACCAACAGAGTAGTACATGGTACACAAGTTTCAATGCAACCTACAGACTAAGATAGACTTGGAAGAAGGAGGAGGCCATCCACTTCTCAAAAATTGGCCAGGGAAAACCTTATGAATAGCAGAGCAATACTGACTGATACATTACTGGGCAACTTTATGAAAAACTCAGAAACATTGTATGACATAGTGCAGGAAGAAGAGCCCCTTGGATCAGAAGGCACTCAAAATAGGATTGGGAAAGAGCTGCCTCATCAGAGTAGAACCAACCTTAATGATATGGATAAAATAAGTCTTTCAGGACCACCATGTGCTGACATGGCATGACTCAAACTGAGGAGAAAGAGCTGCAAATATCCATTAATAAGTGGAACATGGAATGTACGAAGTATGAATGTAGAAAAATTGGACGCTGTCAATAATGAAACAGAACGCATAAAAATTGATATCCCAGGCATTAGTGAGCTGAAATGGATGGGTTTGGGACATTTTGAATCAGACAACCATATGATCTACTATGCTGTGAATGACAAATTGAAGAGGAATGGCATGGCATTCATCATCACAAAAGATGTTTCAAGATATGTGCTGAAGTACAATGCTGTCAGTGATAGGATAATATTCATACAACTACAAGGAAGACCCATTAATACTACTATTACTCAAATTTACACACCAACCACTGAAGCCAAAGATGAGGAAATTGAAGATTTTTATCAACTTCTGCACTCCAAAATTGACCGAACATGCAATCAATTTGTGTTGCTTATCACTGATGATTGGAAGGCAAAAGTTGGAAACAAAGAAGAATCACTGGTAGTTGGAAAATTTAGGCTTGGTGACAGAAATAACGCTGGAAATCACATGATAAAATTTTGCAAGACCAATGACTTATTCATTGGAAATACCGTTTTCTACAACACAAGCAGTGCTACACACGTGGACTTTGCCAGATGGAGTACACAGAAATCAGATTAACTACATCTGTGGCAAGAGGAGATGGAAAAACTCAATATCTTCAGCCAAAACAAGGCCAGGAGCTGATTGTGGAACAGATCATCAGATCATTTACTTGTGTTTTATTGACTATGCAAAAGTATTTGATTGTGTGAATCATAACAAATTGTGGACAACACTGAGAAAAATGAGAATTCCAGAACACTTAATTGGACTCATGAGGAACCTATACATAGACCAGGAGGCTGTCGTTCAAACAGAAAAAGGGACCACATGGTTTAAAATCAAGAAGGGAGTACGTCAGGGTTGTATCATTTCACCATACTTATTCAATCTGTATGCTGAGCAAATAATCCAAGAAGCTGGTCTATATGAAGAAGAACGCGACATTAGGATTGGAGGAAGTATCATTAACAACCTGCAATATGCCGACGACACAACTTTGCTTGCTGAAAATGAGGATGACTTAAAGTACTTACTGATGAAGATTGAATAATACAGTCTGCAGTATGGATTACATCTCGATATAAAGAAAACAAAAATTCTCACAACTAGTCTTATAAGCAACATTATGATAAATGGAGAAAAGATTGAAATTGTCAAAGATTTCACATTATTTGGTTCTACAATTGACACCAATGGAAGCAGCAGTCAGGACATCAGACGACATCAAAGGACCTCGTTCAATGCTGAAGAGCCAAGATATCTCCTTGAAGACTAAGGTGCGCCTGACACACACCATGGTATTTTCGATCACCTCATATGCATGTGAAAGCTGGACAATGAATAAGGAAGACTGAGGAAGAGTTGATGTTTTTGAGTTGTGGTGTTGAAGAATGCTGAAAGTACCGTGGACTGCTAAATGAACTAAGAGACCTGTCCTGGAGGAAGTGCAGCCAAATTGCTCCTTGGAGGCAAGAATGGCCAAACTTTGTCTCACCTACTTTGGTCATGTTGTCAGAAGAGACCATTCCCTGGAGAAGGATGTCATGCTTGGTAAGGTCGACAAAAGAGGGGAAGGTCCTCAACCAGGTAGATTGACACAGTGGTGGCGGTGATGGGCTCAAGTATAGCAAGAATCATGGAGCTGGCTCAGGATTGGGAGGTGTTTCATTCTGCTGTGCATAGGGTTGCTATGGGTCGGAGATGACTTGACGGCACCTAACAACAACAAGAACAACATGTCATTTAATTTCTTCACTGTTGCTTTCATGGCATTGATTATGGATTCAAGTAAAATGAAATCCTTGAGAATTTCAATATTTTCTCTGTTTATCCTGATGTTGCTTATTGGTCTAGTTTTGAGGATTTTTGTTTTCTTCATTTTGGTATGATCCATACTGAAGGCTGTTGTCTTTGATATTCATCAGTAATTGCTTCAAGTTCTATTCACTTTCAGCAAGCAAGGCTGTGTCACATGCACATCCCAAGTTGTTAAAGAGTCTTCTTCCAATCCTTATGATGCATTCTTCCTCATATACTCCAGTGTCTTAGATTATTTGCTCAGCATACAGATTCAATAAGTATGGTGAAAGAATATAACTCTGACACACACCTTTCTTGATTTTAAACCACATAATATCCAATTGTTCTGTTCAAATAACTGCCTCTTGGTCTATGTACAGGTTCCACATGAGCACAATTAAGTGTTCTGGAATTCCTTTTCTTCACAATGTTGTCCGTAGTTTGTTATGATAGTTGAATTTAGCTCTACCTCATATTAACCCTCTTGATCTTTTAAACGTTTTATACACACATGCATGTATATATGTGTAAACATATACATTATATGTGTATATATTATATATGTATATATAAAGTAGTTAAAGCATTTCATATATACAGTGATGCCTGTGAGAGCCAGAATTTGACAAGACCACCTTGTTTCTCTGGGTCTCACAAGTTTTCAGCCTTTGACAAAGTGAAATTTACCATGTTAGAGCATTTCATATATACAGTGATGCCTGTGAGAGCCAGAATTTGACAAGACCACCTTGTTTCTCTGGGTCTCACAAGTTTTCAGCCTTTGACAAAGTGAAATTTACCATGTTAGAGCATTTCATATATACAGTGATGTTTTGCTCTCTATTAGAGGGAAATATTTGGGTTTCCCTTCTCTGACAGGTTTCTGCCTTACACAGGTTCCAGTTTTTATAGTTTAACTGTATAATCTCTCTATATTCTCATTTAACAGAAAAAGTGTAAATAACTGTGTCTATCTTACAGAGCAGTTGTGAAAATAAGGGTGTTTGCATATCTGTTTATGCATTAATTGATTCATCCATCCATCCATTTTCTAGCTGAATCCAAAAAGAAAAGAAGCAGTATATGTATGATAGCTTGCAAATTATAAGATGTAAATAAAAGGTGTTACATTATCCTCAAAAGTCTTCAAAGTGTTCCTGTAAAAATAATTATCATCCATTTTTATTAATATAGCTGCAAGGAAGTGAGATTGTCAAAAAATCCAATATTCAGTACACAAGCCACTCACCGAATCAAGCTAATAGGGCATGATTCCCTGCCCTCCAATAATTTAAAAGTGAACTACATCTTAAAAGAATAAATACATAAATCATTTTATCTATTATGACTTTCTTATCCTCTTTGAATACTGTGAATGATCTCAAATTTTTGTAGCCTTTTTCTTATATAGTAGTCAATAATTGTCTCACTTGTTTGGGAGGCAGTGATGATCCTGGTACAACTGTTTATTAACAACTGAACATTATCCAGAGATAAAATGAAACAAAGCATCTGGAAAAAAGATTTTGATAGGCAGATACAAATCAATTAGCAAATGGAATGCGCATTGGTAAAATTCCAGAGCAGTAATTTCCATCCATTGGAAAAGTAATAATAGTCAGCTTTACTATAGTATGATTTACCTGAAGCCTTCTCTCCACTTCCTAAATACCCACTAGCACATCTAAGAACATGCATACACAAATGCACACACAAAGCAGAGTGCAGAATAATTTAGTGAAAAGGTAATAGCATATGGAATAAGGGGGGAAATTAAATCCCCCTCTTTTCTATTTGTGAGTCAAGACTCAAGTGATCTTAGGCAAGCCATTTAACCTTGATATTCAGTATCCTGTAAACTGTAAATTCTATAAAATGAATATTATAACACCTACCTTGCCTGCCAAGATTGTTGTGAAAGTCAAATGAATTAATGAAAGTAAGATATCACTTCTATGCTTACATTCATATATCTTTACTGTAGCTACTAAGACAGTAAAATCTATATGATAATGGGTTTGGGAATCACGACTAGAGGGTCTTACTAGAAAGATATTTTGAGTCCATTTGTAAAAAGTCTGATTGAGGATGTCTATAATAAAGCAGCCACAATAATCTTCAGAAGAACTTCTAGAATCTTGATACTGACCATCAAACTTATTCCCACTCTCTCAATGATGACTTGCATGGGACACTTTTTGGAAGTAGCAGGCCAACTTGTCAAAGTAATTATACTAGGATTTCAGCAAAATTAAAACTAGAAATCACCTCTCTGAGAAACTTGAATATTACACTCTGACTTCCCATCCAGTGAAATTTGCCATATTTAAACATCAGTATTTGGAAACCCCTTGTATTTTTGCC
>NW_006921631.1:11552505-11570094 GCF_000298275.1 Orycteropus afer afer | reverse complement strand
CACAACAGTTAAGTGCTAAGTGCTAACTGAATAATTGATAGTTTGAACCCACCACAGAAGATGTGGCAGTCTGTGTCTGTAAAGATTTACAGCACTGGAAACACTTTGGGGCAGTTCTACCTTGTCCTATGTTGTTGTTGTTATGTGCCATCGAGTCAGACCTGACTTATAGCGACCTATCCTGTAGGGTTATATAAGTCAGAATCAACTTGGTGGCACTGAGTTGGGTTTGAAAGCCCATAAAATCTCAGATTGGTCCTTCAAGATTCTACCTACATTTACCCAAACATGAGTTTGGTACTCAGTGGTCTAAGAGATTATGGGAGATATGGGGATAGACTTTTCATGTACATTGCATATAAAGCACAGGGACCTAAATTTGTTCTACACAATTTTGGAGCAATCACTGTAGTCTCCTAATCTTGTAGCAGGATGGGCAAAACACAATAACAGCAGGAAGGCAAAATATAATGAATCAGGGTTAGAGATCAGACTCTTGGGCTAAAGACCTCAGGATCTCCTGGCACTCCCACCATTTTATTGTAGCAGCTTTGGCAGGGTTCTTGCCTTCATCCCAGATTGGGGAGGGAAGGAGGAAGAGCTCCTCATATAAGGTTGGGGATTTAGGAGTGACTGTGTGATGCACTCAGATTAATTTCTCACCACCTCTGTGGATCTTAGGCTGCAGAACTGGGACACTGAAAGTTACATGCTGTGTCTGGTTCCATACCAAATGCGAAACAAAACCTCCTCTGTTATCAAGAAGTCATTTTTCTCAATGGTATTTCTCTAATGATCACATATTGTTTCCCACAAAGTGCTCCTAAATTATTTAAGAGGAACAGCCTGTCACTCTGTGCATTCAGATTTGCCTGTGCATAGGCAATTTCTGAGATGCACTCGATCTCATTCTTTTGGCTTTGGGAGGGAAACCTACAACAAAGGTTTTTTTGATTCACATATTTGTTTATAAGGGTTGCTGTGTGTGTGTGTGTGTGTGTGTGTGTGTGTGTGTGTGAAGGAGAGAGAGAGAAGAGGAGATGATGAGGATTGTTTCCTAAGGTGAAATTATAAATGAGACAAATCCATTACTTCCCCTACCCAGGGTGTGAGATGTTATCATACTATGATCAGTGATAGGCAATCACACGAATAAAGAAAACATTTCATAATAATTAGTTTTGGACTTAAAAAAAATCTTTTAATAGAGAAATAATGTTCTGGCCTTTAATTCAGAGTAATAGCCTGCGGGTGAATAAGACGGATAGCAAAAAATAGGAATGGGTGACATTTCAGAGAGCCAGAAAAGTGAAGGAGGGAATGGAACATAGGGAAGAATCATGAGACAAGAATATGGGGAAAAGCAGAAGATAGAAAGGAATAGACCGGAGGGGAAAAGGAAAATACGGGAAGGTGAGGGAGGGGGTAAGGAGAGAGGCAAACAGGGAAGAGATTGCAGGTAAAAATAAAACAGAAAAAGCCCAGGTGGAATTCATGCAAACTGTTCTCATCAACACTGCTACTCCCTCCTGTCACTGGAACTGTCAAACAGGCTCCGCTCGTAATGAAAGGAAAAATATTTTATTCAGATTTATTAATTTGAAAATGAAGCCCGCCTGTCGAGAGGGGGACAGTTCTTCTCAATCTGTCATCGTTGAACCACACGCTCCTGACACCGGGATTCATTTGTCTTGTCGGCTCTGACAGTTGGATTCTCCCAGAGCTCTTCCTAGTGGATCGCCCTGGGATTTTAAACCGGATGAAACACATTCCGACAAGGAACAGCCTCTTTATTAATGCAAATTACATGAGGAGGAGAGAAAAAAAGAGAGAAAGAGAGAGACGCCAGCAGCCGCTGTGGTGTTCTTATCCCTGTATCAGTCATTTGTTATTTACATTTATACACATTTTTCAGTTTTAATAAAAGGAGACCCGGATTTTCAGTGACATTTATGGACAGTTTGTTTCAAAAAAAATGATGCCATCACTATAATTGTATGCAAAAAAAAAAAAAAAAAAAAAAAACAGAGCTGCGTTCCTCTCTGTTGTATGCGCCGCGTCCGCGTCCGGGGAGCCGGGGACGGGCCTCCTCAGCGCACGCGGGTCCAAGCTCCACCGCCCCGCTCGGGTGGCCGCTCCGTCCGCGGTGCGCAGTCCGCGGGGCCCGCCCGGCGGGACCTCACGGAGCCGGCGCTTCGCGGTGCACCTCTGCTCCTCGCGGCCTGTGCAGGGGCCGGGCTTCCCACTCCGTAGCTGCACAGTCGCTGCCCTTACGTTCTGACCCGAAGGCTCTTGTAGGCCGCTCCTTTGTCTCCAATCCAAATCCCAGAACTGAATCACGAACAAGTGAAGGGTTTTTCAAAAAGATCCAGGACTGATTTAGTCACCTGGAGGCCACGCTACTTGGAGGAGCCTACAACCATGTTTTCATTTTCATTTTTTTTTTTTTAAATTAGAAAAAATGATGATGAATACTACAATAACAAGGCCAACCTAGATAATGTTTGTCTTTATGTCATTTCAGTCTAGAAGATAATTTTTAATGCTTTTTAATGGAGGAAGGGGCCCATGGAGACAAAAGCCTCGTCAATGTCTTAATACAGCCCAGGATAGAACCTTTACGTGATTTACTTTCTAGGAGGATTTGAAATAAAAATCCAAGCTATTTCTGATTGGAGGAAGTCTTCCTTGAGAGTAGACGAACGGTTACCACTTTCCTACATTGGTCCCAACATCCTTCACAGAGCTTGGGCGGGGTGTCACAATGGTTAAGCGTTTGGTTAAGTACTGGGCTGCTAATGAGGTTGAAAACCAACCAGTGGCTCTGAGGTAGAGAAGACCTGCAGATGTGCTGCCCTAAAGATTATGGCCTAGAAAACCCCAAGAGGACAGTTCTGCTCTGTAACATGGGGTCACAATGAATCAAATCAACTCCAAGGCACCTGACAACAACAACATCCTCCAGAGACAGGAATGGTTGCCTTATCTCAGTACAAAATGAGAGCAAAGGGGCCTTGTCTTGGGATTCTGGAGTGCTGGATTCTGATCCCATTTTATTAGCTGGTAGTGATAGAGCACGGGACAAGCCACCTACAAAGCTTGGTTACTGTTATACAAGAAGATAGTTGGATAGGGTACCACCCTCCAGCTGTACCAGTGAGCAGTTCCCACATTCCTCTGTGGAATGACTGAGAGCAGAGTGTGATTTCCTGGTGTAATTCACAAAGGGTCTGTGTTACAATCTTCCTATAGTATCTGTCTGAAGTTCTCAATAGTGCAGTAGGAATAGCTTGGTCAAGGTTTTACAGATCTGGGCAGTGCAAGCTACTTACGCTAGACTCCTAACCTAAAGGTTGGCAGGTCAAACCTACTCAATGACATTGTGGAAGAAAAAGTCTGGTGATGATCTGTTTCCACAAAGATTACAGCCAAGAATACCCTGTAAAGCAGTTGTACTCTAGGCATGTGAGTTAAACATTTACCTCAAGTAGACACATGCCCTGGAGAGAACAATCATGGGAGAAGGAAGGGCTGCTTATGCACAGGGAGATAGCTCAGGGTGCAGAAGAGTATGAAGGGATGGACATTGGGAGGAGGTAACTATGGGGAGGAAGTGGGAGGGGAGCTGCTGCATTGTAAATTTTGGTCAATGACATGAGACAAAGTATATGTGAACTGCTGTATGAAAAGTGAATTTACTCTGTAAATCTTCACCCAAATCCTAATAAAAAAAAAAAGCAGTTGTACTCTAACACATGGGGTTGCCATGTGTTGGACCCCACTGAAAGGCAATAGGTTTGGTTTTGGTTTTGGTTCTCTGATGGAGAAATACCCATACCTGTAAATTTGGGCAAATCGTAGTAACTTCTTGGAGCCTCGGTTTCTTCATCTGTAAAATGGGTTAGACTAGATCAGTGATTCTCAAAGTGTGGTCCCCAGACCATCAGCATCAGCGTCACCTGAGAACTTATTAGAAATGCAGATTCTCCAACCCAGACCTACTGAATCAGAAACTCTGGGAGTGGGGCATGGCTTGCAATCTGTGTCTTGACAAGGATGTTCTGGTGCAGCTGAAGATTGAAAAGCATTGGACTAGATGTTCCTGAAGACCCTGTGCTATGCTATTATTGTAATTCTAACTATGGTATTGTTTCTTCATAGTTACAGGATTTAAAATAAATTCATACTTTAGGAATATGCTACATGGATAAGGTTTGCTTTGCTAGTTCTGTGGATGCTATTTTTTTTTTTTTCCTGATTACTACTTAAGATCTTTATTTAAATAGTCTTGGGGAGAAGAGGTTGGAAAGTGGTATTAAGCTGGGCAAAGTTTGCCTACTATCCTCATTTCTCTAAATGCCCTGCATGTAGCACAGGTTCCTGAAATCACAATCACTACCTAAACATGAAGCATTTATATTCATGCACAACAGTCTTAAAACAGGTACCTCCCTTCATTCTCCCTAAAAATTGTCTTTCCAATTAAATGAAAGGAAAGACAAGACAAATAACCAAAAAGACAATGAGAAGTTCAGTGATATGTAAGGATACAATTAATGGAAGCAGGGGAAAATTGCCTTCTGCCTAGTGAAACAACACAAAAGACTACAGCTAACCAACAACCACGTGTAAAACAAATGCCTGGACCAGTGCACATTCAGCATCAGGGTATATATGTTTGTTTAATGATGTCTCCATGGTCTATAGAATTAATATTTAATAGCACTTGTCAGCAAGATTCTATACAAGGGTTTGTTCTGCCTTTTTTTTTTAATGCTTGTTAGTGGTTGTGTCTTCCTGGGTTGTTCTTCTTTAATATTAGACTTATTCTGCATTTGCAGCAATGGTTGTCTGCCTTTCTACTTGCAAGTTTACATCATTTGGCAGGGTGGGGGAAATAAGAGGATAGGTAATAGAATTAAAGAGACCTTTCTCAGTCCCTGTTCTCTCCTCAGTCATAAGACACAGGCTCATGGCCTGTCATACGTTGTGTTATAGTTGTGTGCCATCGAGTTGATTTTGACTCACAGTGACCCTCTAGGACAGAGAAGAACTGCTCCATAGGGTTTCCTAGACTATAAACTTTACCAGACCAGATCACCAGGTCTTCTCTCCCATAGGGTTCCACCCGCCAACCTTTTGGTTAGCAATCATGCGCTTAACCATTGCACCACCAGGCTCCTTGACCTGTTCGTTTTTCATTGCTATTTTTGTTGTAACTATCAACATTAGCCTGAAAACTAGATCTTAGAATTTTAGGTCAAGTTACATATATTACAGAGATGTAATTTTGTTTTGACTTTCTACTTTCACAATTGGTCGACATGGTTCTAAATGGAATATTAACAAGGCTTTGAACCAGTTCATTCCATTTTGTCACCCTGTTGAGAACCGGCATTTCCACTCCAGATGTATTGAATCAGAATATATGTTTTAACAAGGTGACCAGGCAATTCTCATAGATCATAGATGTATACATAAGAATCACCTGGGGGTCTTGTTAAAATGTAGATTCTGATTCAGTATCTCTAGGGTGGAAATGCCAGTTCTCAGCAGGGACTCTAACCAGAAAAAAAAAAAAAATGCTGCAAAGCTCTGAATATTACACTGCAGTGTTAAGATAGCTCAATCAGCAAATTAAACCAAACCAAACTCACTGCCATTGAGTGTATTCTGACTCATAGCGACCTACATTAGGTTTCCAAGTCTGTAAATCTATATGGAAGCAGATTGCCTCATCTTTCTTCCTGGAGTGGCTGGTGGGTTACATCATCTAAAATCCCAACAATGATAGTTGGGAATGTTTGGAAATATTCTTTTCTAGGATATCATATGGTGGAAAGTACCTTAGATTGAAAGTCAGCAGTCCAGAATCTATAATAGGCTAACTGGGGGCAAGTTATTTTCATTCTCCTTTTAATCTGCTTTGTTTTCTTCATGGCATGTATTGCTATCTGAAATCATAGATATGATTTTGCTGGCTTGCTTATTCATTTGTATTCTTGATTGTTTACTTATTTGTTTTTCTTGCCCATTGAAATGTAACTCCAGGAGAGCAAGGACCTTGTCTGTTCCCTAATCCTTAGAAGGATTAGGGAACAGTCCTGCCCTCCTCTCAGTGTTTAGTACAGTGTCAGACATATGGCAAAACCTTGGTAGATTGAATGAATGTTTTCATGTATGTTAATAGCACAGACATGAGGAGAAAAATGAGAACTTTGGACCTAGGCCAACTTGATATTGAAATTCAGCTCCACCACACTTATGACCTTGGAGGAGATAGCAATGCTTACCTTAGAGGGTTGTTGTAATGACTAAAGACAGAGGCTACCAGTAACCAGTTGCCATGGAGTTGATTCTGACTCATGGAGAGCCCATGTATGTCAGAGTAGAATTGTGCTTCATAGGGTTTTCAGTTGCTGATTTTTCACCAGGCCTTTTTTCTGAGGTGCCTCTGGTGGACTCAATCTTCCAACCTTTCAGTTAGCAGTTGAACATGTTATCCATTGTCCCACACAAACACTCACAAGATAAAGGCTATGAAAAGTTTATCACCATGCCCAGCCCAAAGCAGTTGCTTAATAAATATAAGCTAATCTCTGGTAGCATAGTGGCTAAGACACTTGCCTGCTAACCAGACGCCTGGTGGTTCAAACCCACCGGCCACTCCTCGGAAGGAAGGTTGGGCAATCCTACTTCCGTGGTGATACTGCCTCGGAAACCCAAGGAGGGGTCGCTATGAGTCGGGGCCGACTCGACAGCACATAACAACAACAACAACAACAATGTCACATGAGTTGGAATTTTGGGGGAATTTTTTGTTTTTCATAATTGTGCTCTCAAATAAGTTGTATACTTTAAAAGCACCAATCAGATTTTATTTTCATATCTCTTATGGTCTTTGGCACATTGTAGGACAAATAGTAGGAGCTTAATAAATACATGCTTGGATGTTTGTTTGATTGATTGAATAATTGATAAATTCTAACTCTAAGAACAATGAGAAACATTCATTATATAAGCAGCCAAATCCACAAATATTTATCAAGTAACCACTATGTTCAAGGAATTGTGCTGGTGATTGTGTTAACCAGACACTCAAAAAAGAATTAAAAATAAAAAGCCCTAAAACTCTAAGAAATGAAAGTGCTATTTGTTGAGCCCATCCTTACGCTGAAAGCTTAGCTCTGGGGTACATAGCTTCTATAATTCAAGTTCAGGCTCATACTCAGGAATTTACCCAAACACTGGTAGTCTTAGCAACTGTCAGAAAATAAATGTGCCTTCTGCACCATTCCTATGTATAATTTGCACATGCTGATTATTTATCTGCTAAAGACTGCCTGTGTTGTGTCTTTTCATCAGTCCAGCACCACACTCCCTTTTACTTCAGCCTAGACTTTTTCTATCCCATACAGGCTTAATTGTGATTTGTTTTAAGAAAAGGAAATAAAAATTAGTTTCCCAGAAAATCTATATGAGCATTTTTTCCAGAGAGTATCCCACTGAGAGCTGCACAGGCATTGGCCATTGTTTTGTTAAATAGTAATAATAACTTAAAATGTGATGACAGCAGCTGATGCCTAACTGTGGGGTAAAGACCAGTCTTGTTAGTGTTGCCTGGCAACCTATGGGTGACATCTTGGAGAATGTGAAGGATCCAATGAGTCTGGAGAAGATCATGACTTCAGAATCAAAGGAACTGAGAGGTCACTAAGGATCCATGGAAGTCTCCACTGATCTTATTTTAGTTGTTTCAACCGAATTTGATCCTTATCTGGGAGATGGAATTAAAGAACTTGTAAATCAAAAAGGGTGTACACAAAATTAAGTTCTTCTTGTGTTTAGTTTCCTATTTAAAGGAAGCAAATTGAAAGTGTATATATTTCTAAGAGGCTTTGTAACATTTATTTTATTTTATTTTTATTTGTTAGAGCATGAACCATTTGGAGAATACTCAGAGAATTTCAAAAACTAGTCAGGAAGGAATCAAACCCTAAAGAGCTTTAGAAATGACAAAGCAAACAGTAATAACAATAACAATGACCACTCACAGCAATGTATGAACTCACCTGGATGCTGAGGCTCAATCTTTCAGACCTCAGTTTGTCAATCAAATGAGAGTATAGCCTAGCCTAGTCAACCTCTACCTGGGAAACATGAGTAAATACTAAAATTTATTCCATTTTCCGTAAATTGTATTGGGGAACTGCAATGTGCCACACATTTTGTTACATGCCAGAGATGGAAAGACATAGGGAGAATTGTCTCTACCCTCAAAGCATCCAAAGTTGCAAAGGAGTAGGAGATTGATATGTATTTGTTTGTGTTTCTTGTCTGCAATTCTTGTTCCAAATCAAAGACTGTAGCATGATGAGGTTCCCACCCACGACATTTTTGATGAAAAGTGGAACCATCCTACCTTTTGTTCAGACCTGAAAGTTGGAGAGTATCTTTGATCTTTTTCTCTCTTTCACCATCACATCTAATCAGTTCCAAGTGCTGACAGCCCACACTTTTGATTATATCTCATTCTCTTCTACTTCTGTCCATCTTCTCTGTTAATTCCCTCGAAGGATCCATGTCATCACTTGCTTGGACATGAGGAACAACTTTCCAACTGTTCTCTCTGCTTCTCCTCTTTCTATCCTCCCAAAACAAAAAACCAAGCTATCTAGGTTTAAAACCCAACTCTGTCCTTATAAGCTGTATGACATTAGGTGAGTAACAGCTCTGTACTTTACTTTTGTCCTTGATAAAATGAGAAGAATAAAACCATCTATTGTGTAGTGTTTTTTTGAATATTGTGCTGCCTTAGAACACCTGGCAACAGCACCATAGTAAGCACTCAATAAAAATGAACTATTTTTATCACTACCTGTTCTTCACACAATGACAAAATAATCTTTTGAAAGCATAAGATCACCATGTCTCCTTCATTAAAATAGCATTCACTGAATTTAGAATAAAACCCAAACTCACTACAGCATATGAGGCCCTTCCTGACCTGGCCGTTGCCTGTATTTATCCTCATATTGAACAAATAACATCTCCACCCACTCTTAAATCAGTGCCTCAAATGCACAGGTCTTCTTACAGTGCCTCAAACACCATCCTTCTCATCCCAGAGCCTTTATATATGCAATAATGTTCAGTTCTGAAAATGTACTCTGCTAATTCCTTCTGTTCTTTACATGCTGGGATAATGCTCTCTCTTTCTAAAGAAAGAGGGTTTCCCTGCCCTCCATATCTAAAGTAGATCTTCACCCCTGGTAGGCTTCATCTGGCCTTTTGTTTGTTCCCACCTAGCACTTAATACAGTGGAATTTTACTCTTCCACTAGAACAGGGGTCACCAAGCTTCTCTTGCACAGGGTCAAACCCCCAGACCACTGCCTTTGAGTTTATTCTAATTCATAACAACCCTATAGCACAGAGCAGAATTGCCCCCATAGGGTCCCCCAAGGCTTTAATCTTTATGAAAGCAGACTGTCACATCTTTTTCCCAGGGAGTGGCTGGTGGCTTTGAACTGCTGACCTTTCAGGTAGCAGCCAAGCTGCTACACACTTAACCACTGTGCCACAAGGTTTCCTTTGTATAGGGCAAATGGTAAATATCCAAGGCTTAGTGAGCCATACTATTTCTGTCACAACTATTTACTCTGCTGTGAGAGTATGAAAGCAGCTGCTGAAAATATGAAAATGAATGAATATAGCTATATTGTAATAAAATGTTATTCATGGACATTGGAATTTGAATTCCATATAATTTTTTCATGTCACAAAGCATTGTTATTATTTTTATTTTTTTAAGCCATTAAACAATGTAAAAACTCTGCTTAGCTAATGGGCCATACAAAAACAGGTATATTAGGCCTGGCAGCAAAATTCAAGCTTCATGAGGGAAGAGATGGATTTGCCATGGTCATTTTTATATCTCAGCATTTGGCTCAGGGCTTAGTATATAATGGTAATTGTTAATTGTTGTTTCCCCCCTCCCCAATGAATGAATGAATCTGTCTATACACTGTCACAATCAAGCTAGTCTGAACTACAAACATCAAGCACAATGGAAATTTGAATAGAAATTGTTGTTGTTGTTGTTATGTGCCATCGAGTCAGCCCCGACTCACAGCGACCCCTCCTTGGGTTTCCAAGGCAGTATCGCTATGGAAGAAGGATTGCCCAACCTTCCTTCCAAGGAGTGGCTTGTGGGTTTGAACTGTCAGCCTTCTGGTTAGCAGTCAAGTGCCTTAAGCACTATGCTACCAGAGCTCTTGAATAGAAATTAATAAAGATTAATTTTCATCCTATATTTTATAGTTTACAAAGTACTGTCACAAACATTATCTCACTAGATTCTCCCAATAATCTTTGAGATAAAGAGGACTATAGTTATTATAAATGTAAGCTTAATAAAAAGTGTGTCATGTTCAAGGTAATACAGCTACTAAGTGATGGAGTCCAAATAACAGCCCGGTGCCAGTTCTTCTGCTGTGGACCTGGGACAACCATCCAAGTATCCCAAAGAACCTATCAGAAATGAAATTCTTTTAGCTCCATCCCAGACCTACTGAATCAAAAACCCCAGATGTGGGCCCCATAATTGCTGTTTTAACAAGTCTTCCAGATGATTCTGATGAATGCTAAAGTATGAGCGACGTGACGTAGACCAGTGGCTCTCAACATTCTCTTTACCTTAGAATCAACTGGGAGTTTTTATGTCATCAGTTCTTGCCACATGTAAGGCCATCCCTAACTTCCCCTACACACACACACACACACACACACACACAAGACAGTTATTCTGTTCATCAGTGGCTGGGTGTGGACATCAGTAGTTTTAAAAACTCCCCAGATGATGCTAAAGTACATCCAGAGTCAAGAACCACTGCAGTAAAGGACAAGCAGTCTCTCATAACAGGAAAGAAATGTTGCTCCAATTAGTTAGGATCACCTGCCATAGATCCAAGCCACTATTAGGTCCTGAACTTATTCCCTTCCTGGAACACCTGAAGATGGATTTCCTACTCCCTTGGAGAAGTTAATAGAGTTTCACAGACTTCATAGGTCCTCAGACTAAGACCTGGCCAATAATCTCTCGTGTTCCAATTTCTCTTCAGGCTTTATTCCCATTGCCACAGCCCCCTCCATGTGGCTTTCATCAGCTGATTGCACAGATTCCATTAGAACTAAGGGCAGGTGCAGCTTGGAATGAAGCAAGAACTCATCTGTTCTTTCACGTTCTCACTCCTGATGTTTGCTAGTTTGTATGATTAATTTTATCAATTTTCTTGACCTGCTTTGCCACTGAAATAAATATGACAGCTGCTGTGCTGCCTCAATTCTTCCTCTTGCCAAGTGAGATGCTGAGATGTGTTTTCTTGTTGATTGCAGACTTGGGTAAATATCAAGTAAACAGACCAAACAGGATTCATCCTGGTCATACTGACAAAGCAGGTGTGGAAACAAATATGAATACTGCAACAGGGTATAAAAAGCAGAAAGCTAATTTCCCATCCTTTAGCTTTCCTAGGTACTCACTCAGGAAAACAAACATCATCTGCCCACATTTCCAAGTCCACTTCTCCCACTAGATATAATTTTCCTCCTATCAGAATAAATGACTTAATAGGGAACCAAGGTACTTAGTCTCTAAAGACTTCTTATATTTACCTGTCCAGGACGGGAGAGGTGACAGGGTAAAGAATGTGTGAAAGTGTTTTGTAAACTATAACTTGACCCAGAGAAGCTAGGTGCTATTATTAAAAGAAGTACAACCTTACTACCTACCAGTTGCTGTCAGTCAATTCCAACTCATGTTGACTGCATGTGTGTCAGAGTAGAACTATGTGCCATAGGATTTTTAATGGCTGCTTTTTCAGAAGTAGATCATCAGTCTTTTATTCCAAAGCAGCTCTGGGTAGATTTGCACATCTAAACTTCCAGCTAAGCCCCAAGCATGTTAACCATTTGCATCACCCAGAGAACCTATACAACTTTATCCTAGCCTGGAAGAAGGAAAATCATTTGTATTGAACACCTACTATTTGACAGGCACTTTACATTGTTACCCTAGTTAATTTTAAAGAAGGTATTGATACTATTTTACAAAGAAAATTGAGGTTCAAAATGGTTACATACCTGTCTTTATTTGCACTACCAGTGAGTTCAAGATCAGGTGACATCATCCCTCAGTCTCTCTCATTGCACCACACCCCACTATTTAGTAGTGACCAGGCACAGCCAAAGCTATCTTTCCTTATTTTAGATGCAAGCCCAGCTTTAAAATCAGATTCTATCAAGGTGGAACCAGATTCAGCCTCATAAGAAAATGAAATAAACCTGCCTTCATTTGTTTTAATTTAAGCAATAATCAAAAGTCACTCCAGAAAGACAGTGCACCATGCCATTCATCTGCAGCAAACACCCAAGAAATCAAGTGAAATAGATAGAGATGACAATCCTTGAACCTTGAGCATCAAATGGAAGTTTAAAGAATTAGATTGAGAGTTCCGGTATGATGGCGGAATAGGCAGAAAGACTGCACAGACCCTCTTCAACAAAGAAAAGGGGAACCAATTAACACAGATACAGAAGATAATCCTGGACTCCTGAGGGTCCTTGAAGGGCAGGATATAGAAGTAGACTAAACTCCAATTAGCAGAAGAATTTGCATGAAAACATCAGAAAAGAAGATATACGGAGCTGTGATCTGGCAGTGATCCTGACAGCACAGACAGCTTGGATATTGCCAAGTGGTGGTAGGACCTAAGAATTAACCTAAAAATTGTCACTGCTAGCCAGGTACTGCATGGAGAACTGCTCTGGTGGCTGGAGAATAAGAGGGGAAGCAGCGAAGAGGATGGCAGGCTGAGCTGTGGACTTTTGTCTCTCCGGAGGGTGCAGCCATTTTGAATGTTTATAATCAGCTTGACTGTTTTGGATATTTAAAGTGACAGCATTCTCCCAGATTCCAGGGACAGGCTCCACTTGCCAGTAATCCCAAGGACAATTCAGACCCTGATGATTGGAAAGGTGAGACATTCCCCTTGTTACTCTTATACCCCACACCCTCTTGGTGAATGGAGGTGTGGCCATCCCTCACTCCCACATACTTTCTGGGCCAGCGAGTTCCATCCCAGTCTGTGTGCTTGGACTGGGTGGCCTGACCCACCCTACCCCAATTCTTTTTTCTTTTTTCTATGTTTTACTTTGGTTGTGTCTGTTTTAAACCTACTATTATAAATAATACTTTTGCCCTTTTTACTATTATTCTTTATTCTTCCCCCCACAGGTTCTAGTTTCCAGCTTTTTTCTTTTTCCCTGTTCATGGTTGCATTTTTTTTTTTTTTCCTTTTTCATGGTTAATGCCATTCCTTGTTTTTCTTTTTGCATTTTTCCAATGTTTTCTTCATTATTCTCCTTCTCTACCTGTTTTCTCTTACTGCCTTCTCCCCAGATATTGCAGGGGTTTTTTTGGTTTTGGTTACTGTTCCTGTGTGATTACACGGTATATTTTTTTGACCATGATCTTTTACTTTTTTGATGGTTATTCAATTGCTATTTTTGTCTAACTCAGTGAAAGATAGCAACAGTCCCCATACGACACAACTACACCCACATCTCCTGCAGCTTCACTTACTGAGTGAGAGCCATAACTTCCTTCTTCACCAACACCAAGAAGAGCCTGACTCACCCTTGGCTGCTCTTCACATTTAACAGAGATCTAAATATAACAGTGTCACGGTGTATTGGAGACAACAGACCATCACAATCTACACAAAGAAGAAAGATAAACTGGTAGAAACAAGGGAACAGGATACAGACCCAGAACACATCCCTGAGGAAGAAGTAGCATTGAAACTCTCTGATAAGGAATTCAAAAGAATTATATTTTGATATCTTCAAAGGATTGAGAGACAGCCCAAGGAAAACACAGATAAAACCCTAGAAAAAATTTGGAAGAAAATACAAGAACAAAATGACAAAATAAATGAAAAATTATAAATGATTTTAAATCTAAAGATAGAAATCCAGAAGATTAATACTAAATTGTCAGAAATAGATAGCACATTCATTGAAAGGGCAAAGGAGTAGAACTGATGAAATGGAAGACAGAATTAATGAGATTGAAGACAAATACCTGAATATTTCTTTGGAAAGGGGTCAATCAGAAAAAAAGATCAAAACAAAATGAAGAAAGCCTAAGGTTCTGATCTGCAGCCTATACAACTGTGACACCAGAAGAAATAGATGGTGCTTGGCTGCTACTGTCAACCACTTGGAGGAGGATCTTTGTAGGGGATCCTGGATGGACAGGAAGAACAATGTGGAACAAAACTCAAAATCATTTGGAAAGAAAAGAAAAAAAAAGTGGGGAACAGGTTTGCTGGCCTGAGGGAGCCTGGTGGAACCACTGAGACTATGGCCCCTAGCTGCCCTTCAGGTCTGGAATTGAACACACACCTGTGGCTTCCAGCCAAACAATAGACAGGCATATCAGTTGAGCATTTACCTGAGGTAGATACACTCCTTGGAGAGAATAAGCATGAGAGAAAGAAGAGCTGCTCAGGCACACACAGGGAGACAACTCGGGAGGTAGGAGTGCATGGAGGGATGCACACAGGGAAGAGGTGACTATCGGGAGGAAGTGAGAGGGGAGATGTTGCATTGTGCTAAATTGTGGTCAATGTCATGAGACAGAGTGTGTGTGAACTGCTGTATGGAAAGTGTGTTTGTGCTGTGAATTTTCACTCAAATCACAATAACAACAACAACAAAAAGAAAGCCTAAGGTTCATGTGGGATATCATCAAAAGGAATTACCTACATGTCACTGGAATTCCATAACAAAAAGAGAAAAATAAAACCAGTGTGAAAATTGTCCAAGATTTGTTGGAGGAGAACTTCCCTGTTATGATGAAAGATGAGAAAGATCAGGAAGTCCAATGAATGCCAAACAGGATAGACACCAAAAGAAAATCCCAAGACATATCATCATCAAATTCACCAAAACCAAAGACAAAAAAAGAATCCTGAAAACAGCATGACAAAAACAAAAACTTACTTAAAAAGGACAACCAAGAAGAATAAGCTCTGATTTCTCAGCAGAAACCATACAAGCAAGAAGGCAATGGAATGGTATATATAAAACCCTGAAAGGGAAAAAAATTTCAACCAAGAAGTATATACTCAGCAAAATTGTCCCTCAAATATGATGGTGAAATTAGGAGACTTACAGACAAGCAGAAACTAAGGGAATTTGTTAAAACCAGACCAACCTTATAAGAGATACTAAAGGAGTTCTTTAAACAGAGAACCAAAAATAGCAAATAACAACCGACCATTAATACACAAGATGACATAACCCAGAAACCACACCTATGGACATATCAAAGTAAAATAAGCATACAAGATTGTAAACAGTGAACCAGAGACATCAATTGACAAGTGAGGACGACTACAAACCAAAAAGAGGGAAAATACTGTGTAGTTATAGAACTTCTAAATGGTGAGGAAGTCAAGAGAGTTGCAGGATAGAATGGACTGTTCTAAACTTGGGGAGAAAATTATAAATCACAAGGTAACCTCAAAGAAAAATGATAAGCCTTCACATCACAATAAAAAAGAGGACAAGAACAAATATTCAGCAAATACTAAAACAACAGCAACAAAGGAAATGATGACATGATTCCTAAACATAATGAGCTCAGCACAGAAAATAATATGGAACAAAGAAACCAGGGACACCATGAAAAAACACATAACAAAATGACAGCAACAAATTCAAACTTATCAATAATTACCCTGAATATTAAATAAATGCACCACTCAAGAGACGGAGAGTTGCAGATTGGATAAGAAAACAAAACTCATCAATATGCTGTCTACAAGAGACATACCTTAGAGGCAAAGACAGAAATAGACTAAAAATCAAAGGTTGGAAAAAATATGTCAAGCAAATGGCAACTGTAAAAGAGCAAGAGTGGCAATATTAATTTCTGATCAAATTGACATTAAGACAAAAACCACCATATGAGACAAGGAAGGACATTATATAATGATAAAAGGATTGATTGAACATGAGGGTAAACCATAATAGATATCTATGGACCCAAAGAAAAAGCTCCAAAATACATATATCAGACTTTAAAAGAGCAAATAGATGACTCCACAGTCTTAGTGGGAGACTTTAATATACCACTTTCAATGAGAGATAAAACAACTGGAAAGAAACTCAACAAAGACACAGAAGAGCTAAACAATACAATCCACCAGCTTGACCTTATAGATATCCACAGAGCACTTCACCTGACAACAGCACAATATACATTCTTTCCAGTGCACATGGAACATTTCTGATGACAGACCATATGTTAGGCCATAAAGCAAGCCTTCATAAATTTAAAAACATTGAAATACTGCAAAGCATCTTCTCAGATCATAATGCTATCAAGTTAGAAATCAACAATAGGAAGATCAATGGAAAAAGAGTAAACACATGGAAACTGAACAACACCATCCTTAAGAAAGACTGGGTAAGAGAAGAAATAAAAATTGAAATTCAAAAATTCCTTGGATCAAACAAGAATGCAAACACAACATATCAAAATCTCTGGGACACAGCAAAAGCAGTGATCAGAGGCCAATTTATATCAATAAATGCACACATCAAGAAAGAAGAAAGAGCCAAAATCAACACTTTAAAGCAATATCTCCAACAACTAGAAAAAGAACAGCTAGAGAAGCCTACAGTCACCAGGAGGAAATAATCAAGATTCGAGCAGAAATCAATGAAACAGAAAGTAGAAGGGCAATAGAAAAAATCAACAAGACTGAAGTTGGTTTTTTGAAAAGATAAATAAAATTAACAAATGATTGGCTGATTTAACAGAGGAAAAGAGGGAGAGAATACAAATAACATGAATAAGGAACAAAATGGATGACATCACAACAGAACCAACTGAAATAAAAAGGATAATATCAGGTACTATGAAGACCAATGAATTTAAAAATCTGGAAGAAACGGACAGATTTCTAGAAACACATCACTTACCTAAATTAACACATGACCATATCAATTCATGTCTGAAAGGCATTTGATAAAATCCAACACCCATTCCTGAACAAAACTCTCAACAAAATAGGAATAGAAGGGACATTCTCAACATGATGAAGGACATCTATGCAAAACCATCAGCCAACATTATTCTCAATGGAGAAAGACTGAAACCATTCCTCTTACGAACAAGTAACAGACAAGGATGCCCTCTATCACCACTTCTATTCAGCATTGTAATGGAAGTCCTAGCCAGGGCCATAAGTTAAGAAAGGGGAATCAAAGGCATCCAAATTGGTAAGGAAGAAGTCAAACTACCTCTGTTTGCTGAAAATATGATCCTCTACCTAGAAAACCCAAGAGACTCAGTGAAAAATCTACTGGAACTAATTGAGAGATTAGCATCATGGCAGGATACAAGATCAACATCCAAAAATCAGTTGGATTCCTCTATACCAGCAAAGACATTGCTGAAAAAGAAACAAGGAAATCAACACCGTTTACAATAACTACCAAAAAATTTAAATAC
>NW_006921631.1:11523773-11549901 GCF_000298275.1 Orycteropus afer afer | reverse complement strand
TTTTTCACCCAAATCACAATTAAAAAAAAAAAAAAAAAAAAGAGGAATTAGATTGAACATCAGTTGGAAGAAGAAACTGAATGAAAACTGTGAACAAAGAGATACAGAGCAGATATGCCCTGACTGACAGTGCAGCTCAGGATGGCCATCTTGAGACAAAGCCAGCAGTGATCCCAGATGAGGAGCATAGGGAGGAAACTTCACAGAATTCCCAGTAGGAGACAGGGACATTGTGTACATACCTGGAGTGAAGCAAAGTGAGCAGGATATGAACCAGATCTAAGGAGAGAATGTACAGGAAGGACAATGAGAGCTCCAAGGATCCTAGCATCTGTAGAATAGGGAGGGAGCTAGGATCCAGAGACAGGACTACTCATCAGCAACAGTTCATGACCATGAAGGATGGTAGTGCACAGGGATTAAAAGATCCATAGAGTGCCACCAGGAGTTCTCTAACTCAACCAGACTCCAGGAAGCACCTGCCTCCTTGCACTAGGTCAGGGCCTGATTTCAATTGCTGGCTCCAGCATATGAGAAGTGCCCAGGCACCCATGCCCAATGACCAGACGGGCACATTCCTTTTTCCCTGCTCTCCTGGTGATTAGTGACATGAACCCCCCACCTCTGCTGCCCTGCTCACCTGGGCACTGCATTGCAAACCCCCTCTTCATCCCACCCAGGCTTATCTGCCAATCTCCATCCTACCCACCTGGCATGTGGCAGAAAGCACACCGAATTCTTGGTTACCCATCATTCCCCACCCACCACCTTGCCCATCTGATGAGCAGCAGTAAGTGCTCCTGTGCCACATACCCCTGCCTGCTGCCCTGCCTGTCTGGTTACCTGCCACACTCCCCTGCCCACTATAGAACTAAATATCAATAACAGAAAGAACAAGGAAAAAAAAATTAAATATATGGAAACTGATTAACATCTTACTTTAAAACTACTGGGTCATAGAAAAAATTAAATTAAAAAATTCTTAGCATCAAATTAAAATGAAGGCACAACATACCCAAACTTCTGGGACACAGAAAAAGCAGTGTTCAGAGGAAAATTTATAGTAATAAATACACACATTAAAAAAAAGAGGACAAAGAACAATCGAAAAGCAGTAACTTAACCTGACAGCTTGAACAAATTATAAAAGGACAGTAAAAGAAGTCCACAGTCACTAGAAGAAAGGAAATGTTAAAGATCAGAAAAGAAATAAATGAAAAAGAAAAATGGAAAAATAATAGAAAGAATCAACAAAACTAGAAGTTGGTTCTTTGAGAGAGTCAATAAAATTAGCAAATCACTTGCCAAATTGACAAGAGAAAAAAGTGAGACAATGAAGACAACAAAATAAAAATGAAGTGGGTGAGATTACAACAGAACCAACTGAGACAGAGGATTATTACAAAATATTTTGAAAAATTATACTCTAACAAATTTGAAAACCTAGAAGAGATGGACAAAATTCTAGAGACAGACTATCCAGCTAAACTAACACAAATTGAAGTAGAAAACCTGAATAGACCCATAATAAAAGAAGAAATTGAAGATGTCATTCAAAAAGGCTACCAGTAAGAAAAAGCCCCAGCCCACACAGCTACACTGGAGAGCTCTACCAAACATTCATAGAAAAGTTGACACCAATTCTATGCAAACTATTCCATACTGCAAAAAAGGAAGGAATACTCTCAAATTCATTCTTTGAAGCCAATATAACTAGGCAAAGATACCACACACAAAAAAAGAGAATTACAGAACAATATCCCTCATGAGGATAGATGCAAAACTTCTCAACAAAATTCTAGCCAAAATAGCATACCCCCAAAAATAATACATCACAATGAGATGGGATTCACACCTGGGATACAAGGTGGTTTGACATTAGAAAATCAATCAATGTAATTCACCACATAAATGAAACAAAGGAAAAGAATCATGTGATCATCTCAATTGATGCAGAAAAAAAGCATTTGATAAAATCCAACATCTTTTTCTGATAAAAACTCTCAGAAAAAATAGGAATAAAAGGAAAATCTATGGCATGATTAAGTGCATATACACAAAACCAAACAACCAAAAAAAAAAAAAACCCACAAAACTTATTGCCATTGAGTTGATTTTTTATCATCATGACCCATAGATCAGAGTAGAACGGCCCCACAGGGTTTGCAAGGTTGTAATCTTTATGGAAGCAGATTTCCACATCTTTCTCCTATGGAGCAGCTGGTGATTTCAAACTGCCAACCTTTCATTGAGCACCCCAGTACTTCAACAACTGCACCACCAGGGCTCCAAAAAAAATCAACAACCAACAATATTCTCACTGGAGAGAAATTAAAGCATTCCTCTTGAGAACAGGAACCAGAAAATGATATCTATTATTGCCATTCATATTCAATATTGTGCCAGAAGTGCTAGTCAAAGCAATAAGGCAATAAAAGGAAATAAAGAGCATCCAAATTGGTAAGGAATAAGTAAAACTATCCCTATTCACAGATGACATGATCCTATACCTAGAAAATCTTAGAGACTCAACAAGTTACTGTAACTAACAGATATTTCAGCAGAGTGACTGGGTACAAAATCAACATGCAAAAATTAGCTGGATTCATTTATACTAACAAAGAGAACCTTGAAAAGGAAATCAAGAAAACAATACCATTTACAATAACCCTAAAAGGATAAAATACCTAGGAATAAATCTAATCAGGCACATAAAGGATTAATGCAAGGAAAACTACAAAACACTGCTGCAAGAAACCAAAAAAGACCTACAGAAATGGAAAAGCTTATCATGATCACAGATTAGAAGACTTAACATGGTGAAAATATCAGTATTACTCACAACAATCTATAGATATAATGCAATCCCAATCCAAATCACAACAACATTCGTTGATGAAATAAAAAAGTAATCCCCAACTATATAAGGAAAGGAAAGAGGCCACAAATAGATAAAATATTGTTGAAGAAGAACAAAATAGGAGATCTCAACAATTCCTGATCTCAGAAGTAACTATACAGCCATGGTGGTCAAAACAGAGTGGTACTGGCACAACAAACAGGCCCATAGACCAGAAGAATGGAATTGACAGCCTGAAAGTAAATCCACTCACCTATGGACAGCTGATCTTTGACAAAGATTCAAAGTCCATTCAATGGGAAAGGGAGAGTCTAACAAATGGTGTTGGCAAAACTGAATATCCATTTGCAGAAAAATGAAACAAAGTCCATACCTCACACCATACACAAAACTAACTCAAAAGGGATCAAAAACCTAAATGTTACACTTAAAATTATAAAGTTCCTGGAAGATAATATAGACATAAAGGAAAGGGTTCTAATTTGTGACATAAATGCACTATCAAACATAACTAAAAATGTACAAACAACAGAAGATAACTAGATAACTGGGATTTCATAAAAATTAAATAATTATACTCATCAAAAGACTACCAAAAGAATAAAAAGAGAACCTACAGACTGGGAAAAAATTGATGGCAGCAACGTATCTGAAAACTATCTAATCTCTAAAATATATAGAAAACTTCAACACCTCAGCAACAGAAGGATAAACAGTCCAGTCAAAAAATGGGCAAAGGACATGAATAGAAACCTCACCAAAGACATTCAGACAGCTAAAAAACACATAAACAGATGCTTGCAATCATGAGCCAATAGAGAGATGGCAAATCAATACTACAAGATACCATCTCAGCCCTGCAAAAATGGCACTGATTAAAAAAAAAAATGTTGGTAAGGTTGTGGGTAGATTGGAACTCTTATACACTCACTGCTGGTGGGATTGTAAAATGGTACAACCTCTATGAAAACAATATGACACTTCCTCAAAAAGCTGGAAATAGAAATGCCATATAATTTAGCAATCCCATTCCTAAGTATGTATCCTAAAGAAATAAAAGCAGTGACATGAATAGACATTTATTTGTGCACCAATGTTCACTGCAGCATTATTCACAGTAACAGAAAGATAGAAACAACCGAACTGTCCATCAATGGATGAATGGGTAAATAAAATGTTGTATCTATATATAATGGAGTGCTATACAATGATAAAGCATAATGAGTCCTCAAAACGTAACATGGATGAATCTAGAGGACATTATGCCAAGTGAAATAAGTCAACCACAAAAGGACAAATATTGTATGATACCACTTTTGTAAAAAGTCAAGAATAGGTTTACACACAGGAAGCAACATTATTTGTTGGTTACCAGGGATGGGACAGGCAAGGAGGGAGAATCACTTACTATGTAGCAGTCACATGTTACTTCTGCTGAAGAGAAAGACAATACAGAATATGGGGGAAATCAGAACAAAGTGTACAAAGTAACAGTAGACACTGAGAAGTATGCAAGAATAAAGGACAACTACTGTATAGGCTATAATATGTACAATTCTACAACAGTAATAACAACCAAAAATTTGAATGTGGTTATGTAGTTGTATATATATGTATGCTATATAGATGTGGGAGGCCATATGCAAGTACATGCATGTGCATATAGAAGTATAGTTGTGGGCATTTGTATATACATATTTGTAGTGCTGCATATATATTCATACATGGAATGGAGCACAGAGGGAGTACAGTTAGGGAAACTTCATAGACATATCTAAACATCTCATGAGACTGTGTTACTGGACTTGAAGTCTAAGGAACATAGTCTTGAGGAACACCTTGGTCAATTGGCATAACACAATTCATAAAGATAATGTTCTACATTCCAGTTTGGTGAGTAATGAAGCCAAGCAGAATCAAAGTTCAGGCCGCATCCTCTCTGTTACCTTGGTTGGAGGCAGGTAAGTAATCATGGTAACTCAGTTCCTTAAGAACTGAAATGAATTGAAGGTCAGTTCACACATCCTCTCCATGTTATCCCCCTAGAAACAGGTGAATAGGTATGTTAATGTGTTTCTTTAAAATTGTTTTTCAGGAAACAACTTGGAAATCAACTTTGGCCCACGGACATTCACAATAAGGCAAATGGGAACAAAGTTGCTGGGAACTGACATTCTCCCCTCTGCCCAAGCCCTGATCGGCTGATGACAGGAAGCTGATGTGACTCATCTGGTGCACAAGTGCACTGCATTAAAAATCAACTGTCCCTTTAAACTGAGGCAAAGGAACCTCAGCCAATCCTTAGTTAATTCACGTCCAAATTTCTGAAGTTTTTATGAATATGTACAATCTCCCTCTCCTGAAGTTTACAAAACTGTATCCCGACCTCCACTCGAAGAGTCAGATTTGGATACTGGCCCCTGTATCCTTGCACTGCTGCTTTGCAATAAATAATTTTCTCTCCTTTTAATCACTTGGTGTGTAAATTGTTTTGGCCTGATTGCACACTGGGCAGGGATCCATGTTTGATCCTATTTCAGTAGCATCTGGGGTCTTAAAAACTTATGAGTGGCCATTTAATATACAACTACTAGTCTCTTCCTGTGTGAACCAAAGGAGGGTGAAAGAAACCAAGTCAAGGAAGTAATTAGTCCATAGAACTAATGGCCCAAAAGTACCACAGCATCCTCCAGCCTGAGACCAGAACAGGATGGTGCCCAGCTACCACTACTAACCAATGTGTCCAAGAACACAATAGGATGTCTTGGTTAGAGTAGGTGAAAAACATTAAACAAAACTTAAAAAAAAAAAAACAGACCTACTGGCCTAACACAGATTAGGTAAACACCCAAGATTATCACCCTGAGATACTCTTTTGTCCTTGAACTAAAGGCACTCCTGGAAGTAACTTGCAGCCCAGTAATAGATTGGCCTGAAAAATAAACAATAACATCCAAGAGGAATGCACTCCTTAAAACAATCAATTGTTGTTGTTGTTGTTGTTATGTGCCGTCAAGTTGGACCTGACTCATAGAGACCCTTCTGTGGGTTTCTGAGGTGGTATCACTACGGAAGTAGACTGCCCAACCTTCCTTCCAAGGAGTAGCTGGTGGACAATCAATTACATGCGACCCAATTGGCAACATTGCCCAAAGGCAAAGATGAGAAGGCAAGAAGGGACAGGGAAACTGGAAGAATGGAAACAGATAAAGTAGGGTGGAAATGTGGGAGTGAGGATGCTGACACATTGTGGGGATAACAACCAATGTCAAAGAACAATTTGTGCATGAATAGGAAATAAATTTGCTGTGTAAACTTTCACCTAACACACAATAAGATGTTAAAAAAAAGTTACTCCAGATTGGCACAAGCAGTAACTCAAGAACAAGAAAGCAGGCACCCCAATCCAAAATCCATGCTTTGTGATTGAGCAAGTTCTATTCTCTATGGCACAGTTTTCTAATGCATAAAACATAGAGAATAATAACTATGTTTTTTTTTTGTTTTGAGAGTTATCATAAATAACATAATGTATGTAAAAATGCCTGGAACCATTCCTAATAGACGTATTAGGTGCTCAAGAGTGGCATTTGATTCTGAATCTTATTCATAAAGGAAGGCTTGAAATGCTATCAGCATCTATTGATTCCTTTCAGATAAAAGAGCATCAGGGTGATAGTTCTTGTTCTTGTTGTTTGGTGCTTAGTGTCTATTCTGACTCATAGCAACCCTATGGACAATAGAACAAGGCATCGCCCACTCCTTCTCCATCCTCAAAATCCTTGCTGTTTCAGCCCATTGTTGCAGCCATTGTGCCAACCTATCTGTTACAGATCTTTCTCTTTCATACTGACCTTCTACTTTACCAAACATGATGTCCTTCTCCAAGGACTGGTCCCTCTTGATAACATGTCCAAAGTACAAGAGACACAATCACACCATCTTTTCTCCTAAGAAGCATTCTGCTATACTTTTTCCAAAAAGATGTGTTCATTCTTCTGGCAGTCTGTAGTATATTCAAAATTCTTTGCCAACACTGTAATTCAAAGGCATCAATTCTTCTTTGCTCTTCCTTATTCCTTGTTCAGCTTTCACATGCATATGAGACAATTGAAAATACCACGGCTTGGGTCAGGTGCATCTTAGTCCTTAAAGTGCCACCTTTGCTTTTTAACACTTTGAAGAGGCTCTTGCATAAGATATGCCCAGTACAATACATTGTCTGATTTCTTGACTGCTGCTTCAATGGGCATTAATTGTGAATCCAAGTAAAATGAAATCCCTGACAACTTCAATCTTTTCTCCATTTATCATGATGTTGCTTATTGGCCAAGTTTTGAGACAAAATTTTTCAGAAAAGTTTGAATGGATAGTGCCAAAACCTATTTTCCTAACTTGTTTAGCTGAAAGTAATCTTCAGGGGTCCTTTGCCCTCTGTCTTTGGGGAGTAAGTATTTTCATTTATTTATTTATTTCTCATTTGGATGGGAAAATAAGGACCAGAACACTCAAGCAAGTTTCCCTGTGAGCAACGAAGAGCAGACTAGAATCCAAGTCATCTACCTCTGCCCCTTACAGAGGTATTGTTTTGAAGATCTCAAATGACTTGCCTAGCCTCTTTTTCCATCCACAAAGCTTTCTCTTGGATTTGGTTCAGGGAGAATCCATTTCGTCATGAATGCAGAACCTGAGAATGGAGGAGGAGGTGAAGGTGAGAGAGGAAGATTGCAGCATTGTCTTTGCAACAGAGAGTCTAGGCCAGCCTCACCATCCCTAGCCCTGTTCCCTTTTCCACCATTCCCTGAATTTGGCCTGCCCCTCAAAATAAATAAAGTCATCAAAAGCTCACTAGGAGTCAGTTCTGAGTCGATGGCAGTGAGGTTTTTTTTTTTTTTTTGGTTAAAGTTGATTCCACCAAATTTGGACAGGAGGCTAATATGGTGTCAGCTGACTACAGAGAAGAAGGTGGTTAGAGGAAGGTATCAACAGCATCTGTTGCAGCTGAGTGTCCCAGTGCTCTTTTTCATTGCTCTTGAGGTTGTGCTCATATCAATGATAGCAACAATGGTATCACCAATAAACTGCTATTGGCATTAGTTTACAATCAACTTGGTGATGGTTTGTGGAAACTAAACAGCAAGCCTGCCCTCTAGTACGCCATGGTACCCTTGTGCAATGGAATATTTCCCTCCCTGCATAAAACCTCCACTGAGTAACTCTCCTGCTGCCTCTCCATCACTTGGCTGCCTGCTGGGGGAAGGAGGGGGGTTGAGTGGAATGGAGACATTGTCTTTCTCTGTGGTCCCTGGGCTTGCTGAGTACAGAGGTATGAGCAAGTGCACAGGTACTGCTCTCCCATCCCATTTGTAAAAGGAAAATTAGATGTAGGAACAGAGGGAGAGGCTCTGGTTACTTTCTGTTGCATTGACCACTGCACTCACCATCATCACTGCTGTGGAGGGCTGATGGTGAGCATGGGCCTGAATCAGGGACCTGCCTTCCTGAGCATAAAGAATCACACATGTGACATGATGTCTAATTTCTAGGCTCCCAATTGCCCAGGCAGACCTCATTTCCTGAATTCTGATCTTCATACATGAGGGGAGTGGGGGGTGGCAGGTGGTCTCCTGCTGGTAGAGTGTTGAAAGCACAGTCCATAACACAGGCCTGAGAGGAAGATTTTGCTGGAGAAATACAAGAGCTTCAGTATTTTGCACATCAAGCTTGTCTTCTAATGACAGCCTTGGGAGCCAGACATTTCTAAGTGCTAATTAGAGGTGTTGATTATCGTAGTAACCCTGTGGGGGCTCAACCCAAGCCCAAGAGCAAAAGCCACAGATAAAATAAAGATTGTTACAGTAGCTCGTGGTGTCACATGAGCATCAATACTGGAATGTCAATGCTCAGGCACAATCCAATCTGGGATTCCAGCTACTGAAATGACGGAGGCCCAGGCTGGTACATGGGCTGTCACCCCATTTACAGTATGCAGTTCTGACCGAGGGACAGATACTCCATCCTAATCAACCAGGAAAAACTCACCAAGACTCAGATATAAAGATACTGACTTATGACAGGATTTCATTACGACATGAGCAAAGCTATGGAAATGGGGCACACCGGAAATCTCTACCTTGTAGTTTTAAAATAAATAAGCTATTAAAATACAGCATTGTGGGTTTACATTTATGACCTTAAGCATGCAAGCATTTTGACATGCACATGTATGATTTTTCTTATAGAGAAGGTATTTGTGTTATTGATTTACTTTCACTTCACATCGTATCTTTTGACAGTTCATGACTATATTGGTCAGAAAATGGGAATCTGAAACTGAAGACTTGAGGATGAGGTTTAATTTGAGAGGCAGCAGGCACTGTGGTTAGCACTGAAACTCTAGAATCTGAAGAGAGTTTGAATACCTACTCTAATATTTTTTACTCAGGTTTTCTAAGCCTCAGTTTCCTCTTCTGTAAAATAGAGGTGATAATAGACACCATCTATCTAATAAGATTAAACAAACAAACAAAAGCCAGTTACTCTTGTGTCTGACTCATGGTGATCCCAGTGCTTCAGAATAAAACTGTGCTCCCCGGGGTTTTCTTTCTCTTACAGATGCAGACAGGCAGGCTCTTCTTCCTGTGTGTTCCTAGGAAGACTCAATGAGCCACCCTTTTTGTTAGTAGCCTAGAACAAACCATTTGCACAACCCAGGGACCTTTACCTAATAAGATTGTTGAGGATTAAATAAGATCATATCTGCCAAATTCTAGGCTTGTACCAGGCATATAGCAACAAGTCAATGAATAAAAACCCATTGCTATTGAGTCAATTCTGACTCATGGCAACCCCATGTGGTCAGAGTAGAGCCATACTCCATAAAGTTTTCAATGGCTAATTTTTTGGAGTAGATCAGTAGTCCTTTCTTCTGAAGTCCCTCTGGGTGGATTTGAACTGCCATCCTTTCAGTTAGCACATTAGCACTTTGCATCATCCAGAGACTTCAAGTCAATGAATACCTGCTTTTTGTGTCTATACCACATATAGTCAGGATGCTAATCCAGTCACTTACCTGTTTTTTGTTTGTTTGTTTGCTTGCTTGTTTTTTGGCATGATATTCCTGACTTGGAATAAACAGATAATAATAATACCTATTTTTAGAATTGTTGCAAGGATTACATGTGACAATGCTGTTTTTGAGCCATTAGAAATTTACAAATGATAATTATTATTATAAGCACAACCTCAGACTCCCTAAATTGCCATCCATTTTGAGACTAGATTCCTAGCCTAGGCTGAGACTGAGTATTTTCATTTGACTTGCTGTGTGATGTTAGGCAAGTGGCAACTTTACCACTTTTTAATAGAAAATCAGATTTGATATAACTTGTCAAAATTCAAAAAAGATAATGCATTGCAACTCCTTGCCCCCTGCAAAGCACTATATAACTGTCATATAGTGAATGGGCTTTGGTATCAAGCACACCCAGATTCAATTCCATTTCTACCATTTGCCAGTTCCATATCTTTGGGCAAATTATTCTAATTTTCTTGATTGTAAAATGAGGACAATAATTCCTGCCATACAGGTCAATGTATAAAAAAAAAACGCCTAGCACCATACCTGGGACATAGAGTAGAATAAATATCTATTCTCTCCCACATCTGCTCAATGGGTGATCCTGATAATATAGTAGGATATTGCTTCCCTCTGCAAAGGTCATCAAAGGTCATCTTAAACAAGTGTAAATACACCCTCTACACATGAATGTGGTGGTGTGCAGTGAGAGGGATATTAAAGTACAAATAAAGGAGAGAAATCACCCTCAACCTTCCAGGCAAGCAGCAAAGCTTTGGGCATAGTGCCTTATCCTTGATATAAAAAGA
The DNA here is from genome assembly GCF_000298275.1 of Orycteropus afer afer. Classification (NCBI taxonomy): domain Eukaryota; kingdom Metazoa; phylum Chordata; class Mammalia; order Tubulidentata; family Orycteropodidae; genus Orycteropus; species Orycteropus afer. Next base: position 11,539,154 of record NW_006921631.1, on the reverse strand, counting down.
CCCAGGAGGGAGCATGGCAGGGATGGAGGAGGGCAGAACCATGGAGTCATTTTTTCTCCTGAGATATTCCCTGGCTGCTTAAATTCTCCCCTTATCCCCAGAGCTTACATTTCTCAGCACCAGCAATCTGTACATTGAAGTCACTTTACTCTGTTGGGAGGCATAAATCTGGCCTCCTCAGAGTCCACTGTAGCAAATTTGCTAGCACCTTCTCAAACACAAAGGAGAAAATCAAGGTTGACTGCAAAATTCTTCTAGTTGCTTTGAGAAAGGCATCTTACCTGAATTAAATGGATAAGTATCCTTTAAGGTATGCTCTACAGATAGTCATTCCTAAGGGGCACTTTAGGAAAAAAGGACAACTTAATGATCAAAGTTGGCAAACCGTTGTATGTTATATACTCTTTTTTGACATTGACAATCAACATAAGGTTATTACTGGAGAAGGATTGTGGTAAAACAACCTCTGTATTTTGATTAGTATTTCTCAAACTGATTTCACCATATTGGTATGTGTCATCAGGTCAACTCCAACCAACTCACAGTGATAAACATTGTCCTGATTTGTACCATCTTCACAATCATTGCCATGCTTGAGCCCATTGTTGCAGCCACTATGTCAATTCACCTTGTGGAGAGTCTTCCCATTTTTTCACCGACCCTCTACTTCAGCAAAGGAGCTCTGGTAGCATAGTGCCTAAGGCACTTGACTGCTAACCAGAAGGCTGGTGGTTCAAACCCACCAGCCACTCCTCAGAAGGAAGTTTGGGCAATCTACTTCCATAGTGATACTGCTTCAGCAACCCAAGGAGTGATTGCTATGAGTCAGGGTCGACTCCACGGCACATAACAACAACAACAACTTCAGCATGATGTCTTTCTCCAGAGACATGATTTGGATCAGGCACTTTAGTCCTGAAAGTGACATCTCTGCTTTTTAACACTTTAAAGAGATATTTTGCAGCTGACTTGCCCAATGAAATATGTCATTTGATTTCTTAATGCTGCTTCCACAGGATGCAAGTAAAATAAAATACTTGAAAATTTGAATATTTTCTCAATTTATCATAATGTTGCTCATTGGTCTAGTTGGGAAGGTTTTTGTTTTATCTATGTTGAGCTTTAACCCATACTAAAGGGTGTAGTCTTTGATCTTCATCAGTAAGTGCTCCTTGTCCTCTTCACTCTTTGTAAGCAACATTTTGTCATTTACATATTGCAGATTGTTAATGAGTCTTCTTCCAATCCTGATGCTGTGTTCTTCTTCATATAGTCCAGCTTCTTGGATTATTTTCTCTGCATGCAGATTGAATAAGTATAGTGAAAGGATACAACCCTGACACAATATCCCCTTGTTCTGTTTGAACAGTTGCCTCTTGGTTTATGTACACATTCCTCATGAGCACTGTGGTAGGTCAGTTTTTGTGTCAACTTGGGTGGGCCTGGTTGAGTGGCTGGGCAGCTGGATATAGTATTCTCCATGTTGAGATTGGTAATCAACTCCATGGTGGAATCTACTGTGAGCAGCTGAGTACCTGCCTTAGGGATATGGTCTGCTTCCTGTACATAAGTAGAAGCTTTGGGGAATGGTCTTTAGCTTATGGCATGCTTGAACCCTGAATGGAGCTGCCATACTCTGCCAACCTTGGGACTTTCAATGGACTTAAATTAATGGCTGGCCATGTGGTTTGGTAACATAGGGACTGTGCCTTTTTACTTGTCAACCTTGGATTTGTCAGTCTCAGCAGCCAGCAGCTGCCTGAGTGAAGAAAAGCCTTTAGCTCCAGTGGGCCAGGAGCAGGAGGCAGAGCTGAACCCCGAGGTTTAGGAGCTTTTACCCAGCCCTAGAGCCTGGTACTTTGAACTCAGACTTAAAGCCTCCAAACTATAAGAGAATGAACTCCTGTTTGTTAAGGCCATCCAATTGGTGGTAATATTTCTGTCAGAGTGGCACTAGGTAACCAGAACAAGCACAATTAAGTGTTCTGGAATTCTCATTTTTTGAAATGTTATCCATAATTTGTTGTAATCCATAAAATCAAATGCCTTTGCGTAGTCAAAACACAGGCAAACACTTTCTAGTATTCTCTGCTTTCAGCCAAGATCCATCTGACATCAGTAATGATTTATCCCTTGTGATTTCACCACAAAATCTGTCTTTAAAGGATATACGTAAGAGTCTACCACCACCTGCCTGTTCATTTATCACACCCTGGTAACATGCATGTGATGCTAGAAGTTATGGCATAGGGACAGTTTTCAATGGAACTTTAAGAGTAAGGCAAACTAGGAAGAAAAATCTGGCAATCTACTTCTGGAAATTAGCCAATGAAAGACCTATGGATCACAATAGAACATTGTCTTACTAGCTTGCTTTGATATATCAACAAGAGGGATCAATTGTTGGAGGAGGACAGCACGGTCAGCAAAGTAGAGTGCCAAGACGAACAAGGGAGAATCTAAGTGAGATGGATTAGAAAGTGGTGGCAATGATGGATTATGATGATAATGATTGTGAAGTTAACACAGGACCAGATAGCATTTTGTTCTGTGGTACATAGGGTTGCCATGAGTTAGAATAAACTCAACAGTGGATAACAATGTAAAAGTCTATGAAAATAGATTCCAAGGAAGGCACTCTTGGTAACCATGCACACAGTTTAAGACTGCCATTTCCCATATACCTGAAATTCTAATTTAAATTTTAATGCATCCCTGATACAAAGAAGATACTCCGAAAGTATAAGCTTAATAAATAGATACTACAATTAATTGACCATTTGACAAACAAAAGACAATTACTCAATATTGATTAATGTGACCCCACATACAGTCAATCAGCTAATCTATCAACCAAGAAATATATATCCAACTCGTAACTCATTTGCTATGAGGTGCATGGTTTCGTGCAAAAGAATATGCTTGATGTGGTCCAAGTCTAGAGATATCTTTTAGTTTTTAGATTACATTTCCTTCTGGCATTATAAGTAGAAAGCTACCATCTATTAAACATTTTATCAAATTCTCCTTATTTTATACATTGTCTTCCATTTGCCTTATAAACTACTGAAATGGGCACAAATCTATAATAATTCATTTCCTGATTCAGCTCTGCTTCCTATATTTTGACTTTCACCTATTATCAGCACAATTATTCCTTTCCAGAGTAACTCTGGTGGTGCAGTGACTAAAGTATCTGATTGCTAACCAGAAAGTTGGCAGTTCAAACACACCAATTGCTCAGTGGAAGGAAGCGGAGCAATCTACTTCCATAAAGATTTGTCACCTTGGAAATCCAATAAGAGTTGCTATGAGTCAGAATCGACTTGATGGCAGCAAGTTTTGATTTATTCCTTATCAAAATCCATGGTTTAATATGAATTTCACAAAGTATTATCATAGCATTCATACGCAACATAGTAGGAGAAGAGATGGTCCGTGACAGATGAGGGAGAGAAATCCCATCCCAGACCCCAAAGGCAGTAACAAGAAAAGATACAATTTGGTATATTCTTTGACATTATTTTTGTTTTAAATGGTGTCTGTGTATGAGTTTATGCATTCCAAGGAAGATGACCTTAGTCTGGAAGGAAATACATACCACAGGATCCTCATATCAATGCAAATAGCATCTCCTTTCCAAGGTCTTAGAAGAGCCAGCAATGGCAATGGCTGTGATGATTTACACTCCAGAGGAAGGGTTAAACACATCTCATGGCCACTGTTGTCTCAGGACAACTTGTCAGCCCACAAGAACATCCCATAATGGATTTGAAGTGGATTGTGCAGCCCCTTGCAAGGTGGATGCTGTATTTATTGAATAGACATTAAAAAGAACATTTCTCAATTTCTCAGCACTGAACTCAGGGTCAATGGATCTTCTTGGCACTGACATGCTGAGTCAACTCCTAGCTCAAGGCTTTTAAAGGGACTGGGGTTAGATTAAAGGATTAGATTCCGTCTTGAATGTTTCCCTGGCAAAATCATTGGGTCTTAAATCATTTATGTTGTCTTGTAGTGCTTTACTTGGCCTTTCACTGCTAGCTTTAAAAGAAACATATACACACACAAACACACACACAAGCACACAGAGAGAGAGACAACACTCAAAGAGTGTAGCACCTTCTCTTGCAGATTTTACTAGGGATTTTTTGCTTCTGAGAGAAAACTACTCCAGATTTAGCACTCTGGTCATCTGCTGTGCCTTTAGCAATAATTATGAGATAGTAAGCCATGCCTGTGAACTCAGATTAATCCCCCACATCCACGTGGAAACCAAGCCTGCCATAGCTGTGACCTCATATCCTCCACACAGTTATCCTTAATGTAGACAAAACTGACTAATTGACTTTGTCTCAGACACCACATTCCCTCTCACACACCTCGCGCATGCATCATCTCCACTTCTGCATTCATGGGAGTAACCGCCCATGCAGTCAATCATTGTTACCTGTCACCCTGCTGGAAGTTTGTGTACACACAATGGCATTCACTCATTGATAGCTTCTTACAAAAGATAACAAAGCTTCAGTTCTTTTACATGATTAGGCTCATGTACAATTAAATGAAGGTCAAACATGAACACACACATTCCTTCATAGTTTTATATATTCCAAGGTTAATAAAAATACCTGCCATGGTGCTTGGCACAAACTCAGATCTCAACACATGGAGTCATAGTCTTTTAGAGCTGTCATAACAAAATACTACAAAGTGGGTGGCTTAAAAGAACAGAAATTGATCATCTCACAGATCTGGAGGTTGGAAATCCAAATCAGGGCATTGGCTCTGTCAATTCCTTTTGCAAGAGGGCCTGTCCCATGCCTCTCTTCAAGTCCAGGTGTCTGTCAGCAATCCTAGGCATTCCTTTACTACTTACAGATACATCTGCTTCTGTACTCACTTGGTGTTTGTCTTCCCTGTGTATCTCTCTCTATGTATATGTCTTCCCAGGGAAGTTTTCCCTTTTTTATAGGATACTGTGCAGAAAAGATTAGGACTAAGAGTCACCCTACTCTGGTATGACTTAACTAATAATATCTTCAAAGAAATACCCTATTTTCCCAAATAAGATCATCTTTAATGATACAGGGGTTACAGCTTCAAAGTAACTTTTTGGGTGATACAATTAAATCCATAACACATGGTGTCTATATATATGATCCTGACACAAGATGTGTTCCAGCAGGGGTGAAATGGATATTTACAAGGTTATCACTTATTGGAGAGAATACAGGATTTAGAAAAAGAACACTTGAGCTTGAATTCCACCTCAATCAGTTATTAGCTGTACTACAAACAAAACAAAGCAAATATTACATTGAGAGCATTGAAAGCTGAGAAATTTTGAAAATACTCTTAGGAATCAATAAACTGAAATGTTAATCTATTTATTGCCTTGAACCTGTTTACCCTATCTAATACCTAGTTAGAATCAAAGGAATAGAAAAATAGCAGCAACAAAAAAAGCAACCATGATGGGATGAAGGGAAAAGAGTGATAAAAGAGGTCAGTGATAATGCCTTAAATACAAAATATGGACTCCATATCTACATTACTTTCCTATACATACATTTCATACCAGCCAAGGTTGGTGCTCTCATTTATGTGCCAAGACACCCCACCTTCACTGTCTTTTCAAGTGCTTTTCCTTCCACTTGGCACATCCTGTCTCCTTTTCTCCGTTCAAACCATTCATTTCCAACTCAGTCCATTTCAAGTGTATCTTTCCGGTGAGTGCTAGTCTGTCCACCTCATTCCCAGGGAACTTGACCTTCTCTTCACTTATCCAGTTGCAGTGTTAATTATTCTTCAATGTAAATGTTTTTATGGCTTATTTCCTCAACCAGTTTCAGAGTAGAATAAAAACTATAATCAGGTTTCATATATCTTATTTTTGCATCTCACCTCTCACCTCCTGGTGGCATAGTGCCTAAGGTGTTTGATTGCTAACCAAAAGGCTAGCCATTCAAACCCACTAGCCAGCTGCTCCTCAGAAGGAAGACTGGGCCACCTACTTCTGTAGAGATACTGCCTTGGAAACCCAACGAGGGGTTGCTATGAGTCGAATCAACTCTACGGCAGTTTGTTTTGTTTTTTGTCTCACCTCCCAAGCAAACATGCTCATACACACTCACATTTACATAAGTCATGCTGACCACTGTGTTGTAGATGCCCTGCAAATATTAGTTCCCTATTGCCATAGTGCCTAAGGCACTTGACTGCTAACCAGAAGGCTGGCGGTTCAAACCCACAAGCCACACCTCGGAAGGAAGGTTGGCCAATCTACTTCCATAGTGATATTGCCTCAGCAACCCAAGGAGGGGTCGCTATGAGTCAGATCCAACTTGACAACAACAATTGGATTATGGTTCTTGTATAAACTGTTCTGAACCTTCTGACACTCTACTGTCCACAGCTGGATCTGCATAGTTTCCAGTCTACTAGACACTACATAGGAGCTCTGGTAGCATAGTGGCTAAGACACTTGCCTGTTAACCAGACGGCTGGTGGTTCAAACCCACCAGCCACTCCTCGGAAGGAAGGTTGGGCAATCCTACTTCCATAGTTACACTGCCTCGGAAACCCAAGGAGGGGTAGCTATGAGTCAGGTTTGACTTGACGGCACATAACAACAACAACAACAGACACTACATATAAATTTCTTACACACCTCTTAATCTGATAAATAGTTTCTCCCTGGTCTGAACTCCTAGCTCATAGCCCAGATTTTTAACTCTAATCCTCTAAGGTTTAGTGGTCTTTCCAACTCCTCCAGCATTCACACATCCATTGTTCTGCATTCCCCACCTCTGATAATGACACTCCATGTCCCATGAAGTGAAGACAACACTAGATTTCCCTACACCCCCAGGGAGGGACAGGATACAAAGATCACCCCTCTCCATACTCTGGATATCAAGATTTACCTGCCTGGTACTTAAATTTCTTAGCATCTGCAACTCTGTACAGTTTAAAGTATATGCTCCAAATTATTCTCCCTACTAAGTTTTGACAAAGTCAGCATTGGTGTTAATCATAGGAATAGGTTTGTGGCAGCCATATTGACTTTAGTTCAACGTTATTTACTGAGCAAGAGCACAGTCTGAGGACATCAATTAGTGGTGTCACTTCTGTGGTTTGCTACATCTTATGGTGGTTTCATAGACAAAATGTGCCAATGAATTGCTCAGAACAATATCAGTATTTGGTGACACTAAGACAGTGTTCTATGAGCTGAGAACCAGGAATAATGCTCGGAGTTGCTCAAAGTTTTACTGCAAAGCAACTGGGTCAGGAGTTTGTCACAGGGGCTAAGAAAAGGAAACAAAAATAATAAGCAAATGTTGTTGTTGTTGTTATGTGCCATCGAGTTCGGACCCAACTCATAGCGACCCCTCCTTGGATTTCCAAGGCAGTATCACTATGGTAGTAGATTGCCCCATCTTCCTTCCAAGGAGTGGCTGGTAGGTTTGAACTGCCAGCCTTCTGGTTAGCAGTCAAGTGCCTTTGGCACTACGCTACCAGAGCTCCTGTATGCTACCAGAGCTCCTAATAAGCAAATAGGCAGAATAAACACAAGATTGATCCATACTCATAACAGTTTTTTTTCCTCCACTGGGCCTAGTCAAATTCTAATTTCTAAAGGCTCCATTTTGTCAGTCAAAGAGTTTTACTTATAAACCTAGACACAGAGATAGCAATAATATGTGTTCCAAGCAGCTGTCATATTTCAGGATATGGGGAAAATTAACGATTGTTATCAGTACTAGGGCATAAATTAGTCAGTAAAAAACACTGCTGGGAAAGAAGTAGGGCTGAGAAAGAGGTTCTGGATTTCTAAGCTGGATTGTTGTTGTGTTGTTAAGTGCCATCTAGTTGGCTCTGACTCAGTGACCCTATATACAGCAGAACAAAACACTGGCTGGTGGTACATCATCCTCACAACCCTTGCTATACCTGAGTTCATCATTGCAGCCACTGGGTCATCCATGTCATTGAGCGTCTTCCTCTTTTTCTCTGACCCTCCATTTTACCAAGCATGATATTCTTCTCCAGGGAATGGTCTCTTCTTACAACATGACCAAAGTAGGAGAGATGAAGTCTGGCCATTCTTGCTTCCAAAGAACATTCTGGCTACACTTTCCCAGGATGAATTTGTTCTTCTTCTGGAAGTCAATGGTACCTTCAGCATTCTTTGCTAACACCACAACTCAAAAGCATCAAAGCTGTATTAGGACTGGAAATTGAATAAAGAGCCATGGTTCTGTATTATGGTATCTGAAATCAGGTCTCTATTTATAGTTTAGAGTGTTTCTTGTTTGATTGTTTTTTATATAGTTCGAGTAATAGTGGTACCCATCTATTTTAGTTCTATGATTAAAGCATCCAGATTAATGCTCTGGCCATGATGTTTGTTAGAATAACCACTCTCACTGTGTCCCTAGAGTTTCAGTGTCCCCTCTCTCATTCTCGGGAGGTCTGGTGGCATAGTGCCTAAGGCATTTGACGCTAACCAGAAGGCTGGCGGTTCAAACCCACCAGCCACTCCTCTGAAAGAAGCTTGGGAAATCTACTGTAGTGATACTGCCTCGGAAACCTAGGGAGCAGTCACTGTGAGTCGGATCCAACTCAATGGCAGAGAGTACCATACCATAACATCTCCCATTCTCAGATTATATCGACCCCATGAAATTGATGGAATCATCTAAAATTAGAATGACACAGACAAGATTAGCATAGTCCTGCACAAAGATGATGCAAATTTGTGATATGCTCTACATTTTTAATAGCCACAACAATGGAGTCAAACATTCCAATAATCATGAAGATGATCCAGAACAAAGCAACTTATTGTTTTGTTACCAATAAGGTCACTGTGGGTCAGAACTGACTCAATGGCAACTAGCAACAACATCTCAGTGATGTCATCTTCCACTGTCAACCCTGGTCTCTAGAGAACAACCACTACAGATCATTTCAAGCATGCTGATGCTTCCCTCTTCGATGTATTTTTCTATGTCTTGATAAAGGGAAACCCTTTGGACTCTGCTGAAGAACATATACAGGGGAAGATTACAGATTATACAGCATATCTCCCTAGCTTTTAAACACTTTTTTCTACAGTATACCAAGGAAGTTCTAGTATCTCATCTTCATTTAAGATTGAATAGAAGTTTTAATCAACCAGCTGAGAATATGATATAGTCCCTTTCAGATATTTGAGAAAACACAGGAAGTTTAGAATCTCTAGTCAGTACGTTTATGTCAACAAGTTCAATCCAGTCTAACATTATATGTCTTCCTCCATAGTCTAAAACCCTTAGAATACATTTCTACCCATGTTTTCCATATAAATTAGCCAAATATTATAATTATTTTGGTATATATACAACTCCTTAAGGTACAAATTTTATGCTCATCTTCCTCATTTCCATAGGGATTTCAGTCTAGTTATTGGTCTAGAAGAAATGAGTAGTGGTGGGAGAGAGTCTTGAGGAGAGTCAGAATTACATACTAAAGCAAGTGCCTCATCTGAGGACAATACAGAATCTTCTTGAAAGGGAAAACTAAACTCTTTGGACAGGGAAGGAGGAGCTGCTTCATTTGAGAAGGAAGGCTTGGTGGGATTTGGAGGCTTAAAGAAATCAGATTCTTTATAATCTATTCAAATGTGCCATGCTAATTATTATTATTTTAAAAAAAAATCTTGTGCACCTCTCTGGGTCTTCCTTTTCCTTAGTGTTATTGTGTTCGTTGGAAGATTGGGCAGTCTTCCATAGTGATACCACCTCAGAAACCCAAGGAGGGGTCTCTGTGAGTCAGATCTGACTCAAAGGCAATGGGTTTTTTTTGGATTGTGTTGGTCACTCACTTTTGCTATATTGCCAAAAGCATGTGCCATGCTAATTCTTGAGGTCCAACCAACCCTAATTAAAGTTTAACTGTAATAGACAGAGCAAGGCTCTGGATACAATTTGCACTTAATCCAGCCATCTCAAGAATCAGATCTTGGGTGGCTTTTCAGAAATCACAATTGATATTCAGTCAGTTCCTGGAGGCTTGTTTTTTGCCAACACCTTTAATACAGCTTGGACTTCTTCCTTTAGTACTATCAGTTCTTGATCATACAATACCTTCTCAAATGGCTGAATGTTGACTAATTCTTTTTGGCACAGTGACTCTGTATCCCTTCCATCTTTTGATGCTTCCTGCATTATTCAATAATTTTTCCATGGTATCTTTCAATACTGCAACTTGAGGTTTCAATATTTTCATCAATTCTTTCAGCTTGAGAAATGCCAAGTGTGTTCTTCCCTTTGATTTTACTAACTTTAGGTCTTTGGATATTTCTTTGAAATACTTCACTTTGTCTTAAGCCACTCTTAGAAACCTTCTATTTGGCTCTTTTACATCATCATTTCTTCCATTTGCTTTAGCTACTCTTTGTTCAAGGGCAAGTTTCAGAGTCTCTTTTTACATCCATTTCAGTCTTTTATCTCTTTCTTGTCTTCTTAATGACCTTTTCCTTTCTTCATGTATGAGGTCTTTGATGTCATCTTACAATTTGCTTGGTCTTCGGCCATTACTGTTCAATACATCAAATCTTTCCTTGAGATGGTCTCTAAATTCAGGTGGGATATACTCAAGGTCATACTTTGGATCCCATAGATTTGCTTTAATTTCTTCAGCTTCAACTTTAACATACATATGAGCAACTGATGGTGTGCTGTATAGGTATACCCTGATCCTGTTCTGACTGATATTATTGAGCTTCTCCATCATGTATTTCCACAGATATTGCCTATTTTATTCCTGTGTATTTTATTGAATGATGTCCATGTGTATAGTAACTATTTATGTTATTGCAAAAAATATATTTCCAGTTAATAAGTCATTGGTCTTGCAAAATTCTGTCATGCAATCTCTGGAGTCATTCTTGTTATCAAGACATATTTTCCAACTTGTTATTTATTTCCAACTTTTGCATTTCAATTACCAGTAATTATCAATGCATCTTGAGTGCATGTTTGCTCAAATTCATAATGCAGAAGTTGGTAAAAATCTTCAATTTCTTCATTTTGAAAAATGGATGCAATGCTAGAAGTTTTCATGCATCTAAGCCAATAAATTTAGAATACAGTTATCTGGCCAACCAACTAGAAGATATCCATATATGTACCCACTTCAAAGAATGGTGATCCAATGGAATGTAGAAATTATTGAACAATATCATTAATATCACATGCAAGTAAAATTTTGATGAAGATAATTCAAAAATGGTTTCAGAAGTACGTTGACAGAAAACAGCCAGGAATTCAAGGCTGATTCAGAAGTTGATGTGGCACAAGGAATATCATGGCTGATGTCAGATGAATCTTGAGTGAGAACAGAGAATACCAAAAAGTATTTACCTTTGTTTCATTGACTTTGCAAAGGCATTCAACAGTATGGATCATAACAAATTACGAATTGCCATTGCAAAGAATGGGAATTTCAGAACACTTCATTATGTTCATGCAAACCAAGAGGCAGTTGTTCAAACAGAACAAGGGCATATTATGTGGTTTAAAATCAGGAAAGAATACGTGTTAGGGTTGTATCTTTTCACCATGCTTTTTCAATCTGTATGCTGATAAAATAATCCAAGAAACTGGAATAACACATCAGGGTTGGAGGAAGACTTATTAATAATCTGTGATATGTAGATGATACAACCTTGCTGGCTGAGAGTGAAGAAGATCTGAAGCACTGTTATAGACTAAATCGTGTCCCCCCAAAAAATGTGTTTTGTAAATCTTAACCTCTATGCTTGTGGTTATAATCCCATTTGGGAATGGTTTATCTTTGCTATGTTAATGAGACACATGCCAAGTCACATGAAGAACAGTATCCCAAAGAGACAAGGTACTTTCTCTAGAACTGACAGGGAGAAAAAGTCTTTCCCTAGAGCCAGCATCCTGAATTCAGTCCTCTATGCTCCTAAACTGTAAGAAAATAAATTTGTGATTATTAAAGCTACCCATTTGTGGTGTTTGTATTACATTAGCACTAGATAACTAGGACAGAATTTGGTACCAAGGAGCAAGTGTACTGCTATAACAAATGCCTAAAATGTGAAGTGATTTTGGAATTGGATAATGGGTAGAGGCTGGATGAGTTTAAAGGTGCATAAAGTAAAAGCCAGTTTGCTTACGGATGTCAAAGGCAATTTCTGGTGAGGGCTCAGAAGGAAATGAGGAGAGCTATCAAGAAAATATCTATTGTCTTAGAGACTACGTAGGCACCAGCAACAGAAAGTTCCTAGAAATGTGGACGTTAAATATGCTTCTGATGAGGCTTTAAAAGAAAATGATGAACATATGATTCAACAATGGAGGAAGGGTGATCCTTTTTATGCAGTGGCAAAAAACCTGTCTGAATTATGTACAAATGTTTGATGGAAGGTAGAACTTGTAAATGATGAACTTGGATATCTGGCTGAAGAGATTTCTAATCAAGATCTTTAAGAGGCCATGTGGTTTCTCTTGGCCACTTATAGTAAATTGAGAAAGGAAAGAGATGGACTTAGAAATGAACTGTGCAAAATGAAAACAAAACTTAAAGACTTGGAAAATTCTGTTGTACAAACTAAGGACATGTGTCCTAAAATTTTCACCAAAGATGTGCTACACAATCTTGTGTTAAAGAGATTAAACATGTAACAGATGGATCTAAGCAACTACCACACAGAAAATCCATCAGCTTAGATTGAAGGGGACAGAAAAAGAGAGAAAGGAAAGAATGCTGCTGTCTGCCTGTTGGAATTCTACAGGCAGGAAAGAGGACAAAGGAGCTACATCTATTGCCCTCCTTGAAAAGAAAACAACCACTCCTGGAGTAGCTCAGAGATCAGCAAAACTGTTAGAAGGAACACAGGAAGCAGAGCTGCCTAGATCTCAAAAGATATAGTCCTGCGTGTCAAGGGTAGCCTCTGTTTTTATAAACAGTCAAATCTTCATCTCAGTCCTTGAGTATGGGGCTGCCATTCAGAAGAACAGAGTCTGCCAGTACCAAAGGGTAGGATCACCACTCTAAAGGACTAGGAATATGGCTGCCTACAGCCAAGGGAGCGGAGTTTCCATTCCAACGGACCTGTAGGGTGGAGTTGAAGGCCTGAGATAAATGGGCTCTGCCTAGAATCCAGAGATCATGGCTAACACCCAGAGTCTGGAGGCAAGGCCATTGCTCAGATGGTCTGAAAATACAGAGTTGTTTTCAAGACTTGAGAGCAAATGTGATTTGTTCTGCTGTTTTAGGCTTGCTTGTTGTCTGTTATCTGTTCTCTCCCTCCAATTTCTCCAATTTTTAATGGAAATGTCTACCTTGTGCCGGTTCTACCATTACCTTTTAGAAGCAGATAACTTGTACTGTGGGAGCTCTGGTAGCATAGTGCCTAAGGCACTTGACTGCTAACCAGAAGGCTGGTGGTTGAAATCCACCAGCCACTCCTTGGAAGAAAGGTTGGGCAATCTACTTCCATAGTGATACTACCTCAGAAACCCAAGGAGGGATTGCTATGGGTTGGGATCAACTTGACAGCACATAACAACAACAACTTGTACTGTAGATTTCACAGGTTCACAGATAAAAAGGAATTTTGCCCCAGGATGGAACCTAAACTCTCACCCATATGTGATTTCAATGACTTAGAAAATGAAATTTTGACTTGGAGTTAATTTAAGACTTTTGAGATGATGTAAAATGGAGTGAATGTGTTTTGCATGTGGCAAGGACATGAATTTTGGGGAGCCAAAGAGTGGAATGTTATGGATTGAATTCTGTCCCCCAAAAAATGTGTGTTTTAAATCCTTAAGCTCTATGCTTGTGTTTATGATCCCATTTGGGATTGGTTTGCCTTTGCTATGTTAATGAGAAAGGATTAGTGTAGGGAGTGATTTGAATCAATCTCTTTGATACATAAAAGAGATTAAACAAGCGTACAACAAGCAGAGATGGGGAAGAGAGTTAACAAGCCTCATGAAGATTGCCCAGGAGCTGAAGCTCAGAGAAAAGGACCTTCCTCCAGAGCTGACAGGGATGATAGAATGTATTTTCCTAAAACCAGCACCCTGAATTTGAACTTCTATCCTCCTAACCTGTGAGAAAACGAATTTTTGTTTGTTAAAGCTACTTCTTTGTGGTATTTCTGTTATAGCACCACCGATAACTAAGCAAGTGCTTACTGATAAGGATCAAAGACTTTAGCAGAGTTAGGGTAACTTCTCAGAGACAACAAAGCACCTTGAGAGAATCACTGGGCTTGTTGACTCAAGACCATCATGTCAGGGACATTATGCTCAATTGGCACAACATGTTTTTTTTTTTGTTGTTGTTATGTGCTGCAAGTTGGCCCCTATTTATAGCAAGCCCCCCTTGGGTTTACGAGGCAGTATCACTATGGAAGTAGATTGCCCAACCTTCCTTCCAAGGAGTGGTTGGTGGGTTTAACTGCCAGCCTTCTGGTTAGCAGTCAAGTGCCTTAGGCACTACACTACCAGAGCTCCTGGTACAACGCAGTATATAAAATTCTTGTTGTACAACTTATGTTGATGAGTAGTGACTGAGGTCTTAAAAGCTTTCAAATAGCCATCTAAAACACAACTATTGGTCTTCTTTCATCTGAATCAAAGAAGAGTGAAGAAAATCAAAGGCATGTGGAAATGATTAGTTCAAGGATAAGATGGTCCATGAGGACATCAGCTTGCATGACCTCAAGATCAGAAGAACTAGATGATGCCTGGCTACCAATGCCAACCACTCAGAAAGGGATCAAAACTGGAGATCCTGGATAGAGTGGGAGGAAAAATATGGAACAAAATTCAAAAACACAAAAATGACCAGAATTACTAGTCAGATAGAGTCTGGTGGAACCCCTGAGACTGTGGCCCTGTGTTATCCATTGGGCCTAGAAATGGACTCACTTCCATGGATTGACTCTCAATCCAACAGTAGAAAGACCTACATGCAGTACACCTACCCCAAGGTGATGCACTCTCCCACTCTAGAGGATGCATCCCTTAGAGCAATCAGCCATGAGACACCAGAGGGGCATCATTCACATAGAGGGAAAGTTAGATAGACAGGAATGCAGAGTTAAGAAGGGCACAAGCAATCAGCCATGAGACACCAGAGGGGCATCATTCACATAGAGGGAAAGTTAGATAGACAGGAATGCAGAGTTAAGAAGGGCACAAGGAGGGGGTAGTCACAGAGACTGGACAGGAGGAGAGTTTGTTATGGTTGGGGATGGTAATCAGGTCTGAAATCAAATGTGCATGAACTGTTGAAAGTAAAACAAATTTCCTTTGTAAGTTTGTACCCAAAGCACAATAAAATTAA
>NW_006921631.1:11523008-11523548 GCF_000298275.1 Orycteropus afer afer | reverse complement strand
GGCAAATATGCTGCAAAAAGGTCTCTTTAAATTTAAAAAGCGAAGATGTCATTTTGAAGACTAAAGTGCACCTGACCCATGCCATGGTATGTCCAGTTGCCTCATATGCATGCAAAAGGTAGACAATGAAAAAGGAAAACCAAAAAATTAATGTCTTTGAATTATGGTGTTAATGAAGAATACTGAATATACCATGGACAAAAAGAGGAAATCTTTTTTGTAAGAGTTAAAAACAACAAGTATCCATCCTCCTTAGAAGTGAGGATGGCAAGACTTCATCTCACATACCTTGGACATGTTATCAGGAGGAACCAGTCCCTGGGGATCATGCCTGGCAAAGTAGAGGATCAGCAAAAAAAGAGAAAGACCCTCAATGATACAGATTGATATAGTGGCTGCAACACTGGGCAAAAGTATAGCAATGATTGTGAAGATGGCACAGGACGAGGTAGTGTTTCCTTACTAGAGTCACTATGAGTCAGAATTGACTCCTCAACCTCTAACACCAACATTTCAGAAATCTCAGCCCTGTATTAATTA
>NW_006921631.1:11520704-11522033 GCF_000298275.1 Orycteropus afer afer | reverse complement strand
ACAGATTGAATAAGTATGGTGAAAGGATACAACCCTGACACACTCCCTTCTTGATTTTAAACCATGCAGTGTCCCCTTATTCTGTTTGAACAACAACAACAGCCTCCTGGTCTATGTACAAGTTCCTCATGAGTACAATTAAGTGTTCTGGAGTTCTCATTCTTCTCAATGTTATCCATAATTTGTTATGATCCACACAATTGTATGCTTTTGCATAGTCACTAAAACAGAAGTAAACATCTTTCTAGTATTCTTTGCTTTAAGCCAATATCCTTCTGACATCAGCAATGAAATCCCTTGTTCCACATGCTTTTCTGAATCCAGCTTGCCTTTCTGGAAGTCCTCTGTCAATATACTACTACAACTGTTTTTGAATTATCTTCAGTAAGATTTTATTTATGTGTGATATTAATATTATTCTATAATTTCCACATTCTGTGGTATAACCTTTCTTTGGAATGGATACAAATATGAATTTTCCAGTCAACTGACCAGGTACTTGTCTTCCAAATCTCCTGGCATAGCCGAGTGAGTGCCTGTAGTGCAGCATCTATTTGTTGAAACATCTCAATGTGTATCCCATCAATTTCTGGAGCCTTGCTTTTCACCACTTCCCTCAGTGCAACTTCAATTTCTTCCTTCAATACCATTGGTTCTAGATCCTATGCCACCTCCTGAAATAGATGAACATCAACCAATTCTTTTTGGTACAGTGATTCTGTGTATTCCTTCCATCTTCTTTTGATGTTTCCTGAATCATTCAGTATATTGCCCATAGAATCTTTCAATATTGCAACTTGAGGTTTAAATTTCCTCTTCAGTTCTTTCAGTTTGAGACATGCTGAGTGTGTTCTTTGCTTTTGGCTTTCCACCTCCACGTTTTTTCACATTTCATTATAATAATTGACTTTGTCTTCTTGAGCTGCTTTTTGAAATCTTCTGTTTAACTTTTTTATCTTGTCATTTCTTCCACTTGTTTTAGCTACTCTCCATTCAAAGACAAGTTTCAGTCTCTTCCAACATCCATTTTGATCTTCCTTTCCTGTCTTTTTAATGACCTCTTGCTTTCTTCATGGATAATGTTCTTGATGTCATCCCACAATTCTTCTGACTTTTGGTCATTGGTGTCTAATGCATGAAATCTATTCTTCAAATGGTCTCAAAATGCAGGAGGGATATAATCAAGTTCATATTTTGGCTCTCGTGGACTTGTTTTAATTGTCTTCAACTTCAACTTGAACTTGCAAATGAGAAGTTGACAGTCTGTTCCACAAACAGCTCCTGGCCTTGTTTTGGCTGAAGATATTGAACTTTTCCATGCCCTCTTGT
>NW_006921631.1:11513449-11518084 GCF_000298275.1 Orycteropus afer afer | reverse complement strand
AAACACACTTGGTATAGAAATTTGTTTTAGTCAGCATCCATCAGAAAGAAAGAAGCCATTCAATATACAAAAAGTTTAATACAGAAATTATAAGTTATTGTAATTATTGGAGAAGCTAGAGGAGCAAATGTCAAGAAAGCCAACATGGAAGATATCAGCCTGGAGCACCAAAGCAGATGATTCTCAAAGCTTGACTCTTGAGAAACTGTTGAGAAGCTTGCCCCAACTATCTCAGCCTCCAGCAGAGACAACATGTTTCTAAGAGCTCAATATGAAGACACTGCGAAGCTTACTTTTGTCCTTGCAATCTGATGTAATTGTAGCCGAAGAAAATGGCTTCTCCTCTTCTGTTTTCAAAATTGCACACAGACTCTTCTTGTTGAAAATAATCTAACCTAGAACTATGCAGGTAAAGAAACTCTGGAAATGGTAATTTCTGACCCTGCTTCTGCAATGCACATAGAGTTTGGAAGGGGACAAAGATGTTGCCAATTGGACAACAGGCAATCCAAGGGAAAAAAAAAAAAAGAAAAATCCTTAATGATAGAGTTACAGGTGTCAGTTTGCAGATCACAAGAATTGTATTTGGGATGGAGGTCCTCCACGAATGTCTAGCTCACATATAGGCAAATGATTATTGTATGTAGACTAACACCTTGTCTGGCTCTGTCTCAGGGGTAGAAATTCTCCATATAAGTTTCTGTAAATTCTGTCCCAAAGATAACCCTACAATAAATCTGTGTCTTCCCATCTCCACTTCCACCCTAAATCATGTAATTGTCATTCCTCACCTAGAAAATTATTTTATTTTCTTTCAGTTTTGTATATCAATCTGCTCTCCACCCTACAGCCAGAGTGATCTTTCTAAGAGTGAAATAAGATAATGGCATTTTCCTACTTAAAATTTCTAATGCTAAACCAGTGTCCTGTCCTGAGTTTCATCCTCACTAAACTCTCTTCAGTTTTTCAAATATGTATGTTTTCCCATAGGGAGCTATGGTGGCATAGTGCCTAAGACATTCGACTGTTAACCAGAAGGTTGGTGGTTCAAACCCACCAGACACTCCACTGAAGGAAGACTGAGCAATCTATTTCCATAAAGATTTACCATCTCAGAAACCCAAAAGGGGTTGCTAGGTTGTTCCATCTGCCCAGAACAACCATCTTTTTCTCCTCATCCCTTGCCTCACTCTCTTTCTACTCTTCCTTTGAATAAGCTATACTCATCCAAATCTTAAATGCCATTTCTTTAGGTATACTTTCCAGTCTTAATCACTATATTGTGACATTTCTTTTTGTTTCTTTAATTTAAGGTTTATCCTAAAGCCTGGCCAAATGGCCTCCCTTAGGCTCAGCCCTTAGCTCAGCTCACTATATCTGATTGAAACAGGGAGGAGGTAGTGAGGTAAAACAGAAAAAAGAGAGAATGAGCCTCCCTCCTGAGGACTGAGGCCAAGTGACAATGACCAACAAGGCTACATCTCAGCTTTCAACTGAGATATGAGGTGGTCTCAGGGCATCTCATGGGAGAAAAACCAAGCCCAAAGAGAGATTTAGAATAACAAAAAATGAGGGAGCTTGAAGATGACAAGTTTTAAAAACTGCCCTCTTCCCCCTGATAACAACAACAACAAAAAATTGCCATCAAATCAATTTCAACTCAAGGAGATTCAATGTGTTACAGAATAGAATTGTTCCATTGGGCTTTCTTGGCTGTAATCTACATGGAACCAGATCACGCGGCCTTTTTTCCATGATGCCACTGATTGGATTTGAGCCACCAACCTGTAGGTGAGCAGTCAAGTACAATTCATTTGCACCACCTGAGAGTTGTGTCTACCACCCATTTCAAAGTTTAGAAAAGTCATAATGCCTCACATTATCCTCAGGTATACTTGTTAAGTGAGTGAATAAGTTAGTAAATAAATAAATAATTGAATGAGGAAAAAAACTCTTCCTTCTTGAATTCTTCCTAGAGTTGAGATGGTTCAGCTAATAGTACTTTTCAAAAGCAGTGTCTACTGATGTGTCAGGTGATATATACCCTATGTAGTGTGTGCCTGTGGATATGCCTGTATGTGTATCATGTTTGGCACTTCTTGCAGCATTTAACCATACCTTCTTTTATGATACATACCTTTATTATAATCACATGGACATTTATTTCTATCACCTTAAGCTTCTTAAGGCCAGTACTTTTTCTCCAGTATCTAGCAAATAGCTTGATACAGAGTATTGTTCTTATTGTGCGCTATCAAGTCAATTCTCAATGACAGCAAGTCCATGTGACAGATTAGAGCTGCCCCGTAGGGTTTCCTAGGCTGTAATCTTTGTGGGAGTATGTCTCCAGGTCTTTTCTCCCATGGAGCAGATGGTGGGTTCAAATCATTGACCTTTCAGTTAGCAGCCAAGTTCTTTAACCATTGTGCTACCACGGCTCTTGACACGAAGTAAGTACTCATAAATTTCTGCTGAATAGAAGAATGCTATTATGAAAAGATACTATATTATTTACATATTTTCTACTAAATATGTCATTTTTGTGGACATGAGTATAAACCCTAGGCACTTTTATAATGCTCTATAGAATAGATTTATTGGCAATATAATTTGGGATGTATTTATTCACAAAGCAGGTCTATTTTTATAATTGTTCTTTATTTCAATATAATGGGAAAGTCTGTATCAAATCAGTCTTTAAAAGAAAAAACTAGTTTTCATGTGTAGATGTAATGTTTCTATAGTTCTTTTTGTTTCAGACAGAAAATACCTGAATATATTTCTATATTCAGATGCCAAATCTAGAGTTAGTCATAGGTCTAATGAATCATTCCTTCACCACAACAGAAAACCATTCTTGAGTGATGAGAAAGTTGGTCTCTTCTGTGGTGTGTTTCTCTCCTTAAGAGAGTGGTGCAGTGGTTAAAGCACTCAGATGCTAACCAAAGGGTCAGTGGTTTGAATGCCCCAGTCATGCCATAGGAGAAAGGAGTGGCAATCTGCTTCCATAAACATGACAGCCTTGGGAACTTTATAGGGGAGTTCTACTCTGTCCTACAGTGTTGCTATGAGTTAGAATCAACTCTATGGCAATAGGTTTGAGTCTTTTTAGTAAGTAAATATTGCCAATCTCTGGCTGTTTGGGATTCTATATTTTATCCCACAAGTTGGTTAGCTCTTCCTTAGTTTTTCCACAACACTAACAATAAAATAATTAGATGTGCCTTTAGAAAATTGCAATTCAGCCCTGCCTCCCTTCAAAAATACCCAGAATAACTTGATTGGAGTTTTGGCATCCCAAATGTTACCGTGACATATTTTCTGATAATCTTTCATTTATTATCAAAAATGGCTAGCCTCATCAGCTATGTGTACTCTAGATGTCATGTTTTGGATACCAAAAGGTAAATCCAAGTTCCTCCTCATATTCTTGGTGAGAGTTGCACTCAGAGTATGCCACAGACACTGCAAAACTCCTTTAAGAAAAGCATAAGTGTAGCTATTCCCTGACCATTCTTGCTGCATTTACAAACTTTCAAATGGAAACTCACCCTGTTGACATCCTGTTGAATTTTTAAACAGCATAATAAGCACAGATATTCTGTGGAAGTCTAGAATTCAAAGTAGCATTACCTATGTAATTATCAAAGGTGTTCTCTCAAGCTTTCTGAAGTCAGTAGTATAGCACATAGGAGGGAAATGGACTCTGGGGGCATTAGGTATTTATGTTACCCAGAAAATAGAGCCACAAAAGATGCAGGCTATTTGGTCGTTTAATGGAAATTGGCAATAAACAAACTGTTTATGAAAGCCCTCTATTTGCCTCCATTATTTGTGCTTCTTCTGACACTTTAGGTGTGCATGACTGAATTATCTAGGTGTTATCTATGGTCCCTCAAACAACTTTAGACCCTGTCAAAGCAGACCATATTTGGGTAGAGTTAAACAGAAGTATCTGCAAAGTTAGTCCCAGTCCAAAAAACTGTTGTTCATTTTCTCCACACTCAGGCTTCAGAGCTCCCACTGAACATAGTGCCTCTTGCCATGTGAGCCACAACATGCTGCTGTAAAGATGAGGGAGCAGCAGCAGCATCAGGAAGAGCCCAAAGAGCAGAAATGGAAATAGTTAAAACTGGGGAAATTAGAGCTTCACATTTTGTGTCAATATTGTCGCTTTTACTGTAAATGTAGAAATAAACTTTTAATTGGGAAATGGAACTCTGAAATAATTCTTCTATTAATTATTCTTCCAGCTCAGTGTGAGATTTTTAAGTAATCAATGGGCACTTAATAATCACAAAGTCATTATTTTTAATAGGACCATTAGTGTACTTTTTCATAAAATGGTGGTCATTGAATTTATACTGCCTATGAATAAAAATGTCAGGTTTCATTATGACTATTCTTTAGTAATGTTTAAAAGATACATTGTATAATAGAGTATATACAGCAATGCTATTTATAAACCATGATATATATTGTTGTTGTTGTTGTTGTTGTCGTTATGTGCCGTTGAGTCAGACTCGATTTATAGCATCCTTCCTTGGCTTGTCAAGTCAGTATCGCTACAGAAGTAGATTGCCCAACCTTCCTTCCGAGGAGTGATGTATATATATCTTATATATATATATATAT
>NW_006921631.1:11488041-11512613 GCF_000298275.1 Orycteropus afer afer | reverse complement strand
TTAAATATTCAGTGATCATTAAACTGATTTCAATTACTCTTACTACTTGGACTGTCAAACCATATGTATCTTTTTTGTATTTAATGTTGGAAATATCAGTCTCATAATAGATTAACTCTCATTTTATTCTTTGAAACTATATACTAGTCATCTTAATTGATTTTTTTAAAGATATATAAGAAAAAAGTCACTTTTTTTGCAAGCAAATCATTACCAGTTGGTGGAGGTAGGAAGATGGTCTACTTCTGAAAACAGCACAAATAAAGGCAAACTACAGGCACTGCAAATGTGATAGTAATGAATTGCAAATATCTGCAATTCACATGTGAACACTAATCATGTTATACAAAGCCAAGGTTATAAGAATACCATAAAGTAGCTTGATGACACAAAGAAGCAGCTACAGCTAAGCATCTATTGGTCTATGTTACAGATTTTCACTTTCCTTCCATTAAAAGGGTCATATGCTCTCCTTGTCTCTTTCTGTAAAAGAAAGGAATGAGGACATAATGATTCATTAAATTAACTTGTGAGCACTTAAAAGGATCATAAAGATGGGTGAGGGAGGTTGACCAGACTCTTGGTTTGTGTCTAAACTGTATTCATTCTGGTATTCAGATATACCAAAGCATGTCTACAAAATAGAGTGGTGCTCAGCTGGTAACAGGAATGTTGACTATTCAAATCTACTCAGCAGTACTGTGGAAGGAAAGGTCTGGAGCTCTGCTTCCAAAGATTGCAGCCAAGAGAACCCTATGAAGTAGCCATACCCTGTAACACATGGGATCACTGTGTGTCTAAATCGATTCAACAGTGCAAGACATCAATAGGATTTTTGTACATAAGCTCCCAAGAAATCAACTGGTAAAAACCTCATGCAAGGCACACAAACTTGAGTCAGTTATTATACCCAGCTGTCACCTAGGATAACACGATTTTGTGCCCAACATGATACCTGCCACCTAGTTTGTCCATAGGCCCAGGCCTATGGAATCACACCTTAGTCTAGGAAAAGGGGCTGAAAGCACAATTTTCTTCATAAAAATATCACAAGATCATACCACATCCTGTTGTAGTTACGTTGTTAGGTGCTATCAAGTCAGCTCCAACTCAATAGTGACCCTATGAACAACAGAATAAAACACTTCCCAGTCCTACACCAGCCTCACAATCCTTGCTATACCTAAGCACTTCATTGCAGCCACTGTGCCAGTGAGTCTTGCTGAGGACCTTCCCCTTTTTCACTGACCCACCACTTTATCAAGCATGATATCCTTCTCCAGGAAATGCTACCTTCTGACAAGATGACCAAAGTAGGTGAGACGAAGTCTGGCCATTCTTACTTCCAAAGAGCATTCCAGCTGCACTTCTTCCAGGACAAATTTGTTTGTTCTTCTGGTAGCCCACGTACTTGTATTCTTCACCAACACCACAACTCAAAAGCATCAATTCTTAGGTCTTCCTTATTCATTGTCCAGCTTTTAAGTGTATATGAGATGACTGAAAACACCGTGGCTTGGGGTAAGGTGCACCTTAGTCTTCAAAGAGATATCTTTGCTCTTCAGTACTTTAAAGAGTTATTTTACAGCAGAGTTGCTATGTGCAATATGATGTCTGATTTCTTTATTGCTGCTTTCATGGGTGTTGATTGTGGAAACAAGTAATATGAAATCTTTGACAACTTCAATCTTTTCTCCATTTATCATGATGCTGCTTTTTGGTCCAGTTGTGAGGATTTTCATTTTCTTTATGTTAAGGTGTAATCCATACTGCAGACTGTAGTCTTTAATCTTCATCAGTAAGTGCTTCAAGTCATCTTCTCTTTCAGCAAGCAAGATTGTGTCATCTGCATATCACAGGTTGTTAATCAGTCTTCCTCCAATCCTGGTGCTGCGCTCTTCTTCATATAGTCCAGTTTCAATGGTTATTTGTTCAGCATACAGATTGAATAGCTATAATGACAGGATACAATCCTGATGCACACTCTTATTGATTTTAAACCATGCACTATTCCTTTGTTCTGTTTAAATGACAGCCTCCTGGTCTATGCATAGGTTCCTCATGAGCACAACTAATTATTCTGGAATTCCCACTCTTCTCAGTGTTATCCATAATTTGTACAGTTTACTTGCTGCTGTTGTTGTTAGCTGCTGTGTAAGACTGGGTTCTCTAGAAAAACAAAACCAGTAAAGCTTATATAGAGAGAGAAAGAGAAATTTATCTTAGGGAAATGGCTCACACAATTATAGAAACTGGCAAGTCCAAAGTTCTTGGATCAAAATGTCAAGCTGGAGGCTTTTCCCAACTCTTGCAGCTGCAGGGGCTGAGGAGCTCAAGATTGGCAGGCAGCATACTGGCTGTTGACTCCAACGAATGATGAATCCAAGATCCCCAGGCCGAATGGTGAGTGAACAGCTCACGGACAGTTATACACGGCACAACAGAATCCCAGTCACAGAAGAATGTCTCTTTTCCCAGAATGTCCATAAATATACTAGAAGAAGGTCACACTCCTAGGGAAACTCTTGCAATGGATTGGCTGCTGAAAACATATTCTTCTGATCCCATGATGGGAATAACCACATCATAACTGCTTAAACCACACAAAACTGTGGACCAGCCAAGTTGACACACAGCTCCAACTATCACAGGTGCTATCGAGTCATCTCTGACTCATAGCAACCCCATGCACAGCAGAATGAAACACTGCCCAGTCTTGTGCCAGCCTCATTATCCCTGCTATTCCTGAGCCCATCTTTGCAGCCACTGTGTCTATCCATCTCATTGAGGGCTTTCCCCTTATTCGTTGACCCTCCACTTTACCAAGCATGATATCCTTCTCCAGGGAATGGTTCCTTCTGACAAGATGACCAAAGTAGGTGAGACAAAGTCTGGCCATTCTTGCTTCCAAGGACCATTCCAGCTGCACTTCTTCCAGGACAGATTTGTCAGTCCTTTTAGCAGACCATGGTACTCTTAACATTCTTCTCCAACACCACAACTCAAAAGCATCAATGCTTCTTTGGTCTTCCTTATTCATTGTCCAGTTCTCACATGCATAAGAGGTGAACAAAAATACCATGGCTTGTGTCAAGCACACCTCAGTCTTCAAGGAAACATCTTTCCTTTTCATCACTTGAAAGAGGTCTTTTGCGGCAGATTTGCAATATGTCATCTGATGTCTTGACTGCTGCTTCCATTGATGTTAATTGTAGAGCCAAGTAATATGAAATCCTTGACAACTTCAATCTTTTCTCCACCCACCATGAAGCTCTTTATTGGACCAGTTGTAAAGAGTTTAGTTTTCTTTATATTGAGGTGTAATCCACACTTCAGATTATCTTCTTTAATTTTCATCAGTAAGTGCTTCAACTCGTCCTCACTTTCAGCAAGCAAAGTTGTGTCATCTGTGTATCACAGGTTGTTAATGAGTCTTCCTTCAATCTTGATGCCACATTCTTCTTCATATAATCCAGCTTCTCAGATTATTTGCTCAGTAAACAAGTTGAATAAATATGGTGAAAGGATACAACCCTGACTCACTCCCTTCTTGATTTTGAATCATGCAGTATTCCCTTGTTCTGTTCGAAAGACAGCTTCCTGGTCTATGTACAGGTTCCTCATGAGTACAATCAAGTGTTCTGGAGTTCCCATTCTTCTCAATGTTATCCACAATTTGTTATTATCCACACAATTGAATGCTTTTGCATACAATAAAACATAAGTAAACATCTTCTGGTATTCTTTGGTTTCAGCTAAGATCCATCTGAGATCAGCAACGATATCTCTCATTCCACATCCTCTTCTTAATCCAGCCTGCATTTCTGGAAGTTCTTTGTCAATATACTGTTGCAACCACTTTTTAATTATTTTCAGCAAGATTTTATTTGCATGTAATATTAATGATATTGTTCAATAATTTCCACAGTCTGTGGGATCACCTTTGTTTGCAATGAGTAACAATATAGATTTCTTCTACTCAGTTACCTGTCTTCCAAATCTCTTGTAAGCATCATAAGCAGCTCTAATTTGGCATTTTTCTCATGTAATTTGTGTTATAACACAAAGACAAGAAGAATAATTCTTCCCTACTTAAATGTATATACATTAAAAGCCCTAACCCTTTGTTAACATCAGCAGTATTATTGGGCTTAAACATTGTGGTTTGGGTGGGCACTCTGGACTACAATGTGTCCTGGATACTGTACAACTTGATGAGCACCAGCAGGAAGCAGCACATCTGGGAGTGATCCTCAGTGGGTATCATAGGTGTTAAAGGAAATAGAAATCCACAAAAAATCAGATTAATAGAAGAAGAAAAAAACAGGGTCACATGATAGCTGAAGGTGTTGCATTCAGAACTTCAAATCAGTTCATTCTAGTTCAACCCCTGGCTGAGAATTTGCATTTCCATCCTAGATATGTTGAATCAGAATCTACATTTTACCAAGATTCCCCAGGTAATTATAGACCCCCCAGGTCTATCTATAATCACATGGGGATGTTGTTAAAATGTAGATTCTGATTCTGCATATGTGGGGTGGAAATGCCAATTCTCAGCTGGGGGTAAAAGTGGAATGAACCGGTTCAAAGCCCTGGCTGCCTTCCAAGAACATGTGAAATACGTATTCCCCATATTCTCTCCTTGAGGATTCTAAGAAATAAACCTGCAGAGACTTCATCATAAAATGAAGTCCTCATGTTAATAGAAGGGGCAGCATCTGAGAGTACCATTTTTTAGTTATTGTAGCCTTATTGTGACCTTACTTATTGCTCCTAACCTATTATGGTAGGGGAATCATAGATACAGAAAACACACAAAAGGGTAGATATTGTCTATGTGCACAGATCATATATAATGAGGTTGGCACTACCTCTGAAAATCAGCTAGGCAAACTTCCATGAAGCCAAGGCCCAAGCCAAATTTTCCTGTATGTATGAGCCACAAACCCAAAGATAAGCCTGATTAGAGCTGAGTGGCTCCACAAGGACAAAATGGTCAATGAGCCAAAAACAAAGACTAAAAAAGCATTTAGCTGTACAGTATCTGCTTGCAGAGTCCCAATCAGTCACCATCCAGAAAAGGAGGTGGAATCAGGGCATATATGGACCAAAAGTGGAAAATAAACAGCACACAGGGTAAGGAGTGAGTCCCAAGGGTTGAAGAGTTAAGTTAGGAACATGGTGAAGTAAGAGAAAATGGCAGAAATCATTAATAAGTGAAGTAGCTGAAGCCAGAAGGGATTAAGAAACCCAAAAATTTCAATTTAATTAATCAGTTAATGTTTACTCTGTACCTCAGCACTCAATATTGAGTTTGAAGCCACTGATGAAATCAATGCAATAAACTAAAAAACAGCAAACGGGCTGCATAGTTTAATATCATGTGAGTTTTAGTCTCTTTTCCACTATTTACTGCCTGTCTGATTACAGGTCTGTAATTTCCTTGAGACTAGGCAGTCTCCATGATGCATTTTCACCACTATATCCTCTTATCCTAATCTCACATTTGTTGTTGTTATGTGCCAACAAGTCCTCAGAGTGACCCTATATGACAGGGTCATATTCCACAGTATGACTGAGTAGAGCTGCTCCAAAATGGTTTTGATTCCAACTCACACTGACCTCCATTGGGTTTCTGAGGCTGTAAATCTTTACAGAAATAGATAGCCTCATCTTCTTTCCATGGAGCAGCTGGTGGGTTTGAACCGCTGAACTTCTGGTTAGCAACCTTATCCATTATGCCACCAGAGCTCCTGAATCTTTACAAGAGCAGATCACCAGGTCTTTTCTCCCTTGGAGCCACTAGGTAAGTTCAAACAACTGACCTTTCCATTAAGAACCCTTTGCTTAACCATTTTTCCACCAGAACTCCTTAATCTAACTTTTAGATATTTCTTAATAATATCTTTCTGTTGGAAATGAGCTACTTCCACTTTAAATGTTTAAATCTATACAGAATAATCTCAGAAGTGTGTTGATAGGTATCTTAGCATTGAAAATACCATGGTAAGCACTCAATTTTTGTTTTTAATAAATTCAACCTTTTAAGCCTTGTGTTCTTTACATAATATATACATAATAATATACGTAATATATACATAATAACCCTTTAAGCCTTGTTCTTTACATAATGAAGATAATAATAGTGTTGTTATAATAATAAAATGATATACACGTATTAAAAAATGCTCAGCACAATGCCTGGGACATTAGATATAGTTTTCTTGTACAATTTCTGTCCTATTTTCCCTGTGCATGTCAAGCATGGATAAAGGTACCACAGGATATACTAGTCCATGAGGCACATCCTGATTCTGTCCTCATGAAGCTCATAGACTAGTGCAGGTTTTAAATGCTGTTGGAACTAGAGCCTACTTAAATTCTGGGATTCAATGATTTATCCTTCTATGCTCTCAAGGGTCTCACTAACTGACCTCAGTCTTTATAATCTTATCTATATCTCTTTTCCCTTCACCAACAAGCTATAGTGTAGCACTCTCCACAAAGTGAATCATATATGGAATTTTTAATTTTATAATTGTCACATTAAAAAAGTAAAATAAAAGAGGTTAAATTAATTTTAATAACAACTTAATTCAATATAGCAAAAAAATTATAGTTTTAATACATAATCAATATAAAATTATTAATGGATATTTTACATTCCTTTTAAATATTTAATCTTTGAAATCTGGTATATATTTTACATTTACAGCTCATCTCAACTCACACTAGCCACATTTCAAATGCTTGACAGGCACATGTGACTAGTGGCTACTGCATTGAGACAGTGCATCTATGGAGCCAATCCTTGTGCAAGACCAGGAATGTATGCATTATGACAGACAGAGTACTATGGGAGTGACTTTGAAAAATGAGTGCAAATAGAGGAAAAATAAGTCCTACAAATATGAAAAACATTGGCTGACAACGAGGAGCCAAAACTATCCAAAATCTATTGGCAAGAGAGAATATTGGTACATTTGAAACTTCAGCCAATCAATAAGATATGCTCCAGGACCAAATATTGCTGAGTAGCAGAGGTTTCAGAGTTATATTCCTGTCTTTACATCTTTCAGCTGAGTGACCACAGGCAAGTCATTTGCTCCAATTGTGCCTCCACTCTCTCACTTGGAAATGAAAATAATGTGACCTGAGTTCACACAATTCTTATCAGCCTAATACATGTCAAATAAAATTACATTAATAGGGACAATGGAAATTACTTCAAACTTCTCAAATGCAAATTCTGTAACCTTTCTAAACTGGCTTCTTCCATCCCCCACAAAATATGTTTGAGAGTCCCCACAGGACATCTTTTTATGTGCTCATAAAGAAGCCCACTCCACCAGGTGCTGGCACTTTTCTGCCTGGCAACAGCCACCTCCTGTAGGACATTAGACTCAGGCTGAAATTCATGGACTATCAAAAGAGGGTCAATGAAAAAGGGGAAGGCCCTCAACAAGATGGATTGACACAGTGGCTGCAAGGTTGGGCTCAGGTATAGCAGGGATCATGGAGCTAGCACAGGACTGGGCAGTATTTCGTTCTGCTGTACATAGGTTCACTATGAGTAGCAGATGACTCGACGGCACCTAACAACAACAGAGGAGTATTATGGAAGAAGCTGTGACAAAATCTCAAAACTATAAGCAAAATAAGTAAAATATAAACAGAACAGTTTTTTTATGGACTTGTTGTTGTGAGGTACCGTTGAGTTGGCTCTGACTCATAGCGACCCTATGTACAACAGAATGAAACACTGCCCGGTCCTGTGCCAGCCTCACAATCCTTGATTTACCTGAGCCCATCATTGCAGCCACTGTGTCAATCCATCTCATTGAGAGTCTTCCCCTTCTTTGCTGGTCCTCTATTTTACTAAGCATAATCTCCTTCTCCAGGGAATGGTCCCTTCTGACAACATGACTAAGGTAGGTGAGACGTACTCTGGCCATTCTCACTTCCAAGGAGCATTCTGGCTGCACTTCCTCCAGGACAGATTTTTTAGTTCTTCTGGCAGTCCATAATACTTTCCATATTCTGAAATGAACTTATGCACAAGTCCACAATGTTCCTCTAGGGACTTATGCATAACATACATGTACAAGAAAGGAATTAGTTGCTGTACATTTTCGGTTTCCCTTTTTGTTCTAAACTTTTGTTTTTTCACCATTCCAGTATATTAGCTGTTTTTCCAAAGAAAGAAACCAAATCTGAAAAAAAATTTATTCTTAGCTGGAATTGATTGCTATTGATGGCATGATTTTAGTTAACTTGCTTCACAGAATATCAAACTCCCAGAAATTGTGTGTGCATTGATTAACAGCCTTTTAGTTGCAAGTAATAAAATTCCATTCAAGTTAGCTAAAACAAGAAAAGCGACTTGACTAAATGAATACAATTCTTTCATGCAATGTAAAGGAAGAATTAGAGCAGGGACACATGGAAGGGAGTAGAACCAAGAAGCTAAAAGCAGTCTCTCTTATCCCAGCTTTTTTTCTATACATCTACTTCTTTCCTCTCTCTTTGCACATAGACTTTCTTTGCTTCTCATTTTATGTATCAAGCATATTACATCTCGTATTCCACTTTGGTTCTCAAAAGACCATTGCAAACTGAAATACATTCTGCTTTTTCCTGTCAAATTCCCAGCAGGAAAATAAATAAATAAATAAATGCGAGTGAGGAAACTGGCCCCACTACTGGTGGGATTTTAAAATGATACAGCCATCATGGAAAATGGTATGGTGTCTCCTTAAAAAGTTAGAAATAAAGATATCATATGATCCAACAATCCCATTACGAGGTATATATGCTATAGAAATAAGAACCATGACACAAATAGATATATGCACTCCTATGTTCATCACAGTATTATTCATAATAGCAAAAAGATGGAAACAACCTAAGTGTCCAACAACAGATGAATGGATAACCAAACTATGATACATACACACAGTGGAATATTATGCACTATAAAAGAAAATGAATCCAGGAAACATCTCACAACATAGATGAAACTGAGGACATTCTGCTGAGTAAAATAAGTTAATTACAAAATGAGAAATATTGTGTGAGACTCTACTATAAAAAATAATAATAATAATCAAGAAAAAGTTTATGCACAGAAAGAAATATTCTTTGAAGTTTACCAGGGAGGAACTTGGAGGGAGGGAAAATCACTAACTAAATAATAGATGTTAACTTGGATGAATGAAAAGGTAATACACAATAAGGAAGAGGTTAGCACAACATGACCAAGGCAAAGGAAGACACTGAAAGTTAGACAAGAGTAAAAGGCAGTAATAGTAAATACTAATACAATTCTGCAATGACAATGATAACAAACAGTAATTTATGAGTGTATACACATGTAAATATGAAAGTTGAACAGGCTGGTATGGCATATAGGCATATATCCACAAGCATATGTAGATTTTGTGGAAAGTATTCCTTCATATGTATTTCTATGTGCTGCAAATATATCCAGGTATATAGTAGAGCATGCAGGGGACAAACTTTTGAAATTTCCTAAACATAAGCAAACACTTTGAGGGATGAGTCATTGGGCTTGAGGGTATAGGACCTTAGTCTCTGGGGACATCTAGGTCAATTGGTATAACATACTCCATAAAGACAACATTCTATGCCCTACTTTGGTGAGAAGTGACTGGGATCTTAAAGCTTGTGTGTGGCCGTGTTAAGGTACAACTATTTGTCTCTTTCCATCCAGGGCAAAGAAGGGGGAAGAAAATAAAAGACTCAAGGAAAGAATTAGTCCAAAGGACTAATGGACCACACAAACCACGATCTCCACTAGCCTGAGACCAGAAGAACTAGATGGTTCCAGCTACCACTAGTGGTCACTCTGAGCAGAATTACAATAGAAGGTCCTCAACAGAGTGGGAGAAAAATGTAGAACAAAATTCAAAATCATAAAAAAGACAAGAATCCCTTAGATTTTGACCCTTAGACACCCTTCATATATGGAGCTCAACCCACTTCCAGAGATCACCTTCCAGCCAAACAACAGACAGACTGCTTTGAGAGCTCTGGTGGTGTAGTGCCTAAGGCATTTGGCTGCTAACCAGAAGTCTGGTGGTTCAAACCCACCAGCCACTCCTTGAAGGAAGGTTGGGCAATCTACTTCCGTAGTGATACCGCCTCGGAAATCCAACGAGGGATCGCTATGAGTCAGATCCGACTCCACGGAAGTGCATTGTGTTTTTGTTTTGTTGAGGAGTGTTCTCCTCAGGACAATTAACCATATGAGACCAAAAAGGCAGCATTTGTTCAAAAATAAAGTTCAGAAGGCCAGAAGAGACATCAAAGAAGAGCAAATGCAAACAGAGAACCCAGGTAAAAAGTGGGAAGAGTGCTTTTAGACTGAGGGGATTGAGATAAATATGAAACAAAGCATGTATAAATTGTTGAATGAAAAACTAATTTGCTTTGTACACTTTCATCCAAACCACAATTTTTTTTTTTCTTTTAAAAAGGAACCTTTCCATGATCACAGGTAAGCAAAGATTTCTTACTTAAGACATTAAAAAATATACATATATACTGTAGGAGAAAACATTGATAATCTAGACCTCATCAAAATTTAAATTTCCATTATTCAGACACAGCATTAAGAAAATGAATATGCAAATGATAGACTGAGAGTAAATATTTCAATACATAAATCTGAAAAGGATTTTTCTGTATAATATATGTAGAAATCTATAAATCAATAGTGAAAAGACAACAACACAATAAAACTTGGCAAAAGATGTGAACAGACACAAAAGGAAATATAGGAATGATCAATCGACACAGGAGACTGTGTTCAATGTCAATCATTAGGAAGATGCAAATTTAAACAATGAAATTTCATATAAACTAAAACAGCTAAAATTTAGAAGAATGACAACACCAATATTAGCAAAGATGTAGATAAATTGGAACTTTCACACATTGCTGATGAAATGTAAAATGAGAAATTCACTTTGAAGAACTATTTGGAAATGTCTTGTAATGTTAAACATACAACCACCCTATATACTTGTGATTCCATTTTCAGATATTTACCCAAAAGAGATCAAAATATATACCAACAAAAAGAATGGTTCAAGTATTCTTATGTCAGTCTTGCCATAAAAAGTAAAAACTGTAAACAACCCAAATGTTCAACAGGAGAATGGTTAAACAAAAAGTATATTCACAAAAATAGAATACCATTTAGCAATACAGAGAAACAAACAACTGATACATGTAACATCATGAATAAATTTCAAAAGCAAGTTGAGTAAAAGAAGCTGGATGGAAAACAATACATTCTAAATCATTCCATTTATAGGGAAGACAAGAACAGACAAAATAAACTTATGGTGATAAAATTATAATAGTTGCCACAGTGAGAGTGTAAGACAGCTTGATTGGGAAGGGACAAGAGGGAACTTTCTCAGCTGATGTAAATATTTGATGCTTTATTTTGAGTCTACACAATTTTTGTCATTGAATGGAATGCTTAAGATTGTTTAATTTTAAATGCATTATTTCTGAATTAAAATGTATGCGTATACAAGGAGCTCTGGTAACATAGTACCTATGGCATTTGACTGCTGACCAGAAGGTTGGTGGTTCAAATCCACCAGCCACTCCACAGAAGGAAGACTGGCAATCTACTTCCTTAAAGATTTACCACCTTTGAAACCTGAAGAGAGTTGCTATGAGTGAGAATCGATGGCAGTGAGTTTGGTTTTGGTTTTTTATGTGAATACAGTATGACTGCCAACAAAAGCCAACTCTTGTGGGAGAAGAGGGCCATATATATAAGATCCTTGTGAAAAATTACATCAGAATACTTATGATAATAAGGAATACATCCAGATTGCATTTCCTAAAGCCTTGAGTAACAAGTATTCACACTATGGGAACAACACCTACAACTGTCTGTTTTGCTTTGTACATTGTTTTGGTTACCTAGTGCTACTCTGACAGGACTATACCTCAAATGGGATGCTTTAACAAACAAGAGTTTATTCTGTTACAGTTTTGGAAGCTAGAAGTCTGAGTTCAAAGTGCCATACTCTAGGAGCTGGGCGAAAGGCCCTCAACCTTGGGCTTCATCTCTGCCTCTTGCTCCCAGCCTACTGAAGCTGGAGGCATCTCTTCACTCAGGCAGCTGGTGGCTGCAGAGCCAAACCAAGGTTGACAAGTGAAAAGGCACAATCCTGATATTACCAAACAACACAGCAGATCATTTGCTCAAGTCCATTAAAAGTCCCAAGATAGGCAGAGCATGGCAGGCTGCTGAATGAAGACTCAGCTACATGCAGGGTACAAGCATACTGAAAAACTAGAGACTTTCCTCAAAGCTGCTTCTTATATACTAGAAGTAGACCACATCTCTAAAACATCTACTTAGTTGCTCCAGTAGATTCCACCATGGAATTAATTACCAATCTTACCATGGGGAATAACTACATCCAGCTGCCCAGCCATTCAACCAGGCCCAGCCAAGCTGACAACAACCTTAACTACAACATACATCGTATCATTAGTTTCTCTTACTAGGAGGAAGTAATGGAAAACTGCACACAGGGGATATGGAAAAAATTGCTAAGTGATTGGAACACACTGTAGGCATTTGATCAGGATAATATGATGGAAGAGATGGGTGGAAAAGTCATCTGTATGGCAAGAACACTGAATTTAGAGTTGGATAATGTTGATGGGAAACAGCTCATAGATGAAGAAGTGATGGAATTGACAGACCAGGACTTAATGGATGTTGAAGAGGAAAGAAATGCTGAAGAAGAAAGAAATAATGAGAAGAGAGAGGAGATCAGTTTTCAAAAAAGAAAAAAGAAAAAAAATACAGTAGCAAAAGGATTAGCTGGACTTTTTTTCTAAATTAAATCAGGGGATTCAGTTGCTTGAAAGCACAAACCCAAAACTGGATTGCTTTGCTAATGTAGATAGGTAGATTTAGGAAGCAGTGAGATGTTACTGCAAAATATATAAAGTGATAGAGAAAAGGACCATACAGAAAACTCTCACTAATTTTCTGACTAGAAATGCCATCACCATTCTGGGGGATAATCCACATGGTCTACAACCTTCCAAGTGGAGTTATTACTGTAACTGCCAAAATGCCATTGTCTCCCACCTCTTCTTCATCAGATTAAATTTTTATGATTTGTGTATATTTTTACATATATATGAATGTATCTATTTGCATAATGGGCATGAAGGTGGCATCCTCTGACTTACTCTAATTTCACAAGGAAGAGAAAATCAAGATAAACATCAACAGCCCAAGTCTGGTTCCTATGAAGCAGAGGGCAGACATGTCATTACCCTCCAAACTTTTTGCCGATTCTGACACCAATTATCCCTCCCAGGGACTCCCTACTTCTCTTCTGTGTTCAATTATTCATTGCAGTGACCACACAGAACTAACAGACAATACTCATGATTATGGAGTTTATTAGGGAAGCAACAGGTTACAATTCAGGCTCAGGAACACCTGGGACATGATTCTTTGATCAGTACAGCCTCCTCTCTGCCTTGCCCACATGCACACCTATCTTTGGCCTTTGGCCTCTCAACCTGGCTTCTGCCCTGCTCAGGCAAGTGTTATACAACTCTTTTAGCCCTGCTAATTCTTGCCCTCCACTCTGCCAGTAAGCTTTCTGCATGAAGGCATTCAGCTTTCTTCCTCCGTGGGCCTGAAAACCTGCTTTTATCGCATGCTCCTCACTTGGTTCTGCTGTCTCTGCTGATGCCATCTCTCTGCCTTATCTCTGCCAAAAAGATCCAGCATAGAGATATCTAGTGCAAGGATCTTGGGTCCAAGGACACACACCACTCCTGGGTTGTTTCTCTTGATGACAGTGAGATCCTCTTTTTCTGCCTGTGGGAGGGCTCATTTTAGGCTTACCGAAAAGCCAAAATGGACCAATCTGCACATTAGAGTTCCATACACCTTATTTGCATGGTGCTACCTCCCACAAGGGTGTCACAAACCTTATTTGCATTATTATCAAGATATCCAATCTCCTTGGTAGGCCACAAGTACCACATATTTATATAGTCCCACCCAGTTATCCCACCATTCATCTGTCAGTTTGTCAGACTTTGGTGGCTTGTGTGTTACTGCAAAGCTGGAGGCTATGCCACTGGTATTTCAAATACCCATGGTGGGCACCCATGGTGGGCAGGTTTCAGCAGATATTCTAGACTAAGGCAGACTTAAAAGAAGGAAGGGCCATCCACTTTCTCAAAGAATTGGTCAGTGAAAACCTTATGAATAGCAGTGAAACTGTCTGATATATACTGGAAAACTTTATGAAAAGCCTGGAAACATTGTCTGACATAGTGTCAGATTAGCCCCTCAAGTTGGAAGGCATTCAAAATACAGTGGGGGAAGAGCTGCCTCCTCCAAGTAGAGTCGACCTTAAAAATGATGTGGATGGAGTATAAAGTTTTTGGGACCACCATTTGCTGATGTAGCATGACTCAAAATGGGAATAAACAGCTGCAAACATCCATTAATAATTGGAACATGGAATGTAAAATGTAAGTATCTAGGAAAATTGGAAGTTGTCAAAAGTAAAATGGAACAGATCAAGATAGGTATCCTAAGCATTAATGTGCTAAAATGGACTGGTTTAGGTCATTTTCAATAAGACGATCATATGATCTATTATGCTGGGAATGACAAATTGAAGAGGAATGGTTTAGCATTCATCATCACAAAGAATGCTTCAAGATCTATCCTGAAGTACAATGCTGTCAGTGATACAATAATGTCCATACTCCTGCAAAGAAGACCAGTTAATACTACCATTATTCAAATTTATGTACCAATTACCAAAACCAAAGATGAGGAAACTGAGAATTTTTACCAACTTCTGCAGTCTAAAATTGACCAAACATGCAATCAGGATATGTTGATTACCACTGGGGATGGAATGCAAAAGTTGGAAACAAAGAAGATTCACCAGTAGCTGGAAAATACAGCCTTGGTGATAAAAATGATGCTGGAGATTGCATGATAGAATTTTGCAAGACCAATGACTTCTTCATTGCAAATAACTTTTTTCAACAATATAAACAGCAGCTATACACATGGTCTTCTTCAGATGGAATACTCATTAATAAGATTGACTACATCTGTGAAAAGGGGCAATGGAGAAGCTCAATATCTTCAGCCAAAACAAGGCCAGGAGTTGACTGTGAAACAGACCATCAATAGCTCATATGCAAATTCAAGCCGAAGCTGAAGAAAATTAAAACAAGTCCATGAGAGCCAAAATATGACCTTGATTATATCCCACCTGTGTTTAGAGACCATCTAAAGTATAGATTTGATTCAATGAACACCAGTGGCCGAAAACCAAATGAATCGTGGGATGACATCAAAAACATCATCTGAAGAAAAAGGTAATTACACAGACAAGAAAGGAAGAAAAGACCAAAATGGATGTTAGAAGAAACTCTGAAACTTATTCTTGAACAGAGAGTAGCTTAAGCAAATAGAAGAAATGACAAGATAAAAGAGCTGAATAGAAGATTTCAAAGAGCGACTCAAGAAGACAAAGTCAATTATTATAATGAAATGTGCAAAGACTTGGAGTTGAAAACCAAAAGAGAAGAACATGGTCAGCATTTCTCAAGCTGAAAGAGTTGAAGGAATATATTAAGCCTCAAGTTGCAATATTGAAAGATTCAACGGGCAAAATATTGACTGATGCAGGACATCTCAAAAGAAGATGGAAGGAATATACAGAGTCACTGTACCAAAAAGAATTGGTTGGTGTTCATCCATTTCAGGAGGTGGCATATAATCAAAAACCAATGATATTGAAAGAAGAATTTGAAGCTACACTGCAGGAATTGGCAGAAAACAAGGCTCCAAGAATTGACGGAATACCTATTGAGATGTTTCAACAAAAGGATGCTGCACTGAAGGTACTCACTCATCTATGTCAAGAAATTTGGAAGAAAGTTACCTGGCCAACTGACTGGAAGAGATCCATTTTTGTACCTATCCCGAAGAAAGGTGATCCCATAGAATGTGGAAATTATCAAACAATATCACACACAGTAAAATCTTGGTAGAGGTAATTCAAATATGGTTGCAGCAGTATATTGACAGGGAACTTCCAGAAATGCAAGCTGGATTCAGAGGATGTGAAATGAGGGATATCACTGCTGATGGATTTTGGCCCAAAGCAAAGACTACCAGGATGTTTACTTGTGTTTTATTGACTATGCAAGAGCATTCAATTGTGTAGATCATAACAAATTATGGATAACATTGAGAAGAATGGGAATTCCAGAACATTTAATTGTGCTCATGAGGAACCTGAACATGGACCAGTTGGTTGTCATTTGAGCAGAACAAGGTGATACTGCATGGTTTAAAATCTGGCGGAGAGTGTGTCAGGGTTGTATCCTTTCACCATATTTATTCAATCTGTATCATGAGCAAATAATCAGAGAAGCTGGACTATATGAAGAAGAGTGTGACATCAGGACTGGAGGAAGACTCGTTAACAACCTAAGATATACAGATGACATAACCTTGCTTGGTGAAAGTGAAAATGACTTAAAGAACTTACTGATGAAGATTAAGGACTACAGTCTGCAGTATGGATTATATCTCAATATAAAATGAAAATCCTCATAACTGGACCAAAATCAGCAACATGATAAATGGAGAAAAGATTGAAGCTGTCAAAGATTTCATATTGCTTGGTTCCACAATCAACACCAATGGAAACAGCAGTCAAGAAATCAGATGATGTATTGCACTGGGCAAACCTGCTGCAAAAGACCTCTTTAAAGTGCTGAAGAGTAAAGATGTCTCTTTGAAGACTAATGTGATCCTAACCCAATCCATGTTGTTTTCAATTGCCTAATAACTATATGAAAGCTGAACAATGAATAAGGAAGACCAAAGAAAAGTTGATGATTTGAGTTGTAGTGTTGGCAAAGAATATGGAAATTAACAGAAGTACTAACAAATATGTCCTCGAAGAAATGCAGCCAGAATGCTCCTTGGAAGTGAGAATGGTCAGACTTGGTCTCACCTGCTTTGGTCATGTTGTCAGAAGGGACCATTCCCTGGAGAAGGATATCATGCATGGTAAAGTAGAGGGCCAGCGAAAAAGGGGACGACCCTCAATGAGATGGACAGACACAGTAGCTGCAACAATGAGCTCAGGTATAAGAAGTATTGTGAGACTGGCACAGGACCAGGCAGTGTTTCATTCTGTTGTACATACGGTGACTATGAGTCACAACCAACCGGACAGCACCTAACAACAACTCCCACTTATCTGGTGGGAGTCACAAAGATCATGGCTAGAAGAGCCACACCAACCGGACAGCACCTAACAACAACTCCCACTTATCTGGTGGGAGTCACAAAGATCATGGCTAGAAGAGCCACACCAAGTAATTCATTACATTGCAGTACTCAAATATATCTGTAAGTACATATGTAATATTTCCAACCACAAAAGACAGATAAAGATCGGCTTTATAAAGATACTGGTAACAAAAGGCAATAATAAAAAACACTAAAACTCACTGCCGTCGAGTCAGATTCAACTCGTAGTGACCCCTCCTTGGGTTTCTGAGGTAGATTGCCCAATCTTCCTTCTGAGGAGTGGCTGGTTGGTTTGAACCACTAGCCTCAGGCACTATGCCACCAGAGCTCCCAAAGGCAATAATAATGAATACTAAAAAAAAAAATAAAAATAAAAAAATGAGGACTTCAACTTATATCAGAACTGACTGATAAGTCATTGGAACAGAACTCTGTCATAAGTCAGGGACAACCTGTACCCTCAATCTAGACTGCATTATGTAACTGATTGTAGAGTGTTTTCTTATGATGTCCTTATGAAGTAGGATGACATCAAGTTGAAATACAGATAACCATGTTAAAGAAGGAAGAATGCAACATGTTGAGGATTAAAAGTAGACCTTTAGGGAATTGTTAAGTATGGATATTTCTCTAAATTGTGTTCTATAAAAAAGAAAAAAAAAACTAATGTACATTAAGAAATGAAAAGAAGGTTACCTGGTCAACTTAATATAGAAAATATTTCCTTACACAACATCCATTATATGTATTAGCATATTAAAGACTCTGAAAAGTCCTAAGAACACTATTAAGTTTCCTTAACAAAGATTTCCCAAAAAGCTTCCCCAATACAATTTTTTTTTTAATCAGCCACTCACTTTAATGTTTGAACCCTAATTAACTCTTTCATTCTCTAAATAATTACTCAAAAAATTTATTAGATCATTCATTCCATGATAATGTATTTCTAATCCAAAAACAAAGCTCAAAGGTAAAATATAATATTATTTACAGATATCTGCTTTCTAGACATATTTATCCAAAACATTTCCATTCTACAAGTGAAAAATTTGTTTGACTTGGATTGTTGAAATTGCCTCCTTACTAGTCTGCTTACTTCCACACTTGCTCTCAATAAAAAAGCAAATCATCACTATACTTGATACAAGTTACTTTGTCTTTGAATGTTTCTTTTCTCTATTAAATGAGCCGGTTGTAATTTTGTGAATTGATTGGTTTTAAACTAGTTCTGCAATTTTGTAAAATATTTATAACTTTTGGAAGAAATTGTATTGTCCACTCTCTGTCTGTGGCTTGATTCAAATTCTCTTTTGAATGTAATAAATATTAATTGGATACATACTACATGTGATAAAACTTTCTGAATAATGAGACATTTCAGAAGGTGACTCTTCATTTTTTTATAATAAGGGTTCATTTAGAGCAATTTCCAGAAGAATAGAAAGAGATTACTAATTAGTCCTATATCTTTCTGGGAGCTCTGGTAGTATAGTGGCTAAGGCACTTGACTGCTAACCAGAAGGCTGGCGGTTCAAACCCACCAGCCACTCCTCGAAAGGAAGATAGGGCAATCTACTTCCATCGTGATACCGCCTTGGAAACCCAAGGAGGGGTTGTTATGAGTCAGGTCTGACTCGACGTCACGTAACAACAACAACAACAATATCTTTCTATCTATCCCTTCATCTATCCATCCATCCATTCTTTCTCTCATTTAACCAGTCACATTTAGGACAAATTTCAAATGTGCAGTATTTGCTGATGGAATGGATATGAGATGAGAGAAAAATATGAAACAAGGATCTCTCCTGGTGTTTAACCCAAACAACAGCATGAATAATGGTGTCATTTACTAAGATGGGAAAAAAAGAGAAAGGGTATAGGTTTAGGATTGAAAATCAAAACTTGTCTCATATATACAGTCACTTCTCACTTATCAGCTTAATTATGTTCTAAAGAGCAGGTCTGTGGTGGTTATGTTTGTGTGTCAATTTGGTTGACTGGTTGAGGGGCTGGGCAGCTGGTGGTAGTTATTCTCCGTGATGAGACTGGCAATTAACTCCATGGTGGAATCTACCACAAGCAGCTGAGTAGCTGCTTTGGGTATCTGGTCTGCTTCCCATATATAAGAAGTAGCTTTGGGCATGTTTATGGCATGTTCAGACCCTGCATGTAGCCGTGTCATTGTTCAGCAGCCTACCATGTTCTGCTAACCTGGAGACTTACAATGGACTTGAATGGCCTACCCTGTGGTTTGATA
The DNA here is from genome assembly GCF_000298275.1 of Orycteropus afer afer. Lineage (NCBI taxonomy): Eukaryota > Metazoa > Chordata > Mammalia > Tubulidentata > Orycteropodidae > Orycteropus > Orycteropus afer. The sequence continues at coordinate 11,492,961 of NW_006921631.1, read as the reverse complement.
ACATCAGGACTGTGCCTTTTTACTTGTCAACCTTGGACTTGGCAGCCTCAACAGGTGAGACAGGAAACTGGAAAACAAGTTCCACTCACCAAGGATCCGCACTAGTAACCAGAGCATAAGGAACCAGCAAACTTACCTAGTTATACCAGCCACAACTGTCACCCCATACATTGGCAGAGTGAAACTACCCACTCCAGAACCACTGGACCAACAACAGACTGCAGCCAAACCCCTACACCAGCCCATATTCAGCTGTTCTGCATGATCAGTGATCAGATGTTAGTGTCCATATGACATTTGCACTAACTAGCACATCTACCCAGAGACAAGTGGTGAGTGAGTGCCCCAGTGCTGCCAAACTAATGGCCAGAGTAGAATGTCCATCCTGGTGACTGGATATACTAAAAAACAAAAAATCAGTGAACCAGACAAACATACAATCAAATTGGCAAAAAAAGTAGTAAAACTATATTTACAGATGGTATGATCCTATACATAGAAAATTCCAAAGATTCTATAAGAAAGTTACTGGAGCTGATAGAAGAATTCATCAAAATGACAGGATACAAGATCAACATACAAAAATCAGTTGGATTCTTCTACACTAACAAGAAGAAACCTGAAAAGGAAATCAGGAAAAATATCATTTACAATACTCACTTAAAACAGGAAGTACTTAGGTATAAATCTAACCAGGGATACAAAAGACACATACAAAGAAAATTATAAAACATTATTACAGGAAACCAAAAAGAATTTACATAAATGGAAAATATATACCATGCTCTGTACAGTACTGCATTGTCAGTGATGGCAAGCATTGATCTATGGTGGATAGATGAGGAGACAGGCTGAATGATCAGTTATGTCTAGGCAGAGGCAGTCTGCCCAGGCCCATGTATATAAGCTGGCAGACAATGTTTCTACAAGTGTATTTGCATGTGCTATAAAAATGTCTTGGTGTATAGTAAAGCTGACAAGGGGTAAAGTTATGGTGACTTCTTGGCGACAGCCAGCTACCCTGAGGGAGTGAGTTGGACCTGTGGGCTCAGGACCATGGTCACAAGGGACATCAAGCTCAATTGGCATAACATAATACACAAAAACATTGTTTTACATCCTACTTTGGTGAGTAGCAACTGGGGTCTTAAAAGCTTGCAAGTAGCTATCTAGATGCAACAAACTGGGGTCTTAAAAGCTTGCAAGTAGCTATCTAGATGCAACAAAGGGTTTCTCCTCATCCAGAACAAAGAAGAATGAAGAAAACCAAAGGTTCATGGAAACAATTAGTTTAAGGGACTGGTAGACCATGTGATCCTCAGCCTATAGGACCATGAGACCAGAAGAAATAGATGGTGCCTGGCTACCAGAGTCAACCACTAGGAGTGTAGGAGATCCTGGACAGTGTGGGAAAACAATGTAGAATAAAACTCAAAATCATAAAAATTGACCAGATTTGCTGGTCTAATGGAGCTTGGTGAGACCCCTGAGACTATGTCTCCTGGTTACCCTTCAGCTCTGGAACCAAACTCACTCCTGTGGCTTCCAGCCAAACAATAGAAACACATATGGGTTGAACATTTACATCAGGTAGATACACTCCTTTGCAGTGATCAAGATCAATCATGGGAGAAGGGAAGGGTAGTGTTTGCACAAGGAGATAGCTCACGGGGGATGGGAACGTATGGGAGGGAAGGAAACAGAGAAGAGATAACTACAAGGAGGAAGTGAGAAGAGAGCTGTTACATTGTGGAAGTTGCAATCAATGTCATGAAATAAAATGTGTATGACATGCTGTATGGAAAATGAATTTGCTCTGTAAACTTTTACCCAAATCACAATAAAAATTTAGATATATACATATATGAAAAATATACCATGCTTACGAGCAAGAAGGCTTAACATTATGAAAATGTCAATACTAACCAAAACCACCTACAGTTATAATGCAATCCCCATTCAAATTTTGTCATCATTCTTTAAAGAATTGGAAAAACTAATCACTGACTTCATATGGAAAGGAAAGAGGCCCTGGATAAACAAAGCACAACTGAAGAAGAATAAAGTAGGAGGCTTCACATGTCCTAGTCTCAGAACCTACTATCTCGGAACCTACTATATAGCCATGCTAGTCAAAACAACCATGTTTTGATAGAATGACATATACATAAACCAAAGGGTCAGAAATGAGAACCTAGAAATAAATATATCCATCTAAGTGCAGCTGACCTTTGACAAATGACAAAAACTCATCAAATGGAAAAGAAGTAATCTTTTAACAAATGGTGCTAGCAAACCTGGATATCCATCTGCAGAAAAATAAAACAGGATTCATATCTCACACCATATACAAAAACTAACTCAAGACAGAACAAAGACCTAAATGTAAAATCTGAAACAATAATATCATCAAAGAAAACTAGAGGTAAACTTAGGAGCTGTAATACATGGCATAAATACACTATCAACTATAACTAAAAAGGCACAAACAGACAACTGGGATGCTCCTAAATATTAAACATTTATGTGAATCGAAAGAATTTATCAAAGAAGTAGAAACAGAATCTACAGAGTGGGAAAGAATTTTGGAAATGACATACCAGACAACAAACTAATCTCTAAGATTTATAGAAACTGAACACTTCCACAACAAAAAGACAAACAATCCAATTTTTAAAAAAATGGGCAGAGATCATAAACCAATGCTTCACCAAAGAAAACATTTGAGCAGTCAACAAACACATGAAGATATGCTTGTGATCATTAGCTGTTATAGAGATGCAAATCAAAGCAACAAGGAGGTATCCTATCACCCCAAGATTAATAGCAAAGTTTAAAGGAAAAAAGTAAAACAGCAAATGCTGGAGAGCCTGTGGCAAGACTGGAATCTTTCTATAACACTGGTGGGACTGTAAAAAGGTACAACCACTGTGGTAAATAGTATGGTGTTTCCTTTAAAAGTTGAAAATGGAAATACCATATGGTCCAGCAATCCCACTGCTACATACGTATCATACAGAAATAAATCTTTGACACAAATATATATATTTATACCCATGTTCATTGCAGCAATGTTCACAATAACAAAAAGAAGGAAACAACGTAAGTGTTCAACAGATAAAGGGATAAACAAACTATGGTACATACATGAAATGGAACATAGTAACATTAATGAATAATGATGAATCTGTGAAACACTTCATAATATGGATGAACCTGGAGGACATTATGTTGAATGAAAGTAGTGAATCACAAAAGAACAAATGTTGTATGAATCTATTTCTATAAAAAGTCAAGAAAAGGTTTATACAAATTTAGAAACATGCTTTGAAGGCTACTAGGTTTAGGAGGAAAAGGGAGAATAAATCACTAACTATATGGTAGACATGTATTAATTTGCATGAAGGGAAAGACAATATACAACAAGGAGTTGGGGCGGGTCAGTACAAAATGATCAAGGCAAAGGAAAACACTGGAAGAATCACAAGAGTTAAAAGCAACAAGGTGAATACTATTACATACACAATCCAGCAACACTAATAATAACAATAACCTCCAAGTGAATATATACATAGACATGTAAGTTGAAGAGGTGTGGGAAGACAAATGGGACTATACCCACAAATACGTGTAGGTTTGACAGAGCACATTTTAACATATGTGTTTATATGTGCTACAAATATATCCATGAATATAGTTGTGCACACAGGGGCAAAGTTATGAAAATTGCTTAATCATAACCAAACACCTTGAAGGATTAAGTCACTGGCCTCGGTGCTCAGGACCATACTTTTGGGAAACATCAAGGTCAATTGGCATAACGTAGTCCACAAAGACAATGTTCTACATCCTACTTTGGTGAGCAGAGACTAAGGCCTTAGAAGCTTATAAGTGGAATTCCAGTAAGATGGAGAAATAGGCAGACAAGTGACCCAGACCCTCTTCAACAAAGCACAGAACAAGCAATTGACAGAGATACAGAAGATAATACCCTAAGCTTGGAAAGAAACTATACAGAAGTGGATTAGACACCAACTAATGGAAAAATCTGAATGAAAACAGTGAGTATGGAGATGGTTGGAGCTACAGACTGTCAGCTACTCTGATGGAACCAACAGCCTGAATATTTCCAAGTGGTGTTGAGACCTGAGAATTGACCTAAAGATCAGCCCTGGTCACCAAGGCTGCAGGGACGATGACACTGGTGGCCTGTGACTAGGAAGGAAACAGCAAACAGGGAGACAACCTGAGCTGTTGACTCTCTGCTGTCCGGAGGGCACAGGCATTTTGATTGTTTACACACGGCAGCCAATTTGAATATTTAAAGTGACCTAGGGCACAGCTATTTTGAATGTTTACAAGCAGTGGCCATTTTGGATATTTAAAGTGACCGAGGGTGCAGCCATTTTGAATCTTTACAAGTTGCAACGATTTTGGATTTTAAGGTGACAGCATTCTCATTCGGATTCCAGGAACCTAAAAATAGGCTCTGTTTGCAAGGTCAGCAAGGACATACAAGAGGCTGACAACAGGAAAGGAGACAGGTGGTGAGTGTATAAGTGCTGTCAACTAGTGAAGAGAGGAGCACAGCACAGTACCCTGCTTGCATAGATAATATACAAATAAAACAAAAAACTGAAAATCATGGGCAAGTCACTCCAACATACAATCACCAATTAAATATAAACACAAAAATGTCCCAATACCTAGGAGACAACAGAGCATCACAGTCTACACAAAGAAGCAAGAGAAAACAGGAAAAACAAGGGGCCAGGATATAAACCCAAAACATATCCCTGAGGAAGATGCAGCATTGGAACAACCTGATGAGGAATTCAAAATAATTATATTTAGGTATTGTGTTAGGCTGCATTCTTTAGAGAAACAAAAAACAGTAAAGCTTATATATATATATATATA
>NW_006921631.1:11449908-11487555 GCF_000298275.1 Orycteropus afer afer | reverse complement strand
GAAAATACAAGAACAAAATGACAAAACAAATGAAAAATTAGAAATGATTCAAAATCTACAGGTAGAAATCCAGAAGATTAATACTAAACTTTCAGAAATAGATAAAGGGTAAAGGACTAGAGTTGATGCAATGGAAGACAGAATTAATGAGATTGAAGACAAATACCTGAATACTTCTTTGGAAAGAGATCAGAGAAAAGATCAAAACAAAATGAAGAAAACTTAAGGTTCATGTGGGATACCACCAAAAGGAATAACCCACATGCCTTTGGAATTCCAGAACAGGAAGAGAAAAAGAAAACCACTGGGAAAATTGTCCAATATTTGTTGGAAGAGAACTTCCCTGATATGTTGAAAGATGAAAGTATATCCATTCAGGAAGTCCAACAAACCCCAAACAGGATAGACCCCAAAAGAAAATCATCGAGACATATCATTATCAAACTCACCAAAACCAAAGACAAAGAAAGAATCATGAGAAGAGCACAGTAAAAACAAAAGTTACCTACAAGGGGCAACCAATAAGACTAAGCTCGGATTTCTCGGCAGAAACCATGCAAGCAAGAAGACAATGGGAGGGTATATATAAAACCCTGAAAGAGAAAAATTTCCAACCAAGAATTATGTACCCAGCAAAACTGTCCCTCATGGTGAAATTAGGACATTTCCAGATAAGCAGAAATTAAGGGAATTTGTTAAAACCATACCAACCTTACAAGAGACGCTAAAGGGAGTCCTTTGGACAGAGAAACAACAACAGCAAACAACAACTGACCATTAGCACACATGATGATATAACCCAGAAACCAACCCACCTATGGAACTATCCAAAGTAAATAGGCCTACAAGATTGTAAACAGGGAACCAGAGACATCAATTGACAAATGAGGACAACTGCAAACCAAAACGAGGGAATAAACTGTGTCATTACAGAACTTCTTGATGGTAGGGATGTCAAGACAACTACAAGAGAGAATAGATTGTTCTAAACTTGGAGAGAAAACTATAAATCACAGGGTAACCTCAAAGAAAAATGATCAACCTTCACATCAAAATGAAAAAGAGGACCAGCAAAAATATTTAGTAAATACTAAAACAACAGCAACAAAGGAACTGATAACACTATTCATAAACAAAACAAGCTCAGAATAGAAAATGATATGGAACAAAGAAATCGATACCATGGAAAAGCACATAACAAAAATGACAGCAACAAATTCATATTTGCCAATAATTACATATCTGGCAAGGGACTTATTGCTAAGATTTATAGAAAACTCCAATGCCTCAAAGTAAAGGAATTAACAATCCAATTGAAGAATGGGCAGAAGACATGAATAGACACTTCACCAAGGAGGATATTCAGGTGGCCAGCTAATACATGAAGAGATGCTCACAGTCATTGGCCATCAGAGAGATGCAAATCAAAACAACAATGAGATACCATCTCACCCTAGCACTGATGGCAAGGTTCAACAAGACAGAAAATAACAGATGTTGGCAGGGATGTGGAGAGATTGGGACTCTCATACATTGGTGGTGGGACTGTGAAGTGATACAACCCCTGTGGAAAGCAGTCTGACGATTGCTTAGAAAGCTGGAATTGGAGATACCATTTGGCCCAGCAATCCCATTACTAGGTATATATCCTAGAGAGGTGAGTGCCAGGACAGGAAGAGATATATGCATACTCACGTTCATCACAGCACTATTTACAATAGCAAAAAGATGGAAACAACCTATGTGCCAACCAGCAGAAGAGTGGATGACTATGGTACATGCATATAATGGAAGGCTATGCAGCACTAAAGAATAATGTAGAGTCTGCAAAACATCACATAATATGGATGAATTTGGAGGACATTATGCTAAGTGAAATAAGTCAATCACAGAAGGACAAATATAGTATTAGTTTGTTGTTATGGAGGGTCAAAGAAAGGTTTATATATGGAGGGTAACTTTCTTTATTGGTTGCCAGGGAAGGAAGGGAGGAGAGAGAACACTGAAAAAAAAAAAAAATGCATTGACCCATGCCACTTTAGTTTTGTGTATTTCACTGTACATAAATTACATTTCAATCAAATGCATTTTTAAAAAAAGGCTTATAAGTAGCCATCTAAAGTGTAAATATTGGTCTCTCCCAGTCTGAAACAAAGAGTAAAGACAATCAAAGATGCATGGGAACAATTAGTCCAAAGGACCTAATGGACCATGAAAACCTCAGCCTCTAGGACCCTGAGAGCACAAGAATTTAATGATGCCAGGCTACCACTACTAGCTGCTCTGAAAGGGATCACAATAGAAATCCTTAGTGAATGGGAAAATAAAATGAGATCAAACCACAAAATCATTAAAAAGACCAAGTTCCCTGGACTAAGAGAGACTGGGGTAACCCCCAAGACTTTGCACTTAATGATCTTTCAAGACTGCAGCTGAACTCAGTCCCATGGCTCTACTGCAGCCAAGCAAGAGATGGGCCTATAAGGTGAACAGTAACACCAGGGAGGTATGCACACCTTAGAGCAGTTAACCAAATAAGATAAAAAGGGCAGCATTGGCCCAGAGATATAGCTCAAAAGGTGGGAAGACATAGGAAAGAAGAATGAGTGGAAATGGGAAACAAAGACAGGAAGTGGTACAAGTGCTATTACATTGTGGAGATTAGAATCAATATCACAAGATAAAATGTGTATGAATTCTTGAATGGAAAACCAATGTACTCTATAAATTTTCATCCAAATCGCAATAAGAACTGTAAAAAAAAAAAAAAAAGAAGAAGAAGAAGAGAGTTAATGGACTAGGATTGGGAGACAACCTGGAGTCCACTTGCCCTTAGTAGTTATAGTCAAGCAGCATGGTTGTGTACTTTTCTCCAGCATGGTCAGCTATGTGGGTAGAGCAGAGTAGGTGGAGTGTTGAAATAACTAAGGATATGTTTTAGCCCTAGGCATAATTGTTGCAATTAAACTTTCAGATCCCAGCTGTGCCATGGAATATGACAGCTATGAATAAGGAGAGGATGATGTGGCAAAAGGAAAATAACATTTACAGGAGTCCAACTCTGTGTCTCAGGAGCCTTAAATCACATGTAAGTCCCACAAAAATGCTGTCAAGTAGGTATTTTCCCCATATTCCATATGAAGAAACTGAGGCTTAGAGATTCACATTTTTTTCCCCAAAAAGCAGCACAGCTAGAAAGCAGAGCAACATGGAGAATTTTTCTGAGACCCTCATAGAATGGACGGGAACGGAGATTTGGTACAGCTACCTGGGGAAAAGCATTGGCTCAGAGTTCAGGCAGTAGCCGAGTCAGCTGGCCAGGTACCAGGACACAGCTTTCTGCCATCAAAACCCCAGGTGGCAGACACAGTCACCAGTTTGGCTGCGAATACATGGCGCCACCACTCACAAAACCACTCATTTACTCCTATAAAACCGTCATCACCTAGCAGGATGCCAAGAAAATCAATCATGACTAAACTCCCAATTTGGTTTGATTCACTGACCACGTGTAGACATGATCATAATGTTTGGTTATCATTCTTCATAATAATCATCTGCAGGTCTGCAGTAACTGTGGGCCTGAGCAAACCAGTGATTTTTGTGTGACTCTGGCATGGAATAAAATTCTTTCTTAGGAATGGGCTGTTCAGTTCATTGGTGACCTCTAATTCCAATAGAGGGTTTGCTAATCTCTGAAAGCTGGAAGAGGCTTTAGAGATAATTGTGCCCAGCCTACTCATTTTGCAGTCAAAGAAACCTGATAGTGTATAAAACGGAGGCATATATTCTAGGATGTTATACTGTCTTAGATACTAACTTCTTAATGAGGACACGCGTGGGAGAAATTCTTCTCAAGGCCACACATTTATTTTTAAAAATATGTACATCTTCTGAATCATTAGTTCTTTTTTTTTTCCTTATATGGACATTGTGTTTTACAAATAGCATGGGCTCAATAACTGTTTATTAAATGTTAAACAAGCTGGCTAGAGGGAATGAAGTCATGTCACCTAGAAAAATTATCAGAAGTCCACATCCCAGCAGTCTTTCTCCCAGACCAGGGTTTCAAGTCCCTAAATGGGAACAGGATGGAGAAATGTGAGGACAGGTGGCAGATTTCATGGAAAAAAAAAAAAAAAAAAACACGTCAAGGTCACTATGACAGACCTGCTGAATCCCCAGTTCCAAGTCAGCTGCAGGTTATGTATTTCTGACTCTGACTGTGAAAAGGCTATTGTTGATGGTTAAGTCACAAGCATGCAAGTGAGCAAGAGCAGGAAAAAAATTATCTTGAACTAACTAAACATTTTAACATAATCCTCTCAATGAGGAGAGAAAGCAGTATTAAAATAGAGGATGAAGGGATTTAAAGACACAGAAAATTGTGTTTTCTTCTTTAAAAACTTTATAATTTTTTACCTGTTTTTCACTTATTATTTGTAAGCATTATGGTAGATACAAATATAGATTAGAGGCACTTCTTAGGTTAGAGTCTAGTAGGAGACAGAAGACATTTACATAAGTTATCCTACTACAAAGCAGCTTACAGTGAATGTCACAGAAATAGTACAAACCAAATGGTGCAAAAACTCAGAAGCACTCTCATAGTTTATCTAGGCTAATTTTTGCAGTAACTCCTCCAGAGAGTATTATGACATCTATTATACAGATAAGGATTCTGGAGGTCAAATGGCTTAAGCGATTTGCCTAATATCCTATAGCTAGAATAGATATTGAGTCTGCAGGAATAGGACATGAAGAATTGACTCAGTGATGATAGAGTCTGTAAAATAGAAGGAAAGACAGGTCTAAGTGATGGAGCGTTGCAATTGTGGAAACCCTGGTGGTGAGAGAACTCTGAGTGATGATAGGGTAGATCTGCATGGTGACAGGCTAGTGGATGTTGAAAGTGGGGTGGTGACAAGTGCTCTTGTTGAAAGGGCACAGGAACTGTGAGATGAGGCTGTCAAGTGGGTCTTCAGCATGAATGGTGAAGCTAGCTAGGTCATAATGTAGACCCTTCTGTCTTTATGAAAAGTGGAAATGCACTGGGATCAGTAGACAGTGAAGACAAGGATGTAGAGAATGCTTATTTACCAGGATTATAATCTGCATCTGATTTGTGATTGTAGCCATAGTACGATCAGATTTAGCCAGTGTGATTACTTAAGGTTCATTAACATAATTCCATCATGCTAATAGTATTGGGTTTCTAGCATTCTAGGAACTAAGGAACTATCAGCTTCCTTTAAGGAACTCTGGTGGCACAGTGGTAAAAACATGTGGCTGCTAACCAAAAGGTCCAGGGTTCGAACTCATCAATTGCTCTAAAGAGAAAGATGAGGCAGTCTGCGTTCCTAAAAATTTACAGCCTTAGAAACCCTATGGGACAGTCCTGCTCTGTTCTATACAATCACTATTAGGCAGAATTAACTCAATGACAGTGGATTTTTAGGTGGGTGATTACAACGCTGAGCTGGATTGCTTTGGAGAATCTGATTCTTGATGAGTACTGTTGGCATGTTTTAAGCTTTGCTATCCCCTATCACATGGACCTGGTGACCATGGGAGACCCATCAAGCAATGCTGCTGGAGTTTTTGGTGTCTTAATTTCATTCCCTTTGCCATTTATCACATTGCTATTGGTTTTTTAGAAACAAATACCCTTGGAAGCGAGAATGGCCAAACTTCATCTCACTTACTTTGGTCATATAATCAAAAGGGACAATTCTCTGGAGAAGAATACCCTGCTTGGTAAAGTAGAGGTTAGCAACAACAAGGTTGGTTTTCTTGTCTATCTTTTCCCTAGACCATTGCTATTTGTGGCCAGGGACTATGTCTTGTTAATTTTCTCATGCATTAGCATAGTCCCTAGCATAAACTTGTTGTTGTTATTGTTAGGTGCCATCGAGTTCAACAGAACAAAACAGTGCCTAGTCTTGTGCCATCTCCACAATCCTTGCTATGCTTGAGACAATCATTGCAGCCACTGTGTCAATCCATCTCATTGAGGGTCTTCCCCTTTTTTGCTGACCCTCCACTTTACCAAGCATGATATCCTTATCCAGGATTGGTCCCTTCTGACAACATGACCAAGGTAGGTGAGATGAAGTCTGGCCACTCTCATTTCTAAGGAAAATTCCAGCTATACTTCTTCCAGGACACATTTGTTCATTCTGCTAGCAGTCCATGGTATTTTCAGTATTCTTTGCCAACACCACAATTCAAAGGCATCAACTCTTCTTTGGTTTTCCTTATTCATTATCCAGTTTTCACATGCATGTGAGGCTATTGATAATACCATGGCTTTGGTTAAACGAACCAAACCAAACTCCCAGCCATCGAGTTGATTCTGGTGCATAGTGAGTGACCCCCTTTGGGTATCAGAGGTGGTAAATCTTTATGGAATTAGATTGCCCAGTCTTCCTTCTGCAGAGTGGGTGGTGGGTTTGAACCACCAGCTTTCTGGTTAGCATTCAAATGCTTAGGCAGGTGCACCTTAGTCCTTAAGTGAAATTTTTGCTCTTTAACATTTTAAAGAGGTCCTTTGCAGCAGATTTGCCCAAGGCAATACAATGTCAGATTTCTTGACTGCTGCTTCCATGGTGTTGATTGTGGATCCAAGTAAAATGAAATCCTTGACAATGTTAATCTTTTCTCCATTGATCATGATGTTGACTATTGGTCTAGTTGCATGAAATTTTGTTTTCTTTATGTTGAGGGATAATCCATAGATCTTCATCAGTAAATGCTTCAAATCATCTTCACTTTCAACAAGCAAGGTTGTGTCATTTGCATATTACAGGTTGTTAATGAGTCTTCCTTCAATCCTGATGCTATGTTCTTCTTCATATAGTCCAGCTTCTCAGATTATTTGCTCAGCATACAGATTAAATAAATATGATAAATGGATACAACTCTGACGCACATCCTTCCTAATTTTAAACCATGCAGTATCTTATGTTTTGTTCGAATGACGGCCTCTTGGTCTATGTACACGTTCTTCATAAGCACAAGTAAATGTTCTGGAAATCTAATTCCTCACAATGTTATCCATAATTTGTTATGAGCCACACAGTTGAATGTCTTTACATAATCAATAACACACAGGTAAATGACTTTCTGATATTCTTTGCTATCAGCCAAAATCTATCTGATATCAACAGTAGCACTTTGTTCCTCGTCCTCTTCAGAATCCAGCTTGAATTTCTGGCAGTTCCAAGAATTATCTTCAACAATTATGATAGTTTCCACATTCTGGTGGATCACCTTTCTTTGGAATGAGAACAAATACAGATTTCTTCCAATCAGCTGACCAGGTGGCTGTATTCCATATTTCTTGGCATAAACGAGTAAGGGCCTCCAGTACTGCATATGTTAATTGAAACATCTCAGTGGGTATTCCATCAATTCCTGGAACCTTGTTTTACACCAATTCCTTCAGTGGAGCTTGGACTTCTTCCTTCAATACCATTAGTTCATGATTATATGCTACTTCCTGAAATACTTGAACATAAAGTTTAATCAAATAGTTGAACATCATTGGTACAGTGACTCTGTGTATTACTTCCATCTTTTTTTTTTCTGATGCTTCCTGCATTGTTCAATATTTTGCCCATAGAATTCTACAATATTGAAACTCAAGGTTTGAATGTTTTCTTCAGTTCTTTCAGCTTGAGAAATGTTGAGTATATTCTTCCTTTTTGATTTTCTAACTCCAGGTCTAACTCCAGCTTTGCACATTTCATTATAACACTTTACTTTGACTTCTCAAGTTGCCCTTAACATCTTCTCTTCAGCTCTTTTATTTTATCAATTCTTTCATTTGCTTTAGGTACTCTCAAGAGCAAGTTTCAGAGTGTCTTCTGATATTCATTGTGGTCTATTATTCCTTTTCTGTCTTTTTAATGACTTTTTGCATTCTTCATGTATGATGTTCCTGATGTCTTCACACAACTTATTTGGTCCTCCGTTATTAGTGCTCAGTGCTTCAAATCTGTTCTTCAGATGGTCTCTCAATTCAGGTGGGATATAATCAAGCTGGTATATTTGCTTTCCTGGATTTGTTTAATTAGCTTCAACTTGAACTTGTACGTGAACAATTGATTGTGTGTTCCATGGTAAGCTCCTAACTTTGTTTAACTTCTCCATCATCTCTTGTCACAAATGTATTCGGTCTGATTCTTATGTGTTCCATCCAACGAGGTTACTGTGTATAGCCACTATTTATGTTGTTGAAAAAAGGTATTTGCAATGAATAAGTCATTGGCCTTGCAGAATTCTGTTATGTGATCTCCAGTGTCATTTTTATCACTAAGGCCATATTTTCCAGCAACCGATGATTCTTCTTTGTTTCCAACTTTTGCATTCCAATCACCAGTAATAATCAACACACCTTGATTGCATGTTTGGTCAATTTTAGACTGCAGAAGTCCATTTCAGCTCACTAGTGTCTATGATATCTATCTTTGTGCATTAGCTTTCATTTTTGACTATTTTCAATTTTACTAGATTTATATTTTGTACATTCCGTGTTCTAATTATTAATGAATGTTTACATCTATGTATTCTCATTTTGAGTTGTGCCCCATCAGCAAGTGAAGGTCCTGAAAGCTTTAATCCCTTCATGTCATTAAGGTTGACTCTACTTTGAAGAGGTGGCTCTTCCCCAGTTATATTTTGAATGCCTTCCAACCTGAGGGGCTCATGTTCTGACACAATATCAGACAATGCTTCAGTGTTAGTCATAAAGTTTTCCAGTAATATATCGGACAGTGTTTCACTGTTACTTATAAGAATTTCAGTGGCCAGTTTTTTCATAAAGGATGTCCCCTTCCTTCTTCCCAGTCTGTCTTAATCTGAGAGCTCTGCTGAAACCTGTCCACCATGGGTGACCCTGTTGATATTGGAAATACCAGTGGCATAGCCTCCAACTTCACAGCAATACACAAGTCACCACAATGTGACAAATTGACAGATGAGTGGTGGAGTAAATACTTAGGGATCAGTAAATGTTTGTTGAATTAATCAAGTAATATTTAAACGGAGACATGAAACAAGATCAATATTTATCGGGTGACCTGACGGGGGAGGAATACAGAGAAGTGAGAATTATTTCACTCAGAAAGTGTTATGGGCACCACCTTGAAGGAATAACATAACAGTTCCGAATGCCTTTATAACATAGTGAGTAGAAACACTGGCTTTGGAGTCAAAGGCTTGGTTGGTTTCAAACGATAGCTCTATGCCTTAACAGAGAAATGGTCTTGGGCTACAATTCAGAAGAGAGAGGGGAAAACTATTCTATTCTATGGAAGGAGAAAAGAGAAAGAAAGGAGAGTGTCAACATTTTCCACCTAATATTCTCAGTCACTAAATGAGACAGATTAAGACTGATAATTTTGCTTGCTTATAGGGATTTTTGGAAGCTCTGGTAGCACAGTGCCTAAGGCACTTGACTGCTAACCAGAAGGCTGGTGGTTCAAACCCATCAGCCACTCCTCAGAAGGAAGATGGGGCAATCTACTTCCATAGTGATACTGCCTCGGCAACCCAAGGAGGGGTCCCTATGAGTCAGGTCCGACTTGACAGCACATAACAACAACAACAACATAGGGATTTTATTTTTCTAAAACATATTTGACAGAATTTGTGGGAATACAATTTCTCTGGTATGGGGAAACAAAGACAGGTAGACTGTCTAACACTATACCACAAAAATTAGCAAAAATTTTAATAAAATTTTCTAAACTAGAATAACATTTTGACTTATAGCACTATGAGACTCAAACTAAATCATATTATAAAAGTACTTTGTAAACTGTTACTTGCCATACAAAAATCAGTGGAAAGCACATATGAATTTAGAAGACTTGGGCAAAATTATCCGTCATCTCACTTAGTAGTTATGTGGACTTCAGCAAGTTATATAATCTCTGTGAACTTCAATTCTGAGATTAACAGTAATACTGACCCCATTGGCTATTTATAATGACCAATAGAAATAATAAGCATGAAAACATTCTTTGAAGATGATGATAATGATGATAATTTCAATAAATATTTTAGTAGATACATGTTTTCATTTCTCTGTCAAAAGGGAAAGTGAGAAAATGATAATATGTGGAAAGAGCTGGAAAGGCAATACCAATTTTTGTATTTGTGATTCAGCATGCTGTAGAGACAGTCTTATATCTAGATCCTGATTCAACCAGTTACAGTTTGTGTGATTTGGGGATAGCTTGTATCATCTCATTGAACCTCAAGTCCTTCATCTGGCAAATGGGCATTGTTCTTATTGTTAGTTGCTGCTGAGACAATTGTAACTGATGGTGACCCCATCCATGTGTGCAGAGTAGAACTGTACTTCATAGGGTTCAATCAAGTCTGTGACCTTCCAGAAGCAGACTGTCAGGCTTGTCTTGCGTCTGAGTGGTTTAAAACTGCCACCTTCTGGCTCGTAGTTGAGGGCTTAACCATTTACACCACTCAGGGACTCCCAAAACGGGAATAATAAAGCCCATTTTGCAAGATTTTTTGAAGCAGAAAATAATATGAAATATTTTATACAAAATAGCCATTTACTAAAGATGAGTGCTGTCATCATTATTCTTTTCTTCGTTACCATTACCACCATAATTTTTATCAGACTTTGCATTTTTCTCCTTCTGAAATTTTCAACCAGGCAGTGATAGAGACAGAGACCTGTTACCAACCAAAAGCGAGGGTGGAGGCTCTGTGTTTCTTACAAAGCTGTTGATGTACTGAGAGGAAGCCCCAATTTAAAACATGTAGGTTTGTCAATTTCTTCACTATGCTATTAAAGTCCTCATAAAGTTTGTAGGTTCAATTTCTTCCATTAAATAAAAGGAAGGCAACAAGAATCAAAGTTTTGTCAATGCAAAAGTGAGTGACTTCAAAAAGATAAAGAGAATGCAGAAATTCATTCAGAAAACTCAAAGTCAATGGTTATTTCTATAAAGTATTCAAAACTTGATTTTTGTATTTGAGGTCATTGCATAGAAGGTGCTAAATAAATAGGAACTATCATTTGGCAGTCTTAATGACTGCTACGAAAGTGTCTGAACACTGAACAATATCCAGAGAGTAAGCAATTTAATAAACTAGCAATTGCTCATGCAAGGGCAATTACCCCCATTTTGGTTTAATTATTAATATGATTTTTTATAACCTCAACTTTAGCAAACAATCTCATTGTAATGAAGAAGAAAGTATGAAATGCTACATGCTATGATGTTACAAAATGACTATTTTATTAATATTATGGAGCTCCTAAGAATATTCAGCTAATAATATCTCTTGAAGCCTCGAAATTCTCTGCCTTTATCCATAGGGAAAATCAGAATTGGAAAAGCCAATTCAATACTGGCAGACATGTATAGAGTAACTTCAGGAGCACCAGAGACTCTTTTTTTTCACATATATTTCTTTCAGAGTCTAAGATGGTATTTGAAGTTCCAAATTTGTGCAAAGAAGAAAATGTTCCTGAACCACAATTTGGAAGGCTGAATATTGAAGAATCACAATTGTGGAAGAATGAAAATACTTATTATCTGACGGCTAGAGTGTGAAATAGGAAAGAGACTAAAAGATGAAGGGGAAAACTTAAAAACCAATTCTACTCTCTTAATAAAATTGTATAAGGCATCCTTGAAAGTAGACTAGAGTGTGAAGGCCCATCTTCCCTAGACACCACTGTAGCATCAAGTGAAACATTCAAGACCACAGTACTGGAACCAGTCTCCTACTCTGACTACCTACCCAGCAAGCCTCCCATTCCTGATTATTCAGACATGTTCAGAAGTCTGATCTTCCTGGCTCATTGCTTAACTCCAAACTACATATTCTCTGTACATCTGTTAATCTGACTTTCACTCCTCTGGACTTGCCTAAATTCTTCTTCTCTGCTTTCTGGAACTTCCACTCTCTAATCAACCAACTCACTCACATGAGCCAATATTATTTCACACTCTCTTCATGAACTTGTATTTCTTGAAAAGTGACCGTATCTTGCAGTTCCTTTCCTGCCAATTGTCTTGTTCTAATATCACTACTCTACTGGTTGGTTCTACATCATCTTGACCTGCACTCTTTGTTCCACTAATTTCCTTACAGTTTATAAATCATCTTCAGAATTCACTTCCTTTCTTATCCTACATAGAATCCATGGTCCATCATAACACAAATAAAAATAATAGTAAGAGAAGAAATGTATTGACTACTCACATAGACCAACCACTTAACGTGAATTAACCCATTCAATACACAAAAGAACCACAGGATATAGGAGCTCTTATTATATGTATCTTTCAGATGAAGCAGTTGAGGAACACAAATGCTAATAACATGTCCAAGGCACAAAACTAGCAAAAAGGACAGAGTCTACCATCAGATATCAACACTTTTAGCCGCTATACAATATTGCCCAATTACTCACTTGCATAAATCCTCAATTCCCCTTTTCCCAGGGTAACATCAAAGAGAAAACTAAAAATTTTTTTATTTACCAACCTCCTTGGCCCCATCCTACCCAAAATTACTATATCCCACTCCCATTTTCCAAGTCTGTAATATCACTCCTAACCCCCTCATATAGATATTTTGCAGCTACCACTACTTGCCCCTCTCCCCTGTCTCCCCTGATTTCTTGCCTGTCTCCCCTGATTTCTTAAAAAAAAAAAACAGAAATCAGTCTTGTGTTAACTCAAGTGACCATCTTCTCTGTGCTACACCTGAGAAGATTCTGTACACTGCCTGGAAAATCTACCCTTTGTTTCCTGATCTCTAAGAGGACTATTTCTTACCTTTTCCTCTTTGTCCTCTTCTCATTAGTCATTCCTCTCTTTCTTCCCTACCTTCATTCTCATCTGATAATCTCAACTCATACTGTATTTAGAAATCCTAAATTGTCATTCAGAATCTCCAGATGACCCTATCACTACTCTACAAAACTATCTGCATCTACATCTTATGTTTGACTTTTTCATTCCTGTTACAGTGGAAAATTTTTTCTATTTTTCTAAGACTTTTTCTTCCATTTGGGTTCTGAATAATTTTCTCTCTCACCTTTCTCTGCATCCTCTTGCTCATTTTGCATAATAAAATTCTCCCCCTCTAATGGGATCAACCATTATATAGAAAGTCTCTGCTTTATCTTATCCTTCTCACTTGGCACATAGCTTCTCCACTCCTCTTCACAGTCAAAATGTTCAAAGGAGTTTTCTACATTCTTTCCCCACTTCCTCACCTCCCTATAGCTCTTCAAACTATTTTTATCTGGTTCCTTCCCCCAGCATGCCCCCAAAACTATGATTGTCAAGGTTACCAAAGACTGAAACTAACAGTTACTTCTTCCACATCTTGTTTCTTTCCTTTATAAAATGTTCTCTTCTCTTGGCTTTGAGTTAATCTCATTCATTTCTCCTTCCTCTAAGGTCATTCTATTAAGCATTTTTTGAAAGCTACTTCTCTTTTGCTTCACCTCTAAAAACTGAAGTTTATAAACACTAGATTCTGGTCTCTTTCTTTTCCTCGTTTCTCAATATGTAATCTAGCTGAGCTCACCTATTCACATAATTTTAAATACTACCACTGTATTCACAATTCCTCATTTATATTCTCAGCCAATGCTTCTTTCCTGAGATGTCTTATATACCCAATGGTTTACTTGACATCTCTGTTTGATATCTCATTGTTACCTAAACTTTAACATATCTCAATTGAAGTGTACAATCTCCTTTTCCTTCATTCGAGTCTGTTTCTATCTGAATCTCTATCATTTAAATCTGATAGCAGAACTAACTACCAGTTGTTCAAGGTAAACTTAGTTGCATCTTTGGTCTATCCTTCTCGATAAGCCCAAACTCCAATCTATCATCAAGTCCTATAGTTTCTCTCCATCTCCATTGCCTCATATTAAGCTACCATCATCTCCTACCTAGACTACTAAATAGGCCCTTTATGAGATTTCATTCTCATCTGTCTGAAAACAGTGTCTCATACAATAGATTAATATAAAACCATGTTTATCTTTACGAATCTATTTACTAAACTTCTTGTTTCTTAGAAACTCTGCATTACCTGACTACAACCCAACCTTCCATTCTCATTTGAGGTCACTGCCCCCTCATCCAATAGCCTTCAGTCACTTCAGCCTCTTTCACTTCCTTGAACATTTAATATTTTTTTCCTACTTCTAGTACTGTCATTCCTTCTGTCTGAAATATTTTTCCCTACTCTTCACACATTAGTTCCTTAGCATTCTTTAGGTCTCTACTTAAAATCTTTTAAAAGTCAAACAAGCCTTTCCACCTTATCAACCTAGGTTTTCAAAATGGACCCAGGAAATTAAAGGCATAGTAAGATAAATTTTCCATACTGAAGCACAGAAAGAGAAAAGACTGAACAAAGACACTATGATCTGTGGGACAAAATTAAGTCATCTACCACGCATGTAATTGAAGTCTCAAAAGGAAGGGAGATCCAAAGAAAGTATTTGAGGAAACAATAACAAAATTTTTCCAAACATGAAGCAAACCATATACTCAAAGAAACAAGCACTCAATAAACATCAAACACAATAAACACAAATAAAATCACATTAAGAGATATCATAATCAAATTACTTAAAACCAGGGATAAAAACAGAATCTTATATAGCCAGAAAAAAGAGGGCACATTATGTACAGATGTCTCCTTGAACACTAAGATGTGCCTAACCCAAGCCATGGTGTTTTCAATTGCCCCATATGCATGTGAGAGCTGGACAATGAACAATGAAGACCAAAGAGTTGATGCTTTTGAGTTGTGGTGTTGGTGAAAGAATACTGAAAATATGTTGGACTGCTAAAAAAAACTAACAAATTTGTCCTGGGAGAAGTACAGCCAGAATGCTCCTTGGAAGCGAGAATGGCCAGAGTTTGTCTCACCTACTTTGGTCATGTTGTTAGAGGGACCATTCACTGGAGAAGGATGTCATGCTTGATAAAGTGCAGGGTCAACGAAAGAGGGGAAGGCCTTCAACAAGATGCATTGACAGAGTGGCTGCAGCAATGGGCTCAGGTATAGTAGGGACCATGAGACTGGCCCAAGACGGGGCAGGGTTTCATTCTGTTATACATGGGTCAATTATCAGTTGGAGATGACATAATGGCACATAACAACAGCACAACAACATACAGTGTAATAAAAGTAATAATTATTACTGAGTTCTTATTGGAAACAATGCTAGCCAAAAGACAATAGAATGGCATCTTTAAGGTTCTAAAAGACATAAATAAATAAAATACAGCTGTAAAACCTCAATTTCATATCCAGTGAAAATTTCTTCAAAAAACAAAAATAAAGACATTCACAGACAAACAAATCTGAGAGAATTCATCACTTTAGACCAGAACTAAAAGAAATGTTAAAGGTAGTCTTTAGGCTAAAATAAAATGATCCAAATAGAAACTCATAATTGCACAGAGGAAAATGAAGAGTACCAAAAATGGTAAGTGTATGAGCAAATATAAAACATTTTGCTTTAAAGTGCCTATTTTAAAAATGATTACTGATTGTTTAAAACAAAAATAAAAAATGGAGGTCACTATATATGTAGAGGTAAAATTTACAAAAAACAATAACACAAAAAATGAATGTAAGAAATGGAGATGAAGTAAAGTTTATACATTCTGTATTACCTACTAAAATAGTATTTGTGAATAGAGCATAACTGAGTTAAAGATGATGTTGTAAATACTAGACCAAAAACTAAAAAATAAAATAGTTATAGTTAATAAGCCTATAATGGTGATAAAATGGAATAAAATAAATTCATTTAAATCATTCAGTGAATGTATAAAACAGAAACGAAGAACAGAGAAGAAGACAAATAGAACCAAATAGGTGATACAAAATTCGACAACACTGATAATTACGTTAAATGTAAATGGTCTAAGCACTACAATTTAAAGAATGAAATTGTCAGAATGAAGCAAGACCCATCTATACACTCTCTGCAAGAAATACATTTTAAGTATAAAGATAAAGATAAGTTAAAAAAAAAAAAGCATGGAAAAAGATTTGTCATGCAAGAATTAATCACAGAAAAGGTGTAACAGCTAGAATAATTTCAGACAATACAGACTTTTGTACCAGGAATATTACCAGGCATAAAGAGATAAAGAGAGATGCTTCTTAATAATAAATAGTAAATTCATTATTAAGACATAATATTCATAAATATGTGTGCCAATAATAAATACAGCTTCAAAATAATTTAAAGAAAAAATGACATAAACAAGGAGAACATTCTGTATCTGTAAGGATATAGAAAACTAAAATAATGTTAATAAGTAACATGGAGAGGGAGTTTTAGTGGCAGAATTCTTGCCTTTTATGCAGGAGACCCAGGCTTGATTCCTGGCCAATACATCTAATAAACAATTACCCAATTGTCATGGTAAGTGGATTGCAGTGATAGTGAATAGGAGCTTCCGGGTTAAGATAAACTAGGAAGAAAGGCCTAGAAATCTGCCCTGAGAATCAGCCAGTGGAAACTGTATGGCTCACAAAGGCCTGCTCTGCAGCTAATTATGGGATGGTGCAGAATCAGACATTATTTTGTTCCATTGCCCACAGAGCTGCCATGAGTCAGGGATCCACTTGACAGCAGCTAACAGCAACAACAACAATCAAGTCACTTAAACTGTTGACAGATATAGAACATTTCACACAATATTGGCAAAATGTACATTATTTTCAAATGTATATAAGACATCCATCAAGGTAAACTGTATGATATGCCATAAAACAAGCCTCAAAATTTTCAAAGATCTCAAGTCATAAAGAATAGGTTCTCTGATCATAATGGAATTAATCAGAAATCATTGTTGAAATGTACCTATAAAATCTCCAAATATTTAGAAATTAAACAACACATATCCAAATATCATATGGCTTTAAAATAGAAATCGTAAGAAAAAATTTTAAATATTTGGAAGTAAATAAAATGAAAACACAGCATATCAAAACTCATGGGCTAGATATAAAGAAATGCCTATTGTTCTTAGGTGCCACTGAGTTGGCTCTGACTCATAGCAACCCTATGCACAACAGAACAAAACACTACTCAGTCCTGCACCATCCTCACAATCTTTGCTATGCTTGAGCCCATTGTCGTAGCCAGTGTTTCAATCTATCTTGTTGAAAGTCTTCCCCTTTTTCACTGACCCTCTGTTCTACCAAAGTGCATGGGAATAAGTCTGGCCATTCTGGTTTCTAAGGAGCATTCTAGCTGCACTTCCTCCAGGACAGATTTATTTATTCATCTAACAATCTATGGTATTTCAGAATTCTTTGCCAACTACCACAACCCAAATACATCAATTCTTCTTTGGTCTTTCTTATTTGTTACTCAGCTTTCAAATGTGTAAGAGGTGATTGAAAATACCAGGGCTTGCATCAGGTATACCTTAGTCTTCAAAGTGACACTTTTTCTCTTTAGCACTTTGAAGAGCTCTTTTGAAACAGATTTGGCCAATGAAATGCATCATCTGATTTCTTGACTGCTGTTTCCATGGGCATTGATTGTGGATCTGAGGAAAATGAAACCCCTGATAACTTCAACTTTTTCTCCATTTATCATGATGTTGTTTAATGATCCAGTTGTGAGAATTTTTGGTTTCTTTACGTTGAGGTATAATCTGTATTGCAAGCTACAGTCTTTGATCTTCATCAGAAAGTGCTTCAAGTCTACTTTCCGCAAGCAAGTTTGAATCACCTGAAAATTGCAGGATCTAAATGAGTCTTCCTCCCATCCTTATGCTGTGTTCTTTATATAGTTGAGTTTTTTGGATTATTTGCTCAGCATAAGATTGAATAAGTATGGTGAAAGGATATAACCCTGATGCACACCTTCCCTAATTTTAAGACATGTAATGTATCCCATTGTTCTATTCGAACAACAGCCTGTTGGTCTATATACAATTAAGTGTTTCTGGAATTTCCGTCTTTGCAATGTTATCCATAATTTGTTATGATCCACACAGACTAATTCCTTTGCATAGTCTACAAAACACAAGTAACTGGCTTTCTGGTACTCTTTGCTTTCAGCCAAAATCCATCTGAAATTAGCAATGATATCACTCATTCCATACCCTCTTCTGAATCTGACTTGCATTTCTGGAAGTTCCATGTCAATATACTGCTGCAACCATTTTTGAATTATCTTCAGCAAAAGTTTACATGTATGTTGCATTAACAATATTGTTCAAAAATTTCTGGATTCAGTTGGATCACCTTTCTTTGGAATGGACATA
The DNA here is from genome assembly GCF_000298275.1 of Orycteropus afer afer. Lineage (NCBI taxonomy): Eukaryota > Metazoa > Chordata > Mammalia > Tubulidentata > Orycteropodidae > Orycteropus > Orycteropus afer. The sequence continues at coordinate 11,469,232 of NW_006921631.1, read as the reverse complement.
AATATGGATCTCTTCCAGTCAGTTGGCCAGGTAGCTAGCTGTCTGTCTTCCAAAGTTCTTGGCATAGATGAGTGAGCACCACCAACCAGTGTTTCATATGTTTGTTGAAACATCTCAGTGGATATACCATCATTTCCTGGAGCCTTACTTTTCACCAATTCCTTCCATCAAGTGGTAGACTTGTTTTAATTTTCTTCATCTTCAATTTGAACTTGCATATGAGCAATTGATGGTCTATTCCACAGTCAGCTCCTGGCCTTGTCCTGACTGATGATATTGAGATTCTCTGTCATCTCTTTCCACAGATGTAGTCCACTTGATTCCTGTGCATTCCATCTGGTGAGGTCCACATGTAGAGTCATCATTTATGTTGTTGAAGGTTGGTCTCACAACAATCTAGCATGTGGTCCCTGCAGTCATTTTTTATTACCAAGGCCTTATTTTTCAACAACCAATGCTTCTTTATTTCCAACTTTTGCATTCTAATCACCAGTTATTATCAAAATATATTGATTGTATATTTGGTCAATTTCAGACTGCAGAAGGTGGTAAAAATCTTCAATTTTTTCATTTTTGGCTTTAGTGGTTGGTACATAAATTTGAATAACAGTGGTATTAACTGGTCTTATTTGTAGGCATATGGATGTTATCCTATCACTGACTGCTGTATGTAATATATTCCAGCAATATATCATAAAATGTTTGTCTGCTTTTCGTAAGGTTTATGGTAGCCAATTTTGTCAGAAGTGTATAGCTCTTTCTTTCTTCCCAGGCTGTCTTAGTCTGGAAACTCTGCTGAAACCTGTCCAGCATGGCTGACCTCGCTGATATTTGAAATACAGTAGCTTCCAGCACCACAGCAACAAGTACAACAAACTTACAGACCAGCGGTGGGAAGAAAAGTCTAGAAGAACAATTACAGTTTTAAATGCTACTATTGGAAAAATAAAGGTCAATATAAGTGATCTGAATTCTCTTCTTAAGAAGAGTAGATTCAACTCAAACTAACTAGAAAGGAAGAAAACAAGTTAAGAGTGAAAATTAATGAAATAGACAATACACAACCAAAATACAAAATCAATGAAAAAAAATCTACTTTAAAAAAAAATTGATGAGCCTTAAGCTAACGTGTCATCACAAATGAGTGTTCAATTTTGAAAAATACTTTTTTGTACCTTCTGAGATAATCATGTAGATTTTCATCTTTATTTTATTCTTAAAAGACCATTAAGAAAATGAAAATGCAAGCCACACACTGGAAGAAAATATCTGACAATATTTACATCAGAGAAAGAATTGATATGCAAAATACATGAAGAATTCTTGGAACTCAATAATAGGAAGACAAACAATCCAGTTAAAGATAAGTTGACAAAATAATTAAACAGACACTTCACAGAAGAGATTTGAGTGGCCAATAAGCACATGAAAAAATAAATCCTCAAGAAAACAAATTGAAACCCCAGGGGACTAGTACTAAATTCCCATTAGAATGGCTAAAATTATAAAGACTGACCTTACCATCTGGTGGTAAAGATGAGCAACCGAAACTTTCACTTACTGATGTTGTTGTTGTTGTTATGTACCGTCGAGTTGGACCTGACTCATAGCGACCCCTTCTTGGGTTTCCAAGGCAGTATCACTATGGAAGTAGAATGCTCAACCTTCCTTCCGAGGAGTGGCTGGTGGATTTGAACCTCCAGCTTTGTGGTTAGCAGTCAAGTGCCTTAGCACTATGCTACCAGAGCTCCTTTACTGCTGTTGGAAGTGTAAAATAGTAAAACCACTTTGGAAAATAGTTTAGCAGTTTCATAAAAAGTTAAACATACACCTACTCTAGATCCAGCAATTCCATTCATAGATATTACTCAACAGAAATAAAACTTTATGTCCTAAAAAGATTACAAGACTGTGCATTGACACTTTATTCATAATAACTCAAATCAGAAATAATCCAAATGTCTAACAATAGTTGAATGAATAAATAAACTGTAGTATATTCTTATAATGGAATGCTGCTTGGCAATTAAAAGGAATGATTACTGATATATACAATCACATGAATGAATCTCAAAAACACCACGCTGAGCAAAAGAAGCCAGACACATGGAGTACCCTCTTTATGTATCCAGTTATATGAAATTCAAAAACAGAAAAAACAAATCCACAGAGTGACAAAAAGCAGATTGGGATTGTCTGCAGCCAGAGATGAGGAAAATGACTGCAAATTGTCACAAAGATCTTTTTGGCTTGATGCAAATATTCTATAGGTTGATTGTCATTGTTGTTAGGGGCCATCGAGTCAGTTCCAATTCATAATGACACTATGTACAACAGAAACAACACTGCCTGATCCTGCGCCATTTTCACAATCATTGCCATGCTTAAGCCCATCATTGTAGCCATTATGTCAATCCATCACATTGAGGGTCTTCCTCTTAAAAAAGGAGGACCCTACACTTTACCTAGCATGGTATCCTTCTCTGGGTACTGGTCCCTTCTGACAGCATGACCAAAATACAAAATAAAAAGTTTGCCCATTTTCACTTCTAAGAAGCATTTGGACAGTACTTCTTCCAAGGTAGATTTATTTGTTCCTCTAGCAGCCCATGGTACATTCAGTATTCTTCACCAACATCACAAATGCATCAATTCTTCTGCTTCCTTATTCATTGTCTAGTTTTCACATGCATATGAGGCTCTTTTCTTTAAGATGAGTTGTAATTCATACTGAAAGCTATAGGCTTTGATCTTCATCAGTAAGTGCTACAAGTCTTTACTTTCAGCAAGCAAGGTTGTGTCATTTGCATGTCAGAGATTGTTAATGGGTCTTCCTCCAATCCTGATGCTGTGTTCTTTTTCATATAGTCCAGCTTTTCAGATTATTTGTTCAGCATACAGGTGAAATAAGTATGGTGAAAGGATACAACCCTGACACACTCCCTTCCTGATTTTAAACTATGCAGTACCCCCTTGTTTGGTCTGTGCACAGGTTTCTTATTAGCACATTTAAGTGTTCTGCACCTCCCATTCTTCTCAATATTATCCATAATTTCTTATGATCCCCAGTCTAATTCTTATGCATAGTCAATAAAATGCAAGTAAACATCTTTCTGGTAGTCTTTGATTTTAGTTAAGATCCATCCATCTGACATCAGCAATGATATCCCTCGTTTCATATTCTCTTCTGAATCCAGCTTGCATTTCTAGAAGTTCCCTGTCAATATACCACAGCAAATGTTTTTGAATTATCTTCAGCAAAATTTTACTTGTGTGTGATATTAATGATATTGTTCAATAATTTCAGCATTACTATTACTTCATCCACATCATTAAGATTGACTCTACTTTGAGGAGACAGCTCTTCCCCACTGCCTTCTAACCTGAGGGGTTCATCTTCTGGCACTATATCAGACAATGTTTCAAGGCTATTCATAAAGTAATATATCAGACAGTGTTATTTTCACTAACCAACTCTTTGAGAAGTGTGTGGCTCCTTCCTTCTCAGTTTGTCTTAGTCTGGAAGCTCCTCTGAAACCTGTTCACCATGGGTGACCCTGCTGGTATTGGAAACTGGTGGCATAGCCTCCAGCCTCACAGTAACATGCAAACACCACAAACTGACAGATGAATGGTGGATATGTTGATTAGGATGGTGATTTTACAAGTATATATATTTGTTAAAACCGAAAGAACTGTGTCTTTATTGTTAGGTGCTGTCAAGTGGGTTCTGACTTATACAGAACAAAACATTGTTTAGTGTTGAGCCATACTCATAATTACTGGCAGGCTTGAGCCCATTGTTTCAGCCACAGTGTCATTCCATGTTGCTGAGGGTCTTCCTCTTTGTTGCTGACTATCTACTTTACCAAGCATGATATCCTGCTCCAGGAACTGGTTCCTCCTGAAAACATGACCAAAGTATAAGAGGCACAGTCTTGTCATCCTTGCTTCAAAGGAGCATTTGACTGTACCTCACCCAAGACAGATTTGTTTGTTTGTTCTTATGGCAGTCCATGGTATATTCAATATTCTTCACTCACACTATAATTCAGCATGCATGTGAGGTGATTGAAAATTTTATATATATATATATATATATATATATATAAGTGTGTATATATATATACATACATATATATACACACACTTTCACATACATATACATATATACATGCCATAAAGTTTATCCAGGCCAGACACTTATACAGTTGCCCATCTTAGAGAGGACTTTGCTCTGTGGTTTTCATGGCTGCCTTTATCTGCCTTTGAATTTGTAGCTTCCACCATTCAGATGTCCCAAGTTAGGTCAACTGATTATGCAGTTACCTTCTAAATAGAATGTTGCTCCTTATTGTGGTTATCTAGTGCCACTCTGACAGGAATATACCACACATGGGAAGGTCTTAACAAAGAGGAGTTTATTCTCTTACAGTATGGAGGCTTTAAGTCCAAGTTCAAAGTGCCAGGCTCTAGAGGCTGTGTGAGAGCCCCTTGAACTTGGGCTTCAGCTCTGCCTCTTGCTCTCGGCCCACTGAAGCTAGAAGCATCTCTTCACTCAGGCAGCTACTGGCTGCTGAGGCTAACAAGCCCAAGGTCAACAAGTAAAATGGCACAGTCCAGATATTACCAAACCACATGGCAGGTCATTAATTCAAGTCCCAAGATCAGCAGGGCATGGCAAGCTGCTGAACAATGACATGGTACATGCAGGGTCCAAGCATGCCATAAGCTAGAGACTATCCCCAAGGCTTCTTCTCCTTATGTACAGGAAGCAGACCACATCTCAAAGGCAGCTAGCTTGCTACTAGCTACTAGCTTCTGGTAGATCCCACCATGGAATTGATCACCAGTCTCATCATTGGGAATAACTACCAACAGCTGCCCAGCCACTCAACCAGACCCAGCCAAGTTGACATAAAAATTTAACTATGACAATTCCATCCCTTCTCAACTTGGCACCTGTAGAGATCTTCATTGGGTGGCATCTGTACAGATCTCTCTCACCAGATGGCTCCAGCCCACTAGTTCCTCTAAATAATGACCTCACCCTCTTGGCCTGGTAGGCCCCATTCCTCTCCCTCTTGGGCATGGCAGCCCTGCCCCCTCACTCTTGGGCAGCAGCTGTGACTCCATCCCACTAGCTCACATGAACAAACAAACCCACATTCCAGAACCGAGTTGGTGAAGGTCTAACTCTTTGAAATCTAGGGGGCTATGGTGGTATCACTCCCACAGGCCTTGGTTCTATCCTTTGAGACTGAGGCAGCTCTGCTTCCCGGTTCCTTAGTCTCTCCACTTCTACCGATGAATGCCCAAGGGCAACTCACTCAGCCAGAAATTTTTCTGCCCAAGCACACAGTTTTCTTGCTTCATGGGCCAGCCAAACTGCTACTTCATTTTATGCTGGTCTCTTCACGAATTAATGTCTGAAAGCAACCTACTCTGCCAGGAAACCACCTACACAATGGCACCCGGCTTTCTCCTCCATGGGCTGGTAAGCCTGTTGCTGTTTAATGCCGGTCTCTGGGCTCTGCTACTGCCCTCTTTCATGCTGGTCTCTCTGCTGGTATCTCTCTGCCAGTCTCTTGGCTCTTCCTGCTGTCTCTCAGGCCACATGTCAGGGTCTCTCTGCCAAGGTCAGGTCAAGGATGCATTCCACTCCTGTTTCCACATTTTAGATATCTGTCAGAGCAGTACCCCACTATCTCGGTATCATATTCTGTTCTGGTTACCTAGTGCCACTCTGACAAGAATATACCACAAACGTGAATGGCTATAACAAATAGGGGAGCTCTGGTAGCATAGTGCCTAAGGCACTTGACTACTAACCAGAAGGCTGGCGGTTCAAACCCACCAGCCACTCCTTGGAAGGAAGGTTGGGCAATCTACTTCCGTAGTGATACTGCCTTGGAAACCCAAGGAGGGGTCGCTATGAGTCGGGTCTGACCCAATAGCATATAACAGCAACAACATAACAAACAGGAGTTTATCCTCTCACAGTTTGGAGGCTTTAAGTCCAACTTCAAAGTGCCAGGCTCTAGGGCCTGTGTGAAAGCCCCTTGATCTTGGGCTTCAGCTCTGCCTCTTGCTCCCTGCCCACTGAAGCTGAAGCATCTCTTCACTCAGGCAGCTACTGGCTGCTGAGGCTAACAAGCCCAAAGTCAACAAATAAAATGGTGCAGTCCAGATGTTACCAAACCACATGGCAGGCCATTAATTCAAGTCTATTTTAAGTCTCCCAAGGTCGGGAAAGTATAGCAGGCTGCTGAAAAATGACATGGCTACATGCAGGGTCCGAGTGTGCCATAAGCTAGAGACTGTCCTCAAGTCTTCTCCTTATATACAAAAAGCTGACCACATCCCAAAGGCAGCTACTCAACTGCTTGTGATAGATCCCACCATGGAGTTGATTGCCAGTCTCATCATGGGGAATAACTACCACCAGCTACCCAGCCACTCAACCAGGCCCAGCCAAGTTGATACATAAATGTAACTACCACACTCCTATTTGCAAATAAATTACTATACTGATGAAAGTTGCTGTAAGGTAAGGAATTCCCATGAGATTGAAAAGAGCATAGTTGGTCTTTGTCTTCAAACATACCAAGTTTCCAAACCTGCTTCCTTCGCTTAGCCATTTCACTTCAAACGTATTTAATTACTCTGAACCTAATTTTCTGTATAATAGACATAACAATGCCCAACTGACTGTATTGTAAGAATTAAAAAGATTAAAAGAAATGTAGAAACTGAGAAGTGGCAGTGCTTAATAAAGCTTAGCGTTCCTTTCTATGCCTCATCCTACCCCACTTGTTTCCCACACTTGCTTCCCTTCTTGAATATAAATGTAGAACTGTCTCTAGTTACCTTGCTTAGCTTTCTGCCTTTTCTGAAAATCTCTAGCAAGAGACAGATGAATTAACACTAAGGTTAATTCTTCTGGACTTGGGGGTCTCCCTTCCCAGAGCCTGTAAGCTAAAACAGAAGTTCTTATCCTGCACCCTTCTAGGAATCAGAGAACTCTAAGCTAGAGAAAGAAGTCTGGGTTTTAATGATTATGTCCCACACATGCCATGTAACCTTAAACAAGGCACTGAATCCCACTGAACCTATTTCCTCAAAAATAGGTTTTGGAAAAATCTTATAGCAATTCCTGCCCTGCTACTCTCACGACATGCTCATAATCCAAAAGTGAGATCACCTACTTTAAAAACTGCAAATGGCTTTATAGTCACATTCATATTTTGTGTGTCAAAAACTTAAGCTAACCAGATGCCATAGAGGTGAATCCATGGGTGTCATAGTATAACTATGCTCCATAGGATTTTCAATAGCTGTGATCTTTCAAAAGTAGATTGCCAGGCTTTTCTTTCAAGATACCTCTGGGTGGATTCAAACTGGCAGCTATTCAGGCAGTAGCCAAGTGCTTAATGATTTGAGCCACTCAGGGACTCCAACTTTCTGTATAAATTTCTTACAATTTAACCAGTAGTCAGCGTATTTTGCTTTTACATACTTTTTTGGCTTCATTACATATTTCACTTAGGCTTCTTTTCATTTTAAATAGGTTTTGTGTTGCATACATTTGCTTGGGCAAAATATTTTCTTAAAAACATAAAGATTTTGCAGAACATTGAGCAGACTGGGAAATTTCTGCCAGTCCTGCAATTGTCAGTGATAGTTAAAACTTACTCGTAGGTCTGACCATTTTCTAGGGTTAATGCATTACTCTAATCCTCTGTGAACTGCTATCTGATCATTAATATTGGTAGCCAAATTGTTTTTGGCTCTGCTGTCTAGCATTATCTCTCTCCATATTGATGTGTAGTTCTGAATTGAGTAGGTACAGGCCCTACTTCTTCATGCTAAATGGCTCTGTAAAAATTGAATTTTCCATAAAAATGTTCCAGGGAGTGTGAAAATCAAGACAGCATTAAGATGAAGGCATTACTGAAGGATTTGGTAACATGGAAAGCCAGACCATAGGCAAAAGGATTGTGGGACCTGCAATCAGCTCAAATACTTTTGGAAACATCTCATCCAGTGTCAGCAGATCCAATCAATGTATTCAGTAGCGTGCAAAGGAATTGGTTCAGGTACTAAGATCCCACTCCCCATAGTGAGTCATGCAAAATACATGGGCTTCTTGCATCATTATCTTGCAATTTTAAATGTATGTGTTGGCAAATATTTTAGAATTGCAATTCAGATCATTTCTTTCATATTTTGTAATGAAGCATCAAGAGATTATTTTAAAGTATAATACAATCTATTTCATAATTAAAACAGCAACAAAATTTATTTAAAGACAATAAAAAAAAAAAAAAACAGTGCCATAGAGTTGATTCTAACTCATAATGACCCTATAGGACAGAGTAGAACTGCCCCATAGGATTTCCAAAGATATAAATCTTTACAGAAGTAGACTTCCTCGCGTTTCTCCCATGGAGCAGCTGGTGGGGTAAAACCACTAAACTTTTGGATGTTGTTGTTGTTATATGCCGTCAAGTTGGACCCGACTCATAGCGACCGCTCCTTGGGTTTCCGAGGCAGTATCACTACGGAAGTAGATTGCCCCATCTTACTTCCGAGGAGTGGTTGGTGGGTTTGAACCGCTAGCCTTCTGGTTAGCAGTCAAGTGTCTTAGCCACTATGCTACCAGAGTTAGTAGCCTAATTATTTAACCACTGTGCCACTAGAGTTGCTTTAAAGACAATAAACATTTCTACTGAAAGGTGGAAGATGCAGTATTGGGGGAATGAAAAGAGGAAAATACACAACAGTTCCCTTTCTCAAGATTTTTCTTCTTTAAGAGACATAGTTAAAACTAAATATTTGCAGATCTTTATATAAAGATATTCTTGATGGCTACATTTTTTCTCTGCTTAAAAAACAAAAGAAAATTTAAGCTTTAAAATAGGTCTACTACATTAGCCAGCTCTGGCTCATGATGAGCTGACATGTAACACAGCACAACGTTGTCCAGTCCTGCACCATCCTCACACTTGTTGGAGCTATTGTGTCACCCTCACATGGGGGGTTTCCCTCATTTTTGCTGACCCTCTGCTTTCACAAACATAATGCCTTTGTGTAGTGATTGATCTTTCCTTGTAACGTGTCTAAAATAAGCCGGATGAATTCTCACCATCTTTGCTTTCAAGGAGCATTCTGGCTGTACCTCCTCCAGGACTGATTGTTGTCCGTAAGGATTCTGTTGCCTAATTTTCAACAGGAGATCACCAGCCCTTTCTTACTAGTCTGTCTTAGTCTGGAAATTCCCCTGAAACCTGTCCACCATGAGTGAGCCTGCTGGTAATTAAGCTATCAGTGGCGTAGTTTCCTGCATCATAGCAACAAGCAAGCTACCACAGTACCACAAATTGACAGATGGGTGCTGGCATTTCTCAACTGTCTTAATTTTTACATTTCAGAAAAAAAAAAAAACCCTCCAACTCTGCTATCAATCTCTTACATTCATTGTCTCTCTTTACATTCACCTCTCTTCCCTGCCTTCCCTCTCTGCCTCCTCTCAAGTTTTCATAGAAAGGATGGGACATCTCCTTTACTCTGTAGAAAGGAGAAATTCTTGAGTGAACACTTTCATCCCTTTCGACTCACTCATCAACATGGAAGAAATGATTATCACATTACTGAGCTTGGGGAGTGCATGACATCCAAGGAGTAAAATATAAAACAAGCCTCACTCTATATTGCTCTGTATTACTCAAAACCGATCTGGCTTTCAGTAAAGTGAACTTTTCTCTGCTTCCTGATCTTCAGTGGTTAGCTCAAGGTTATCTATAAAGCAAGCCGCTCTTCATTTTCTCTGCCTACGTTTGGGGTGGGTACATGCATTTTGCAGCAAGAGGAAGAAGGTATGGCTTGTGTCACCAATCCAGCCTAACCAATTAAAGAGCCAATACTGTGATCCCTATTTGGCTTCTTATCTGCTCTTAATTGCTTAGAAGCCAAAGCAGACACTGGTGAGTGATTAGCATCCCCTAAACACCAATACTTTCCTCTTCCACTGTCTATCTTTTTCCTCTTGCTCTTAATTAATTCTGTGCAACATAATATGTCCTGGGTATCTTTCTATGAAAGAAATTTCTCAAAGCTAAATCCTGGTCATGCTAACAATTCAAAACAGCCTCTTAATAGGAATGTTTCGACTCTTTTTTTCAGTTAATACAGGAAATAGCATATTGTGGGTTTTCCATCATGCCTGCACATGTTGTTGTTGTTGTAGTTGTTAGGTGCCATCAAGTTGGCTCCAACTCATTGCAACCTTATATATAACAGAACAAAACACTGCCTAATCCTGCACCATCCTCACAATCTTTGCTATGCTGAGCCCATCGTTGCAGCTACTGTGTCAGTCCATCTTGTTCAGAGTCTTCCCCTTTTTCACTGACCCTCTACTTTTCCAAGCGTGATATCCTTCTTCAGAGACTGGTCTCTTCTAACAATGTGACTGAAGTCCATGAGATAAAGTCTGGCCATTCTCACTTCTAAAGAACATTTGGGTTGTACTTGTCTTGGCATGTACTGAATACAAAATAACTATTTGTTGAAAGAATACCAGCTACAACAATACTTTTAATAATATGGTCTTAGATCTACAAAAATTGTATATGAGAGTACTTATAGATTTTTTCATCCTAGAGCTCCATATTTCCTGACTTTTAAAAAGTTATTTATAAACGTTTTCAAGTATTGACCATGTGACTCTTACAGTTAGTTATGAAAAATACATGTGCTTTAATTATTTGAGTGGAGCTCTTATTGCTAATCATTCCCTAATCAAAATGAAGCATATTCAAATGGATGCAATATCTCAGATATTAGAAAAAAATTTTCCAAGTCATTCTTTCATTCACTAACCAGTTACCATTGGATTAACTCTGACTCATAGCATCCTCATGTGTGTCAGAATAGAACTGTGTCTCTTAGGGGGTTTATGGCTGATTTTTCAGAAGTAGATCACCAGGATTTTTTTCCAAGACACTTCCAGACAGACTCAAACTGTCAACCTTTTTGTTAGCACAGTAATTGTTTGCACTACTTAGTGATTCCTATTCATTTATTCACTAGACCTTTATCGAATTTTTACTATAAATAAGATACCATATTTGTGTAAACAACAGGGTAAAAAAAGCCATTTCTGCCTACAGGAGCTTACAAGCTAATAAAAGAAATAATTCATATATATAAATGTTTTTAATATAAGGAATTCTTGGTGATCTATGAGCTGCACTTTAGGAGAGTAGAAAGGTAGACCCTTGGGAGATGGAGAAGCTCACTTCAGCCAGACTATTTAGGTAAATCTGAGATAGGAATTAAAGATTTCATGGTAGAGATGTAGAGGAGAAATTTCAACAAGAGGAAATACCATAAGCAGTAACACAGATAAAAATATTTGTAACACTCCAAATTATGGAAAAAAAAAAAAAGCCCAGGTCTGCTGGTCTGATAGACCCTAGTGAAACCCCTGAGACTGTGGCCCTTATCTGCCCTTCAGGTCTGGAACTGAACTCACTCCTGTGGCTTCCAGCCAAATAAAAGACCAGCATATGGGCTGAACACTTCCATCAGGTAGACACATTCCTTGGAGAGATCAATCATGGAAGAACAGAAGGGCAGTGTATGCACAGGGAGACAGCTCAGATGGCAGGAGTGCATGGAGGGAAGGACACAGGGAAGAGGTAACTATGGGGAGGTAGTGGAAGGGGAGCTGTTGCATTGTGGGAAATTACAGTCAATGTCATGAGACAAAGTGTATGTGAACTGCTGTATGGAAAATGAATTTGCTCTGTAAACTTTCACCCAAATCACAATAAAATTTAAAAAAGAAACAAAAAGTAACAGTGCAATTTATAATAGAAAAAAACTTTAAACAACCCAAATGCTTTGTTGTCAGAAGAATGGATATATTAGAAATGGTATATTCATACAATAGACTACCATACAGCAATGAAATTAAGAGCCACCATTTATGCAACAACATAGATGAAGCACACATGTACAATTTTCAGCAAAAACAACCATACACAGAAGAGAACATATTGTACACAATTCCATTTATAAAACCTCTCAAAAGGCAAAATCGATGAGGTTAGAGTCAAGTTGGTAAGTATGGTTACTGTTTTGGTTCTTTAGTGGCACCCTAACAGGAATACTACAAATAGGTGGCTTTAACACACAGGAATTTATTCTCTTACAGTTTAGGAGGCTAGAAGTTCGAAGTCTAAGTGCCAAGCTCTAGGGGCTGGGTGAAGGCCCCTCGACCTTTGGCTTCAGTTCTGCCCATTGCTCCCAGCCCACTGAAGCTGAAGGCTTCTCTTAACTCAGACAGCTACTAGCTGCTAAGACTGACAAACCCAATGCTGACAAATAAAATAGCACAGTCCCAAGATTATCAAACAACACAGCAGGTCACTAGTTCAAGTCCAGAGACAATCTCAAGATCAGCAGACAACATGGCAGGCCACTCACTGATGACTAGGCCAAATGCAGGATCAAAGCATGTCAAAAAGCTCAGAGACCTTTCTCAGTACTTCTCCTTATACACTGGGAGCAGAACACTCAGTTGCTCACTGCAGATTCCACCATGGAGCTGATTACCAATCTCATCATGGGGAATCACTACATACAGCTGCCCAGGACTCAAAACCAGGCCCAGTCAGATTAACACACAACTTAATTACCACAGTTACCTTTGGGGAGAAGAAAGGGTAATGACTGAGAGACGAAATCCTGGGGAGACCACTGGGAGCTGGTAGGGTTCTATTTCTGTATCTGTGTTGCTGTTCACATGGATGTATTCACTTTGTGAAAATTCATCAAGCTGTACACTCATGAACTCTGCATTTCTATATACGTACATGATACTGCCATGAAAAACAAACAAAACAATTTTTAATAAAAGCAGGCACAGAGTTGAAAAACCCAAGATATGTAAAGAAACTGAGAAGTTTACCTGGGCATTTAAGATCAGTGTAGGGAAGTTAGTTGAGGTGATACTTTCAAGCTTCTGGGTAGTGAAATTGGAAATGGGAAAAAAAAAAAAAAAATGTGTGGGGACCAGGTTTGCTGGTCCAATAGAGCCTGGTGGAACCACTGAGACCATGCAGTTATCTTTCATTTCTTACCCGCACCAGTACACCCAAATCCTAAATTGTTGTTGTTGTTGTAATGTGCCGTCAAGTTGGAGCCAACTCACAACGACCCCTCCTTGGGTTGCCGAGGCAGTATCACTACGGAAATAGATTGCCCAACCTAAATCCTAAATAGCTGTGGTTATTTATTCTGTAGTGTGTGAGTTTAGGAAAAAGTATTTCAGACAAAATGTTTGAGAAAGTTGAATTGTGTTTCAGATTACTTTATATGTTGTGATAGAGTGAATAGTTTAAATACACTTTGGCAATGATACAACTTTAGTACTTCTCTCCAACCTCCATGGACAGAGCAAACATACATGATCACACGGCTGTTGAGTACCCTGGGGCAGGTGAGCAGCCTAGAGGCTGTGGGGGTGGGGAGGTGCATTGGGCCAGGGACTAAGCTCTTTTGGGTTGTAACTGGAAGTGAGGGACATTCATATCCATCAGGGGCCAGTGCTGGATGAGTGAGCTGGAGGGGGAGAAGCTGCAGACACTCCATCTGCATGCAAGCAGGGCCTAGAGCCAGCAGGAGAGGCTGGGGAGGGTGGGAGCTGCATGGCCAGGTTGGGAGTCTGGTCCTGGAATAATCTAGTGAGTGAGAGGTGGAGAGCCTTGTTTAGTATTCCTGAGTTTTACCATCTATAAAACAGGTGAGAAAATGGGGGCGGGAAAAAAAAACTAGCTTGCTCTCAATGGCTGGCATTTGGTAGGCCCTCTGTCTTTATGCTTTCTCCCTTCAGAAACTGTTTCTTGAGCACTTACAATGTGCCAGGCCCTGCACTGTGTTCTGGCAGTACAAAGTCAGGTAAGACATTCTATGAGCCCAATAGACATTCCAGGTATGTTAATCTTAGTCTAGCCTCAAACACTGGTAAAGAAAGGTAGAAAATATGCAGGGTTTTATGGGAACTCATTGGGGTCTGAGAGGGACCTCCTAGTCAGTCACTGCTGCTTTGAAATAGAGTCAGCATGGCAATAGAGTAGTTCATAGAACATTTGTAATAGGATTTTGCCTATAATAATACAAAAAGGATATGCCCAGCACATTACTGGTGGAAACAAGGGAAGTGTTAGCCTAGTTAAGAATGAGGAGCTTTAGAAAGAGTATTTGCATTCAAACAAAGAATATACTAATTATAACTGAATCTTATCCACCTGTTAAAGCAGTTATAAGAATTTCCAACAGATACTTCTGCCCCCCTTTTCCTCTTAACAATGTTACTCTAAGTATCTCTGAATAATAAAACAAAACTCCAAACTCACTGCTGTGCAGTCGATTCTGCCTCATAGCTACCCCTGCTTGGGTTTCCCAGGAGCTATCTCTATGGAAGTAGATTGCCCTGTCTTCCTTCTGAGGAGTGAGTGGTGGGTTTGAACCATTAGCCTTCTGGTTAGCAGTCAAATGCCTTAGGCACTACACCACCAGAGCTCCCTCTGAAAAGATTGTGTTTGTGTGTGTGTTTGTGTGTGTGTGTGTGTATGTATGTATATGTGTATATATATATATATATATATATATATATATATATTTCAAATCTTCAGTTCTAATCTTGGCCTCTCTCCTAAGATTCCATACATTATAATCCACAAAGACATTCTGCAAGGATGTTAAACCCAGCCAGCACCCACTGCTTCCCTCTAAAATCTGTTGTTTCTTCTGAGTTGCTAGACCCAGTACTGGCCACTAAGTCCCTCTAATGGGAAGCCTGAGTTTTCATAGATTCTTCATTCTCCCTTAAAAGGAGCAGCCAAGCAATCCAGTCTGCTTTGTTCTAACCCCTAATCATCTCTGGAATTAGCTCTGTCCTCTCCATTCCAAGTACCTTAGTTTCTAGTCCTTAGCCTCTCTCATGAACTTTTAACATGAAGTATGTCCCTCTCCTTAGTGTTTTTGTTTCTAGTCCCTCCTGGCTTCAACACGCTCTCTTCAAGCCTCTACTAGAGCAAACTTTCTAAAATGCAAATCAACATCCCTTTAAAGACTCTACTGCCAGAGGAATGAAAACAAAGTTCAAATCAAAATACTTAACAACAACAAAAAAAAAAACACAGGCAAAGTATATAGACCGGTGTTTCTCCAAAAACAAAAAGCAAATGGCTCTTAAACCTATGAAAAGATGCTCAATCTCATTTATAATAAGATAAATACGTAGTTAAACTACATGATTAACCTATTCATTGACAAAAAGAAAAAAGTCCAATAGTAATCTCTATTGGAGAGACTGTAAAAAATCCACACTGTTCTATGTTACCAACAAGAGCACATCTTGGAACCATCCTATGGAGAGCTATATGGCAGTATCTCTGAAAACCACAAACACATATTTCTGTAATTCCATTTCTAAGAATTTAAACTATAAGTACACAAGAGAAGTTATTCATGTACAAACATTAATTTTAACACTTTTGCAAAAGTAAAAGTTAAGAAATACAAAATATTCTTTAGTAGGACACATTAAATAAACTGTTAGATGGTCACAAAATGGAATTTTATACAGCTGTTTTAAAGGTAGGGAGAGAAAAAGGAAAACAATATTAGATTGGTTTTCCATGTACCTATATGGAAATTAAAGGAAGACCAAAGAAGAGTTGATGCTTTTGAGTTGTGGTTCTGGCGAAGAATGCTGAAGGTACCATGGACTGCTAAAAGAACTAACAGATTTGTCCTGGAGGATGTGCACCAGAAATGCTCCTTAGAAGAGAGAATGGCCAGACTTTGTCTCACCTACTTTGGTCATGTTGCCAGAAGGGACCATTCCCTGGAGAAGAATGTCATGCTTGGTAAGGTGGAGGGTTGACGAAAGAGGGGAAGGCCTTCAATGAGATGGATTGACACAGTGGCTGTGGTGATGGGTTCAAGTATAGCAGGGATCATGGAGCTGGTGCAGAATCTGGTGGTATTTCATTCTGCTGTGCATGGGGTCGCTATGAGTAAAAAATGACTCAACAGCACCTAACAACAACAACAACAACAACAACATATGGAAATATTTCCAACATATATATCATACCATGAAAAAAGTCAAAGTATAGAACAGTAAAAAGGCCATTTATATTAAAAAGAGGAAATATATGAATGCACATTTGTATTTGTTTATATAACCAGAAGGAGCACTGGTGGCATAGTGCCTAAGGCATTTGACTGCTAACCAGAAGGCTGGCAATTCATACCAACCAGCCACCGCTCAGAAGGAAAATTGGGCAATCAACTTCTGTAGAGATGCCACCTCAGAAACACAAGGAGTGGTTGCTATGAGTCAGATCTGACTCGATGGCAGTGAGTTTGGTTTTGGTTTCGCTTCTTAGAAGTAAGAATGGCTAGACTTCTTGTCTCATACTTTGGGCACGTTGTCAGAAGGGACCAGTCCCTGAAGCAGGAGATTATGCTTGGTAATATAGAGGGGCAGCAAAAAAGGGGAAGACCCTCAATGAGATGGATTGCTACAGTGGCTGCAACGATGGGCTCAAGCATGGCAAGGATTGTAAAGATGGTGCTGGACCAGGCAGTGTTTTGTTCTGTTGTGCATACGGTCACTATGAGACAGAGTCAACTCAATTGCACCTAAAAACAAAACAGATATGTATAAAATAAACTCTGGGAGGTTATTCAAGAACCAAATAGGAATGGTTATCTACAGTGTGTGTGTGCACTTTTCACTGTATTTCTTCCAATATCTGATTGTTGGACCACATGAATGTATTAATGTATTGAAATAATTAAATACACTTCTTTTATAAATCATGAATGAGTATGACATAAATGCCCCTTTTATCATGTATGCTCTGCCTACCTCTTCAGCCTCATGTCTGGCTATTCTATTCCAACCACCATTCGCACATGCCTATTAAGTATGCAAAACCAAACCTCTTATCAATCTCTGTTCTTTTCTTGTGTTATCTTGTTTATATTGTCTTGTATGAACAGTTTATTTTGCTTAGAATTCTTACTGTCTTTCCTCCATATGACTTCACTTCCCCTTCACTACAAGTTTAGACAGTTTAAGGATTTCTTCTCAGTAAAGAAGAAGGTCTACATGCCAGCTCTGTATTCCTAGAATTTGTTGTAATCCACTCTTATCAGGGACCTTGGTGGTTCAGTGGTAGAATTCTCACCTTCCATGTGGAAGACCTGGAGCTCAAGTCCAGCCAATGCACCTCATGTACAGCCACCACCCATCTGTCAGTGGAGCCTTCATGTCGGTACGATGCTGAGCAGGTTTTAGAGAAGCTTCCAGACAAGGATGAACTAGGAAAAAGACCAGGAGACCTACTTCTAAAAATCAGCCTATGAAAATCCTATGGCTCACAATGGTCCAATCTGCAACTGATGATGGGGACGGCACAGGACCTGACAGCTTTTCATTCCATTGTGCATGGAGTCACCATGGAGGGCTGACTCAGCACAGCTAGCAATAACAGCAACATCGTCTTTTTCATACACATTTATCTTGCTCACCTCACAATCATACTTCAGCACAGCTGAGGAGCAGCACCAGGAGATGGGCACCTGCCTCTCCCTAAAAAAAAAAAAAAATCTCCTCTCTCTTACCATAATACGCCTCAAAGTTACAGCATTTAATCACACTGCTTTCTTTTTCATTGTCTAGTTTCTCCAATAATATGTGAGATCTTTATCGGAAGAGGTTTTTCTCTTATAATAATAGTAATAGCCAACATTTATCTAGCACTTTTTATGCTCTGGGACAAAAAGTCCTGGTGGCACAAGTGCTTAAGCACTTGGCTGCTAAATGAAGGTCAGTGGTTTTAAACCAACAAGCACTGTGCTACGTGGAAGAAAGATGTGGCCGCCTGCTTCTACGAAGATTTACAGCCTGTGGAAAATTTGTGGGGCAATTCTATTGTGTCCTATAGGGTCACAATGAATTGGAATCAACTCAACAGCAAAGGGCTTATGCCCTTTGTGTTTTATTATTCAGAGGTACTTAGAGTAACATTGTTAAGAGGAAAAGGGAGTGCAGAAGTATCTCTGTTGGAAATTCTTGTAACTGCTTTTCTACAGTGATGAAAATATTCTATATTGAGCTGTCCAATATGATGACTCTGGTTACATGTGCCTATTGAGCACTTGAAATGTAGCAAATGAGACTAATAGTAGCATTTTTAATTTTATCTATTTTTTATTCATTTAAATTTAAATACTCATATGTGATTAGTGGCACATATGGTTAGTGACTGTGCAGATCTATCTAGGTCCTGAGATAAACTCATTACACAGATTATCTCACTTAATCTTCACAAGAACCCTAAGTGGTGGATATTATTGCTATCTCTATTCTACAGATAAGAAGTCTGAAACTTAAGGAACATAAATAACTTCCCTACAACTACACAGCTAAAAGATGGTCAACTGGGGTTTTAAACTCATGTTTTCTGATGTCAATGTCTGTGGTTTTAAAATCTGATCTAGAGATAATATAGTCAATGATAGCAAGGCCAAAAATTTCTTCATATTGTACTTAGTAGGTGTATAAATAAAATAGAGATTCTTTTATTATTTTTGAATGTTGTATTGAGGCATACTGTACATAGAGTAAACTGGACAGCTCATAGTTTTATAGTTCAATGAGATTTTATGAATGCATAAACTGGGGTAATCTGTACGCTATGCAAGTAAGAATATTTTCAACATCCCAGTAAATTTCCTCTTGCCCCTTCCTGGTTAATCCCATACACATTTCCTGAATTTAAATCAGAAGTATCCACTTGTTCTGTATCCTCTTGGTCTGTATACAGGGTCCTCCTGAGCACAATTAATTGTTCTGGTATTCCTATTTGTTGTAATGTTATCTATAACTTGTTAAGATCCACACAGTTGAATACATTTATATAGTCAATAAAACATAGGTAAACATCTTTATGGTATTTCTCTGCTTTCAGCCAAGATCCATCTGATATCAACATTCTGATAGACTTCATTCCATGTCCTCTTCCAGATCTGGCTTATATTTCTGGTAGTTCCCTATTGATGAACTGCTGCAACCATTTTTTAATTATCTTCACCAAAATTTTACTTGCAGGTGATATTAATGATATTGTTTGAGAATGTCAACATTCTGTTGGCTCACCTTTCTTTGAAATGGGCATAAATATGGATTTCTTCCAGTCAGTTGCCCTGGTAACTGGTTTTTTTTTTTTTTTTT
>NW_006921631.1:11439553-11445521 GCF_000298275.1 Orycteropus afer afer | reverse complement strand
AATTGATAGTCTGTTCTACAGTTAGCTCCAGAATTTGTTTTGACCGAAGATATTGAGCTTCTCTGTTGCCTCCTTCCACAGATGTAGTCGATCTGCTTCCTGTGTATTCTATCTGGTGAGGTCCATATGTGTAGCTGCCATTTATGTTGTTGAGAAAATGTATTTGCAGTGAATAAATCATTGCTCTTGCAAAGTTCTATCATGCAATCTCCAGCATCATTTCTGTCCCTAAGGCCATATTTTCCAACTACCAGTGATTCTTTTTGTTTGCAACTTTTGCATTCCGATCACTATGATCTGCAGTATGGATTACACCTCAAAACAAAGGAAATGAAAGGCCTCATAAGTGAACCAATAAGCAGCAGCATCATGATAAAAGGAGAAAAGATTGAAGTTGTCAGAGATTTCATATTACTTGGTTCCACTATCAACACCAATGGAAGCAGAAATCAAGACATCACATGATGTATTGCATTGAGCAAATCTGCTGCAAAAGACCTCTTTAAAGTGCTGAAAAGCAATGATGTCTCTTTGAAGACTAAGGTGCCCCTAACCCAAGCCATGGTATTTTCAGTAGCCTCATTTGCATGTGAAAGGTACTCAATGAATAAGAAAGACCAAAGAAGAGTTGATGCTTTTGAGTTGTGGTGTTGGAGAAGAATACTGAAAGTACCATGGACTGCCGGAAGAATGAACAAATTTGTCCTAGAAGAAGTGCACCCCAAATGCTCCTTTGAAGCGAGAACGGCCAGACATCATCTCAGCTACTTTGGTCATATTGTGAGAATGGAGCTTTACCTAGAAAAGGATATTATCCTTGATAAAGTGGAGGGTTGGTGAAAAGGGGAGAAGGAGGAAAGGACCCTCAACAAAATGGATTGACACTGTAGCTGCAAAAATGGGCTTAAATATAGCAAGGATTTTGAGGATGATGCATGGCTAGGCAGTGTTTTGTTCAGTTGTCCATAGGGTTGTTATGAGTCAGAGCCTACTTGATAGCACCTAACAATAACTGTAGCACAGAGATGTGTCTAGTTTCTGTATTTACCTGAAGCCCTGATCCTCAGCTGTACCAGGGCTAGTTAGGGACCTCTCTCTGATCTTCAACTCCTATTTTTGGACCCAGTTCTTTCCACATTTGTGTAAACACTAATTTCTATATAAATGACCTATTCCATTACACTCATAATGCTTCAGTTTCCCTGACTGAATCTTGACTGAAACAGTGTTGAGGAAAATGGAAAGAACAAGAGAGGAAGACCTTGATATAAAGAAAATGAAGAGCCTCAGGAAAATAAAGGAAAGAAATGGGATACAAGAAACAAAAAAGAGGGAAAAGAAAGAAACATAGAGTTAGAGTCATTGAGGGGACTTCCAGCAAGATGGCATAATAAGCAGACAAACTACACAGACCCTCTGAAACAAAGAAATGATAATCCAATTGAAACCAATATAGAAGGCAATCCTGGAATGCTGAGCTTTGAAGGGAAGAATAAAGGAGTGGATTAAATACATAGTGCCTAGGGCATTTGACTGCTAACCAGAAGGCTGGTGGTTCAAACCACCAGCCACTCCTTGGAAGGAAGATTGGGCAATCTACTTCCGTAGTGATACTATCTCAGAAACCCAAGAGGGGTTGCAATGAGTCAGATCCATCTCGACAGCAATGAGTTTGGTTTGGTGTTTTGGTTAGTAGAAGAATCTGAATGAAAATAGTGAATAAGAAGACAAATGGAGCTGCAGATTGCCGGCTATCCTGAGGACGCAGCCATTTGGGATATTTGCAAGCAACGTCTCAATCTGGCAGGAACCTAAGAATTGGTTCTGCTCACCAAGGACTGCCTGGGCAAGGACAGCACTGGTGCCTGACAGCCAGAAATGAAAACAGTCAAGAAGGAGAAAAATAGAGCTGTGGATGGCCAGCTTTATGGAGGGCACAGCCATTTTGAATATTTGTAAGTGGTGAGATTATTTTGAATGTATGTAAGCAGCTCTGACCTGGACAGCAATCTGAGAATATGCTCCACTTGCCAAGGACATCATGGGCAACAGCACTGATGACTAGAAAGTTGTGATACACCTCTTGTTCCTCTTATACCCTACACCCTCCTGTTGAACAGAAGGGTGCCCATCCCTCACCTCCACAAACCCTCTGGACCAGGTGAAATTCCATCCCAGTCTGTGTCCTGACAGAGGCTATGTGACTTGCCCTAGCCCCCATATTTTTCTTTTTGTATGTTTTTAAAGTATTCTTATCTTTCTCCTTTCTTACTTTTTGTTTATTTTTTCCCTTTTCCTTCTCTGGTTCTTGGGTTTTTTGTTTGCTTAGTTGTTTGTTTCTTCTCTCTTCCATTTTCCTAGTTCTCTTCTTTTTTCTTTCTTCTATTTTTTTTTTATTCTTCCCATCCATTATTTTTCTTTTTGCACTTTTCCCATTTTTTCTTTACTATTCTTTTACTCTTGCTCTTTTCTCTCATTTCCCCTTCCCCAGATATTATGGATTTTTTTTTTCTGTTTTTGTCTTTGTCTTTCTTTTGTTTTTATTTCAGCTATATTTTTAAGTTTTTTCTTCTTATTTATTACCTTCCCTTTTGTGTGTGTGTGTGTGTGTGTGTGTGATTGTTCCTAAATATGTGGTTTGTGTTATTTGTTTTCTTGTTTTTATTTTTTGGTTATTTTATTTTATTTTATTGTCCAACTGAAGAAGACAACAACCATTCCCACACAACCCAATCATATCTGCACTTCCTGCAGCCCCATCCACTGAGAGAGGGCCACCAATTCCTTCTGCACCAACTGACAATGATAGACAGTAGCCAATAACAGCTCAACTCATCCTCAGAAGTTCTTTATGAACAGCTAATAGAGATCTGTACACACACTTTCATTCACTATCACACCCACCAGGAGACAGGTGGTGGGTAAGTGAGTGACTAAGTGCTAACAACTAGTGAACAGGGGAACACAGTAATCTGCTCACACAGGTATATCAAAACAAAATGAAGGGAAAAAAAAAGTTTTGGATGAAACACACCAACTTACACCTACAAAATAAATAAAAATGCAACAAAATCACAATGTCTCAGAGAGCTGACCATTCCAGGCCACACAAAGAAACAAGATCAAGTAGCACAGACAAAGAACCAGGATACAGACCCAGAAAACATCCTTGAGGAAGAAGCAACATTGGAAGTCCCTGAAAAAGGATTCAAAAGAATTATATTTTGGCACATTCAAGGGATTGAGAGACAGATCAAGGAAAACACTGACAAAATTAAGAAGAAAAAAATACTGTAGAACAATTTAGGAAGGCAATGTAAGAACAAACAGATAAAATAATGATAGATAAAGTAGAAATGATGCAAAACCAACAAATAGAAATGCAGAAGATGAATACTAAAATCTGGGAAATAGATAACGTGTTGAATGGACAAAGGAGTCAAATCAAATCAATGGGAGACAGAATTAATAAGATTGAAGACAATAGCTCAATACTACTGTGTTAAGGGATCAATTAGGAGAAAGATCAACACAAAATGAATAAAATTTAAGATTCATGTGAGATATCTTCAATAAGAATAACCTATTTATAATCAGAATTTCACAACAGGAAGAGATCATTAAAACCACAAAGAAAATTTTTGAAGATTTGTTAGAAGAAAATTTCCCGAATGTGATGAAACAGAAGATATCCCTTTAAGAAGTTCAATGAACCCCAAACAGGATAGACCCCAAAAGAAAATCACCAAGACATATCATAATAAAACTCACAAAACCAAAGACAAAGAAAGAATCCTGAAACCAGCACAAGAAAAATGAAAAGTTACCTACAAAGGGCAACCAGTAAGACTAAGCTGATTTCTCAGTAAAAACCATACAGGCAAGAAGGCAATGGGATGATATATATAAATATTTGAAAGAAAAAAAAAATTGCCAACCAAGAATTATATACCTAGCAAAATTGTCTCTCAAATATGATGATGAAATTAGGACACTTCCACATAAATATAAACCAAGGGAATTTGTTACAACAAGACAAACTTTACAAGAGATGCTAAACGGAGTTCTTTGGACAGAGAACCAATAACAGCAGATAAAAACTGATGATTAAAACACATGACAACTGTTCTGGTTACCTGGTGCTGCTCTGACAGAAATAAACTACAAATGGGATGACTTTAACAAACTGGAGTTTATTCTCTTACAGTTTGGAGCCTTTAAGTCCAATTTCAAAGTGCCAGGCTCTAGGGACTGGGTGAAAGCCCCTCAACTTTGGGCTTCAGCTCTCAGCTGAATAGCTCCTGTTCTCAGCCCACTGAAGCTGGAGGCTTTTTTTCACTCAGACAGCTACTGGTTGCTAAGGCTGACAAACCCAAGATCAACAAATAAAAAGGCACAGTCTCAATGTTACTAAACCACATGGCAGGCCATTGATTCAACTCCACTGAAAGTTCCACAACTGGCAGAGCATGGCAGACTGCTGAACAATGACACAGCTACATGTAAGGTTCAAGTGTGCCATAAATACTGGAAGCAGACCACATTCCTAAAGCAGTTACTCAGCTGCTTGTGGTAGATCCCATCATGGAGTTGATTGCTAGTCTCCTCATGGGCAATAACTACCACCAGCTAGCTTCCCAGCCACTCAACCAAGCCCAGCCAAGTTGACACACAATCTTAACTACTATAATGATGTAACCCAGAAACCAACACGTTGTTGTTGTTGTTATGTGCCGTCGAGTCGGCCCCGACTCATAGTGACCTCTCCTTGGGTTTCCGAGGCAGTATCGCTACGGAAGTAGGATTGCCCAACCTTCCTTCCGAGGAGTGGCTGGTGGGTTTGAACCACCAGCCTTCTGGTTAGCAGTCAAGTGCTTTAGCCACTATGCTACCAGAGCTCCTAGAAACCAACACAGTTATAGAAATATCCAAAGTAAAATTAGCTTACAAGACTTTATACAGGGAACCAAAGACATCAATTGGTACATGAGGATAGCTATAAACCAAAAAGAGGGAATAAATAATGTAGGGACAGACTTTTCAAAGAGTGAGGAAGTCAAGACAATTGTAAGATAGAAAATGTTCTAAACATGGGAAGCAAACTATAAATCACAGTATAACTTCAAAGAAAAATGATAAACCTTTATAGCAAGTAAAAAAGAGAAGAAGCATAAATATTTAGCAAATACCAAAACAAATGCAACAAATGAAATGATAACAAAATTCATTTAGAAAAAAAAAAACTCAGCACAGAAAATTATATGCAATAGAGAAATCAGTAACACTACAAAAAAGCACATAACAAAATTACATTAGTAAATTCATACTTGCCTATAATTACACTGAATGTAAATGGATTAAATGCACCACTTAAGAGACAGAGTTTTAGACATGATAAGAAACTATGACCCATCAATATGCTCTCTACAAGAGACTCAGTTTAGAGACAAAGACAAAAATAGACTAAAATCAAAGGTTGGAAAAAAATATATCAAGAAAATGACAATCAAAACAGAGCAGGATTGGCAATATTAATTTCTGATAAAAAAGACTTTAAGACAAAATCCACCATAAGAGACAGGAAGGATATTATATAATGATTAAAGGAGCAATTGAATGAGAGGACATAACCATAATAAATATTTACTCACCCAATGAAAGAGCCCCAAAATACAAATAAGATTTTAACAGAATTGAAAAACAAATAGATGATTCTACAGTAATAGTTGGAAACTTTAATACACCAATTTCAATAAAATATAGAACTGGGAAAAACTCAAGAAAGATACAGAAAACTAAAACAATACAATCAACCAACTTGACATTATAGACAACTACAGAGCATGTCACCCAACAATAGCACAATATACATTCTTTTCCAGCACACATGGAAAATTCTCCAGGATAAACCATACGTTAGACCACAAAGCAAACCTCAATAAATCTAAAAACATTGAAATACTGCAAA
>NW_006921631.1:11437457-11438150 GCF_000298275.1 Orycteropus afer afer | reverse complement strand
GCATCTTAGTCATGAAGGAAACATCTTTGCTCTCCAGCACTTGAAAGAGGTCTTTCGCAGCCAATTTGCCCAGTGCAATACATCATCTGATATCTTGACTGCTACTTCCATTGGTGTTGATTGTAGAACCAATATGAAGTCTTTGACAACTTCAATTTTTTCTCCATTTATCATGATGCTGCTTATTAGTCCAGTTGTGAGGATTTTTGCATTTTTTATATTGAAAATATATTGCAGACTGCATCCTTTAATATTCATCAATATATGTTTCAAGTCATCCTCACTCGCAGCAAGCAAAGTTGTGTCCTCAGCGTATCACAAGTTGCGAATGATTCTTCCTTTAATCCTGATGCCACATCCTTCTTCGTAGTTCAGCTCCTTCATGAATATAGATGCAAAAATCTTAACAAAACCCTAGTCAATAGACTCCAACAACATATCAAAAAACTAATACATCATGACCTAGTAGGATTCATATTAGGTATGCAAGGATGGCTCAACAATAGAAAAACAATCAAGGTAATCCATCACATAAGTAAAATAAGGGAAAAGAATCATGTGATCATATCAATGGATTCAGAAAAGACATTTGACAAAATACAATACCCATTCCTGATAAAAATTCTCAGAAAAATAGAAACAAAAGGGAAATTACTTAATATGATAAAGAGTATATATGTAAAACCAACAAAC
>NW_006921631.1:11399196-11415019 GCF_000298275.1 Orycteropus afer afer | reverse complement strand
TGATAGAGAGTGCAAAAGGGGCAAGGAGGCCACATCTTCTGACCTCCTTTAACCCCACAAGAGGAAGACAGAATCACCATCAGTAACACAAGGCCTATTCCTGCAAGGCCAGATATGCCGCCTCCCTCCAGCCCTTTCACCAACCATTCCTCCCAAAACACCCACCACCTCTCTCCTGGGTTCGATAATTTGCTGCATTGGTCACACAGAACTCACAGATTATGGGGTTTATTAGGGAAGCACCAGCCTACAATTCAAGTTCAGGAACAACATTCAGTTTCTCTCCCAGCCCACAGTCTCTCACCCAACAGTCTCTCTCGGTCTCTCCCAGTCTCTCTCCCAGCAATGCGTGTCTCTTCGTGTCTCTTTCTTAGCAGCTTGTGTCTCTTGGTGTCTCTTTCTCAGCAGCACGTCTTTCTCGGCCAAAGGTCAGAGAGAGTTCTGCCTCTGGGAGATCTCTTTTTGAGCCTGGCAGAGTGGCCAAACTAGCCAATCATACCATCAGAACTCTAAACACCTGAGAGAGAGTGGGAACCCCCAGAATATTGTTTTGTGCCACTCCCAAAAGAAATACTCCAGGTAGACAACTTCAGCAATCAGGAGCTCCTCAGTTCCTCATAGCAAATCCCACCGTGGAGTTTACAAAGACTTATGGGTAGAAAAGCCACATTAAGTAATTTACTACACTGCAGAGAGGGAGAACAATGTGGAACAAAACTCAAAATCATTTGGAGAAAACAAAAGTGCAGGGGGACCAGGTTTGCTGGTCTGATAGAGCCTGGTGGAACCACCGAGACTATGGCCCCTAGCTGTCCTTCAGATCTGGAATTGAACCCACACCTGTAGTCTCTAGCCAAACAAAAGACAGGCACATGAGTTGAACATTTACCTCAAGTAGACACACCTTGGAGAGAACAATCATGGGAGAAAGAAGGGCTGCTTATGCACAGGGAGACAGCTCAGGGGGCAGGAGTGTATGGAGGGATGGACACAAGGAAGAGGTAATGAAAGGGAGGAAGTGGGAGGGGAGCTGTTGCATTGTGGTAAACTGTGGTCAATGTCATGAGACAAAGTATATGTAAACCATTGTATGGAAAGTGAATTTGCTCTGTAAACTTTCATCCAAATCACAATTAAAAATAAAATAAAATAAAACAAAGATCAAGAGCAAAAATGTGGAGGAGACATAGAAAGCTAAGTACAGTGTAGATAGAAGACATCTGAAAAAACATTTGCTAGGTGAAACAGAATGAACAAGGAAGGGAAAAGAGAGAATGGGAGAAAGGAGATAAATAAGTGAAATGTCAGGTTTCCGCCATATTTAAAAAATGTGTGCAATTTCAATGTCCTTTGTTGGAAGTGTTTGCAGAAAACTACTCTATAAACAACACAAATAAACTAATTACTAAATATTGGATTCAGTTCTAAAGAGAGTAAATGAAAGTCTCATTGGGGAAAAAAAAAAAAGATGTTTAGCTACCTGAGGCAGCTTGCCTTATACAGGGAGCTAAATGTCTTTATTTCCAAGAATGAGTGTATTTTACTCACTAAGATAAGACTTGATTATATCTTTCCTTCCTGAGGTCCCTGAAGACTGGGTAATTCTATGATGGTGGTATTCTTCTTGAGCTAAATAAGTATGTATGTGTTGGGGGGACAAGGTAAGAAGAGGGAATCAGGTATGATAATAACATTTATACTTAATTGAATTATTTTATTTATTATATATAGGTCATAGTTCTCAACAATAAAATTTTCTAAAATAAATTAAACAAATAAATAGAAAATGGAATTTTCTTACCATAGCTCAATTCTATAAAGATAATAAGAATTTATTTATTTATTTATTTTATTTGAAAATAGGCTAGGGACTTTCTATACATGCTTTTATCCTCATGACAACCCTGAAAGGTAGGTATTATTACTTGCTTCAGAGAATATTCAATACATGTTTGTTAAATGAATGAATAAATGTTCCACCTAGAAAATTACTCCAGAAGCAGTTTAATTCACTTATCCAATAATAAAAAAAATGATTGAGCAATACTACATGTCCTGCACCTAGCACATCTTGTAAATTCCTGTGATTTCAAATAGAGTTGGCCCTTCTGGAGAAGACAAATAGCAAATATAACCTACCAATAGTACTTTCAAAAACAAAACAAAACAAAACAAACTGCCATAGAGCTGTTTCCAACTCATAGCAGTCCTCATTGTGTTTCTGAGACTGTAAATCTTTATGGAAATAGATCACCTCGTCTTCCTCCCACTGAGCAACTGGTGGGTTTGAACCACTGACTTTCCAGTTAACAGTCAAGTGCCTTATCCACTATGCCATCAGAGTTCCTTACCAACAGTACTTAGCACATATTAATTGCTGAATAACTGAATGAATGAATAAGTGGATGAATGCAAAAAAAAGTAAAGATGCCCCAAAGCCAGTGGGTTAAAGAACCTCTTATAAGACCAAAGAGAGAATCCACATTGCATCATTCAGAAACAGACATGCTGAAATAAAATTTTCCTTTGATATGAGGATAAAATCAATGTCACTGAAATGTATATATATAAACAGTTGAATTGATGTATGTTTTGCTGCATATAGTCTCAAGAATGACAACAAAATAAGTAATTTGAGTTTTTAAAAGATATATGGGAGAAGTAACTCCCCTTCTCCACTTCTCCACTCTCCCACCTGGGCAGTAGCCTAAAGCCAAATGAAAGGAAGAATGTGGCAAGGGGGGAGACACTGAATATCGCCACCTCTTGCCTTAGCAATAAAAGAGTTGGGACAAATTTGATGGATTTGATCAATGGATCTAACAAAATAATTTGAGAGTTTATGGCTTATTGATCAAGGAACTATGCCTGAGAGGTGCCCATTCATCACCTTTGAGGCCAGAGAACTCCCAGAGAAAACACTGCTCCTGCCACAAATCACAGTCACCCTTCTGAATTCAAAAGTTCAATGGCTCTGTCTACCAGAAAAACCTTGGCAAGTCCTAACAAGGTGTTATTCCTTCTTTAGGGAGAGAAGAACCAGGTTAGTTGTTGTGATGAGCTAGAAACTGGGTAGGCAGTATAACATGTAATCTGCCCTATGATCTTGTCAGAGAAGTAGTGGAATCCTTATTCTATGGATCAGGAAAGTGAGACTCACCAAAGACACACAGCTAGTAAGTGAAAGAGCAGACTTTGTACCAGAACTTTCCAGTATCTGTATTTGTCTTCTCCTCAAGCCAAGTCACTGGACTCCACAGGAATATGTTCCCTAGAAGAGTACTAAGTCAAATAACTCTATATTAAGAAGTTATAATGCACAGATAAAGATATTTATGTATCCTTCCGGAATTAATTTTTCAAGGGAAAAATAATACTGAGCAGCTCCATGATGCCAATATTCTTCTAAACACTAGTATGCAAGAGTGAACAAATGTAGACAAAGGCCTTATTTACCCTCATCAAGCTTACCTTCTGGTATAAGGCACAGAAAAGACCTAACAAACAGATGTGTGTGTATGTGTGTGTGGTTATTTGTGTGTGTGACAAGGTTACTGAATAACCTAGATTCAGTGAGGCATAAAGCAAGTCTTTTTTTTTTTTTTTTCATCAACATCTAGCTTATTTTATTAAGCTATCCTGAGTGTTTCTTTCTGACACCTGGCTGTGATCTAGGGATTTAGCATAGCTTTTTGCATCATTTCAGTGTATTACCAAAAAGCCAGATTTTCAGGGATTTTCAAGTTCAATCCAATTTAATATCAAAGTAGCAATCTCTCATTCGTTTAAAGTTTTAACTCTTTCCCCAGGTTTCCCTAAGATATCGGCAACAGAATAGTGATGGAGGAAATGGTTAGTTTCTCTTCTATTTCTTTATTCCTTCTCACCCCTCATTTTTTTGCCTCTGATTCTTCAAGAGTTGGAGGATTGTGAAGAAGGAGGATAAGTAAGGTCCGAATAGATCTTAATTCAGTTAGATGCTTCCTAGGTGTGGCAGATGGCCAAAGCCTAGATCTTTATCTTGTGGGGCACTTTGTAAGTTATTTGGAAACCTCCTGTCACTGAAGACGTCTCTCAGAAACAGTTCCTAGCAAGAATCAGCTCCCAGTTAGGCCACTTATGATCCCATTCACCCACCCACTTACCTCCTAACCCCTGCTGTGGCAGTCAACACTACACTTCTAGTCTTTCTGCTGGGTGCCTTTTTCTGGCTGGAAACCCTCTTGGTAAGGTTCACTTCGAGAACATTAAAGGCTAACTGCATTCCTTGGTCTCCTTGGCCCACTAAAAATTTTAACATCTTTGTTCTATCATCTGTGAATGAAGCTTGCTCTCCCTGTAGATCCTGCTGCTCATTCTACCTTCACAGTGGCTAAGGACAACCTTCCAACTTTAGGTTCTATGGGCAGGAATCTGGCATCACTTGTGGCAACACTTCCCTCTCCCAAATTTCAAAGACACACATCACATTTGCTCATTACTTTTGCTGTAGATCACCCATTTGGCTTATGTTAAAGAGTAAGTATCCCCTCTAAGAAGAGGAAAGAGTCAACACACTGAATGTTGTTATTGTTATGTGCCATCAAGACAGTGACCCTATCTATGTACAACAAAATGAAATACTGCCTGGTCCTAAGCCATCTTTATGAT
Source organism: Orycteropus afer afer (assembly GCF_000298275.1). Lineage (NCBI taxonomy): Eukaryota > Metazoa > Chordata > Mammalia > Tubulidentata > Orycteropodidae > Orycteropus > Orycteropus afer. Next base: position 11,410,369 of record NW_006921631.1, on the reverse strand, counting down.
ATTTGCTATGCTTAAGCCCATCATCACAGCCACTGTGTCAATGCATCTTGTTGAAGGTTTTCCCTTTTTCACTGACACTTTCCTTTACCAAGCATAACATCCTTCTCCAGGAACTAGTCCCTTCTGACAATATGACCAAACTACGTGAGATGAAGTCTAGCCATTCTCACTTCTAAGGAACATTCTGACTGTACTTCTTCCAAGACAGATTTGTTCATTCTTCTGGCAGACCATGATATTTTCAGTATTCTTCACCAAGACCACAATTCAAATGCATCAATTCTTCTTTAGTTTTCCTTATTCATTGTCCAGCTTTCACATGCATGCGAGGCTATTGAAAGTACTATGGCTTAGATCTGGCACACCTTCCGAGTGACATCTTTGTTCTTTAACACTTTAAAGAGGTCTTTTGTAACAGATTTGCCAAGTGCAATATGTCTTCTGATTTCTTGACTACTGCTTCTAGGTGTGTTGATTGTGGATTCAAGTAAAATAAAACCCCTGACAACTTCAACATTTTCTCCATTAACTGAGATGCTACTTATTGGTCTACGTGTGAGGACTTTTGTTTTCCTTATGTTGAGGTGTAATCCACTGAAGGCTGTGATCTTCATCACAAGTGTTTCAAGTTTTCATTTTCAGCAAGCAAAGTTGTGTTATCTGCATGTTGCAGGTTGTTAATTAGTCTTCCAATCTTGATGCTACATTCTTCTTCATGTAGTCCAGTTTCTCAGATTATTTGTTCAGCACATAGATTGAATGATATGGTGAAAGGTACAGCACCTTGTTTTTAACAATGAATGCACACCTCTATCATGTGATCTCTGGTATCATTTCTATCACAAAGACCTTTATTGATTTTAAACTGTTCAGTATTCCCTTGTTTTGTTTGAACAACTGCCCCTTGCTCTATGTACAGGTTCCTCATGAGCACAATTAGATGTTCTAAAATTCCCATTTTTCCCCAATGTTATCCATAATTTGTTATGATCCACAGAATCAAATTTCTTTGCATTGTCAATAAAACACGGGTAAACATTTTGCTTGTATGCTTTGCTTTCAGCCAAGATCCATCTGATATCAGCAATGATATCCCTTGTTTCATAGCCTCTTCTAAATCCAGCTTGAATTTCTGGCAGTTCTCTGTCAATATACTGCTACAACCATTTTTAATTTGGCTACACTATGATTCTCAATAGTTTAGTGAGATATAAAACTGATCATTGTTCCATGGAGTTTTATAATGTAATGTAATTATCTTACATGATGTGATATGAGGTGATCCATCAATCAGTTGAAAAGGGAGTTTCCTTCAAGGTGTGATCTGCCTCCAGAATATAAATGAATATTCTGGCAGAGCTCACTCTATCATTTGACCCTGTACTTTTCTCATTGTCTGACTTATGGGTCTTGGGATATAAACCTGCATACGTCTCTGACCTGCCATCTGACCACTTATCTGTCAGTTTGTTGTACTGTAATGGCTTGTGTGTTGCTGTGAGGTTTGAGGCTATGTCATTGGTATTTCAAATACCAGTAGGGTCACCCATGGTGGACAGGTTTCAGTAGACTTTCCAGTCTAAGGCAGCCTGGGAAGAAGGAAGGGACCATCTACTTCTCAAAGAATTGGCCAGTGAAAACCTTATGAATAGCAGTGAAATATTGTCTGATATATAACTGGAAAATTTTATGAATAACCTTGAAACATTGTATGATATAGTGCCAAAAAATGGGCCCCTCAGGTCAAAAAGCACTCAAAATGCAACTAGGGAGGAGCTGCATTCTCAAAATAGAGTTGATTTTAATAATGTGAATGGTATAAAGCTTTTGGGACCTTCATTTGCTGATGGGGCACTACTCAAAATGCCAAAAAAAGAGGTACAAAGAACCATTAAAAGCCAGAATGTAGAATGTACTAAGTATGAATGTTGGAAAATTGGAAGTTGTGAAATGGAATGCATAAAGATCCATATCTTAGGCCTCAATGAGTTGAAATGGACTAGTTCTGGCCATTTTGAACCAGACAATCATATGGTCTACTATGTTGGGAATGACAAATTGAAGAGGAATGGCATCTCATTCATTGTCACAAAGAATGTTTCATAATCTATTCTGCAGTACAATGCTGTCAGTGATAAGATAATATCCATACACTCACAAGGAAGACCAGTTAATACTAGTTTTATTCAAATTTTTGCTCCTACCATTAAAGCCAAAAATGAAAAAATTTAAGATTTTTACCAACTGCTACAGTCTGAAATTGACCAAACATGCAATCAAGATGTATTGAGGATTGTTGGTGATTGGAATATAAAAGTTGGAAACAAAGAAGCATCATCTGTAGTTTGAAAATATCATCTTTGTGATAGAAATGTTGCCAGAGATAGCATGATAGAATTTTACAAGACCAATGACTTATTCATTGCATATACGTTATTTCAACAACATAAACGACAGCAACATACATGGACTTCACCAGATGGAATATACTGCTATGCCAGGAACAACAAATTAAAGAGCAATGACATCACATTCATTGTCAAAAACAACATTTCAAGATCTATCCTGAAGTACAGCATTGTCAGTGATAAGGTAATATCCACACTACAAAAAGAAAGACCAGTTATCATGACTATTATTAAAATTTATTCACCAACCACTAATGCCAAAGATGAAGAAATTGAAATTATTTTGCCAACTTCTTCAGTCTGAAACTGATCAAATATACAATCAAGACACATTGCTAATTACTGACGATTGGAATGTGAAAGTTAGAAATGAAGAAAAAGGAATTGTAATTGGAAATTAAGTACTTGATGAGAGAAATGATGGCAGAGATCCCATGAGAGAATTTTTCAAGACCAATTGCTTATTCATAGCAAATATCTTTTGCCAAGAACAATGTGACCCTACTCAATTGTAGTTTCTGCAACAAAGGAAAAAAGGAAGGGTAAATTTAAAGGATAACCAGCAGATTTTGCCACAATATATTAATAGGTGTGGTCTCGGATGTGTTAAAATTTGATGGGTGACTGATTTATGAAGTAGGGGAAGGGATGGGGATAAGATAGAGCCACAGGATCCAGGTAAGGGAAGGGAGACAAGGCCCTACCCCGAGAGGTAGAAAACGGGAGAAAGACCCAGAGGTGAGACAAGACCATGGGATCCAGGTAAGGAGAGAGAGACTAGGCCCCACCCCAAGAGGCAGGAAGGGGGGGAAGAGCTGTGGGATCCAATAAGGGGAAGGCTAAAAATTTCATACAGCTAAGGGAGATAAACTTGTCTGTCAGTTTGTCCTACTGTAATGGCTTGCATGTTGCTGTCAGGCTTGAGGCTGTGCCAGTGGTATTTCAAACACCAGCAGGGTTTCACATGGGGCACAGGTTACATGCAGCTTACAGAATGAGACAGACTAGAGCAAGTAAAAGCCATCCACTTCTCAAAGACTTGGTCAGGGAAAACTTTATGAATACCAGAAAAACACTGTCTGATACGTCACTAGGCAACTTTATGAATACCCTGGAAACATTGTCCAATACAGTGCAGGAGGACAAGCCCCTTAGTTGGAAAACACTCAAAATAAGATTAGGAAAGAGCTGCCTCCTCAGAGTAGAGCCAACCTTAGTGATATGGATAAAGTGACCTGTTTGCTGACATGGCATGACTCAAATTGAGGAGAAACAGTTGCAAATATCCATTAATGATCACAATATGGAATGCACGAACAATGAATCTAGGAAAATTAGAAGTTCTCAATGATGAAATGGAATGCATAAAGATTGATATTCTGGTACCAGTGAGTTGAAATGGACCAGTTTTGGCCATTTTGAATCAGACAACCATATGATCTACTATGCCAGGAATGACAATTTGAAAAGGAATGGTGTAGTATTCATCACCACCAAGGATCTGTCTTGAAGTACAATGCTGTCAGTGATAGGATAATATCTATACACCTACAAGGAAAACCAGTTAATACTACTATAATTCAAATTTTTGTACCAACCACCAAAGCCAAAGATGAAGAAATTGAAGATTTTTTTTATCAAATTCTAGTCTGAAATTGACTGATGTGCAATCAAAATGTGTTGATTATCACTGCTGACTGGAGTGCAAAAGTTGCAAAACAAAAAAGAATCACTAGTAGTTGGAAAATTTGGTCTTGGTGATAGAAATAATGCTGGAGATCGCATGATAGAATTTTGCAAGACCAACAATCTATTCATTGCAAATACCTTTTTTCAACAACATGAACAGTGGCTATATATGTGGACTTCCCCAGATGGAGTTCACAGGAATCAGATTGACTACATCTGTGGCAAGAGGTGATGGAAAAAGTCCAATATCTTTAGTAAAAATCAGGCCAGGAGCTGATTGTGGAACAGACCATCAACAGCTCATATGCAAGTTCAACTTGAAGTTGAAGACAATTAAAACAAGTCCACAAGAGCCAAAATTTGACCTTGAATATATCCCTCCTGAATTTAGAGATCATCTAAAGAAAAGATTTGATGCATTGAACACCAATGACTGAAAACCAGAATTATGGGATGACATCAAGAACATCATCCATGAAGAAAGCAAGAGGTCACTAAAAAGACTAGAAAGGAAGAAGACCAAAATAGATGTCAGAAGAGATTCTGAAACTTGCCCTTGGATGGAGTTAAATCAAAGGGAAAAAATGACAAGATAAAAGAGCTGAATAGAAGATTTCAAAGAGCAGCTCAAGCAGACAAAACCAATTACTATAATGAAATGTGAAAAGACCTAGAGTTATAGAACCAAAAGGGAAGAACAAGCTCAGCATTTCTCAGGCTGAAAGAACTGAGGAAAAAATTTAAGCCCGAGCTGCAATATTGAAAGTTTCTATGGGCAACATATTGAATGATGTAGGAAACATCAAAAGAAGATGGAAGGAATACACAGAGTCACTGTACTAAAAAGAATTGGTCAATGTTCATCCATTTCAAGAGATGGTGTATGATCAAGAACCAATAGTATTGAAGGAAGAATTTGAAGCTGTACTGAAGCAAGTGGCAAAGAACAAGGCTCCAGGGTTTGAAGGAATACCCATTTAGATGTTTCAACCAACGGATGTCATGCTGGAGTCACTCACTCGGCTATACCAAAAGATTTGGAAGACAGCTACCTGGCCAGTTGACTGGAAAAGATCCATATCTGTACCCATTCCAAAGAAACGTGATCCCAGATTGTGGAAATTATGGAACAATATCATTAATATTGCATATAAATAAAATCTTACTGAAGATAATTTAAAAATGGTTGCAGCAGTATATTGACAGAGAATTTCCAGAAATGCAAGCTGGATTCAGAAAAGGATGTGGAATGAGGGTTATCATTGCTGATGTCAGATGGGTCTTGGCTCAAAGCAAAGAATACCAGAAAGATATTTACTTGTGTTTCATTGACTATGCAAAAGCATTTGTTTGTGCGGATCATAACAAATTATGGGTAACACTGAGAAGAATGGGAATTCCAGAACACTTAATTGTACTTGTGAGAAACTTGTACATAGACCAGGAGGTTGTTATTTGAACAGAAAAAGAGGACACTGACCAATGGATGAACATTGACCAATTTTAAAATCAAGAACTGAGTGCATTAGGGTTGTATCCTTTCCCCATACTTATTCAATCTGTATGCTGAATAAATAATCCAAGAAGCTGGACTATATGAAGAAGAACATGGCATCAGGATTGGAGGAAGAATCATTAACAACCTGTGATATGCTGACAACACAACTTTGCTTGCTGAAAGTGAGGATGACTTGAAGCACTTACTGAAGAAGGTTGAAGAATACAGTCTGCAATATGGATTCCATCTTAATATAAAGAAAATAAAAATCCTCACAACTGGACCAATGAGCACCATCACAATGAATGGAGAAAAGATTGAAGTTGTCAAAGACTTCACATTGCTTGGTTTCACAATTGACGCCAAAGGAAGCAGCAGTCAGGACATCAGATGATGTATAGCATGGGAAAATTGGTTGCAAAGGACCTCTTTCAGGTGCTGAAGAGCAAATACGTCTCCTTGAGGACTAAGTTGTGCCTGATGTCTGACACAAGCGATGGTATTTTCAATCACCTTATATGCATGTGAGAGCTGGACAATGAATAAGGAAGACTGAAGAAAAGTTGATGCTTTTGAGTCATGGTGCTGGAAAAGAATACTGAAAGTGCCATAGACTGCTAAAAGATCTAACAGATCTCTCCTTGAGAAGGTACAGAGAGAGTGCTCCTTGGAAGAGAGAATGGCCAAACTTCATCTCACTTACTTTGGTCATGTTGTCAGAAGGAACCATTCCCTGGAGAAAGATGTCATGCTTGGTAAGGTGAGGGTCAATGAAAGAGGGAAAGACCCTCAATTAGATGGGTTGACACAGTGGCTTCAGTGATGGGCTCAAGTATAGTAAAGACCATGGAGCTGGTACGGGACCAGACAGTGTTTTATTCTGCTGTGCATAGGGTCACTATGAGTTAGAGACAGCTCAATGGCACCTAACAACAACAACATAAACGATGACAATATATGTGGACCTCTACATATGGAATACACAAGAATCAAATTTACTGCATTTGTTAAAAGAGATCATTGAGAACCTAAATATCAATAATCAGAACATCAATTGCACATATGCAAGTTCAAGGTGAAGCTAAAGAAAACTAAAACAAACCCAAGAGAGGGAAAGCACAACCTTGAGAATATTCCCTGGAGTTTGGAGATCATCTCAAGCATGGATATGATACATTGAACATTAATGATCAAAGACCAGAGAAGTTGTAGGATGACATTGAGGACATCATACATAAAGAGAGCTAAGGTCATTAAAAATACAAGAAAGAAAGAGAAGACCAAAATGGATGTCCAAAAAGACTCTAAAACTTGCTCTTGAATGTGGAATAGCTAACTGAATGGAAGAAATGATGAATTAAAAAGTTGAATAGAAAATTTCAAAGGGTGGCTCGAGAAGATAAAGAAAAGTAATATAATTAAATATGGAAAGACTTCAAGTTAGAAAACCAAAAAAAAGAACATGCTCAGCATTTTTCAAGCTGAAAGACCTGAAGAAAAATTTCAAGGCTCGAGTTGCAACACTAAAGGAGTTTAAGGACAAAATATTGGATGAAAAAGAAGCATTAAAAATAGATTAAAGAAATAGGCAGTTACTGTACCCAAAGAATTGGTTGATGTTCAACCATTTCAGGAAGGAACATATGATCAAAATCAATGGCTGAAGAAAGAAGTCCAAGCCACACTGAAGGCATTAGTGAAAAACAAACCTTCTTGAATTGTTGGAATACCAATAGACATGTTTCAACAAAGGAATACAATTCTGCAAGCACTCATTTCTCTATGCTGTGAAATTTCACAAACAGTTACCTGTCCAACTGATGAAGACACCCATATTTGTACCCATTTCAAAGACAGGTGATCTAATGTTGTTTTTAGATGCTGTCAAGTCATCTCCAACTCATAGCAACCTCATGTACAGCAGAACAAAACACTACCCAGTCCTATGCCAGCCCCACGATCCTAGCTATACCTGAGTCCATCATTGCACCCACTGTGTCAATCCATCTCATTGAGGGCTTTCCCTTTTTTTGTTGTACCTCCACTTTTCCAAGCATAATATCCTCTCCAGTGAAGGGTCCATTGTTACAACATGACCAAAGTAGGTGAGACAAAGTTTGGCCATTCTCACCTCCAAGGAGCATTCTGGCTGCACTTCTTCCAGGATACATTTGTTAGTTCTTTTAGCAGTCCTTGGTACTTTCAGCATTCTTTGCCAACACCACAACTCAAAAGCATTGAGTTTTCTTCAGTCTTCTTTTTTCATTGTCCAGCCCTCACATGCACATGAGGTGATTGAAAATACCATGGCTTGTGTCAAGCATCTTAGTCTTCAAGGAAACATCTTTGCTCTTCAGCATTTGAAAGAGGTTCCTTGCAGTAGATTTGCCCAGTGCTTTATGACATCTGATATCTTGACTGCTGCTTCCATTGGTGTTGATTGTAGAGCCAAGTAATATGAACTCGAGGACTTCTGGTAAGATAGAGGAATAGGTAGACAAGTGACACAGACTCCCTTCAACAAAGAAAAGAAAAACCAGTTGACAGAGATACAGAAGAAAATCCTGGAGAACTGAGGATTGAAAGGAACTATACAGAAGTGGATTAGGTACCAACTAGTGGAAAAACCTGAATGAAAACGGTGAGTACAGAGACGATCGGAGCTGCAGACTGTCAACTACTCTGGAGGGACCAAAAGCCTGAATATTTCCAAGTGGTGCTGGGACCTGAGAAGTGACTGAAAGATCAATCCACGTCACCAAGGGCTGAAGGGATGACTGCACTGGTGGCCTATGACTAGGAAGAGAAACAGCAAGGAGGGAGACAACCTGAGCTGTTGACTTTCTGCTTTCCAGAGGGCACAGGAATTTTGATTGTTTACACATGGCAGCCATTTTGGATATTTAAAGTGATCAAGGATGCTGCCATTTTGAATGTTTATAAGTGGCAGATATTTTGGATATTTAAAGTGACTGAGGGCACAGTCATTTTGAATGTTTACAAGCAGTGGCCATTTTGGATATTTAAAGTGATTGAGGGCACAGCCATTTTGAATATTTACAAGTGGCAACCATTTTGGATTTTAAAGTGATAGCATTCTCATTCAGACTCCAGAGACCTAAGAATAGGCTCTGTTTGCCAAGGTTGGCAGGGACATAAAAGAGGCTGACAACAGGAAAGGAGACAGGTGGTGAGTGTATAAATGCTGTCAACTAGTGAATAAAGGAGCACAACACAGTACCCTGCTTGCATAGATAACATAGAAAGAAAATGAAAATCGTGGGCAACTCACTCCAACATACAATTAAATATTAACCAATTAAATATAAACACAAAACCATCACAATGCCTCAGAGACAACAGAGCATCACAGTCCATACAAAGAAACAAGATGCAGCAAGAGAAACATAGGACCAGGATATAGACCCAAAACACATCCCTGAGGAAGAAGCAGCATTGGAACAACCTAATAAGGAATTCAAAATAATTATATTTAGGTATCTTCAAAAGATAGAGAGACAGATCAAGGAAAACAGAGACAAAACCCTAGAAGAATTCTGGAAGAAAATATAAGAACAAAATGACAAAATAAATGAAAAATTAAAAATGACTCAAAACCTACAGATAGAAACTCAGAAGATTAATACTAAATTGTCAGAAATAGATAACAGATTGAAAGGGCAAAGGAGTAGAATTGATACAGTGGAAGACAGAATTAATGAGATTGAAGACAAATACTTGAATACTTCTTTGGAAAGGGATCAATGACAAAAAGATCAAAACAAAATGAAGAAAGCCTAAGGTTCATGTGGATACCATTAAAGGAATAACCTGTGTGTCACTGGAATTCCAGAACAGGAAGAGAAAAAGAAAACTATTGAGAAAATTGCCCAAGATTTATTGGAAGAGAACCTCCCTGATATGATGAAAGGTGAGAATATATCCATTCATGAAGTCCAGTGAACCCCAAACCAGATAGACTCCAAAAGAAAATCACCAAGACATATCATCATCAAACTCACCAAAACCAAAGACAAAGAAAGAGTCCTGAGAGCAGCATGGAAAAACAAAAAGTTACCTACAAGGGGCAACCAATAAGACTAAGCTCAGATTTCTCAGCAGGCAAGAAGACAATGAGATAGTATATATAAAACCCTGAAAGAGAAAAATTTCCAACCAAGAATTATGTACCCAGCAAAATTGTCCTTCAAATATGATGGTGAAATTAGGACATTTCCAGATAAAGAGAAATTAAGGGACTTTGTTAAAACCAGACCAACCTTACAAGAAATGCTAAAGGGGGTCCTTTGGACAGAGAAGCAACAACAGCCAACAACAACTGACCATTAACACACATCATGACATAACCCAGAAACCAACCCACCTATGGAAGTATCCAAAGTAAATAAGCCTACAAGATTGTAAACAGGGCACCAGAGACATCAATGGCCAGATGAGGACAACTACAAACCAAAAAGAGGGAAAAAACTGTATTGTTACAGAACTTCTAGATGGTAGGGATGTCAAGACAACTACAAGATAGAATGAACTGTTCTAAACTTGGGAAGAAAACTATAAATCACAGGGTAAGCTCAAAGAAAACTGATAAACCTTCACATCAAAATTAAAAAGAGGACCAGCGAAAATATTTAGCAAATATGAAAATAATAGCAACAAAGGAAGTGATAAAAATGATTCATAAACAAAATGAGCCCAGTGTAGAAAATCATATGGAACAAAGAAATTGACACCACAAAAAAGCACATAACAAAAATGACAGCAACAAATTCATATTTGCTAAAAATTATCTGGCAAGGGACTTATTGCTAAGATTATAGAAAACTCCAATGCCTCAAAATGAAGGAATTAACAATCCAATTGAAGAATGGGCAGAAGACATGAATAGACACTTCACCAAGGAGGATATTCATGTGGACAGCTAATACATGAAGAGATGCTCACAATCATTGGCCATCATAGAGATGGAAATCAAAACAACAATGAGGTACCATCTCACCCCAGCACTGATGGCAAGGTTCAACAAGACAGAAAATAACAAATGTTGGCAAGGATGTGGAGAGATTGGGACTCTCATACATTGGTGGTGGGGCTGTGAAGTGATACAACCCCTGTGGAAAGCAATATGATGATTCCTTAGAAAGCTGGAATTGGAGATACCATTTGACCCAGCAATTCCATTACTAGGTATATATCCTAGAGAGGTGAGAGCCAGGACAGGAACAGATGTATTTATGTTCATGTTCATTGCAGCACTATTTACAATAGCAAAAAGATAGACACAACCTACGTGCCCATCAGGGGAAGAGTGGATGACCAAACTATTGGTACATACACACAATAAAATGCTATGCAGCAATAAAGAATAATGTAAAGTCTGCAAAACACTACATAATACAGATGAACTTGGAGGACATTATGCTGAGTGAAATAAGTCAATCACAGAAGGACAAATATAGTATTAGTTCGTTGTTGTGGAGGGTCAAGGAAAGCTTTATATACTGAGGAAAATTTTCTTTGTTGGTTGCCAGGGGTGGGAGGGGAGGGGAGGGAACACTGC
>NW_006921631.1:11354167-11398344 GCF_000298275.1 Orycteropus afer afer | reverse complement strand
GCCACTCCTCAGAAGGAAGGTTGGGCAATCCTACTTCCGTAGTGATACTGCCTTGGAAACCCAAGGAGGGGTTGCTATGAGTCGGGGCCGACTCGACGGCAAACAACAACAACAACAACACAAGATTTTACCTGCATGCAATATTCATGATATTGTTTGATAATTTCCACAATCTGTGGGATTGCCATTCTTTGGAATGGGTTCAAATATGGATCTTTTCCAATTGACCAGGTAGTTGTTTTCCAAATTTCTTGTCATAGCCGAGTGTGCGCCTCTAGTATGACATCTATTTGTTGGAACATCTCAATGGGTATTCTTTCAGTTCCTGGAGACTTGTTTTTTGCCACTTCCCTCAGTACAATTTCAACTTCTTCCTTCAGTACCATTGGTTCTTGATCCTATGCCACCTCCTGAAATGGATGAACATCAACCAATTTTTGGTACAGTGACTCTGTGTATTCCTTCCATGTTCTTTTGAAGTATCCTGCATCATTCAATATATTGCTCATAGAATCTTTTATTATTGCAACTAGAGGCTTAAATTTCCTCTTCAGCTCTTTCAGCTTGAGATGTTGAGTGTGTTCTTCCCTTTTGGCTTTCCAATTCCATGTCTTTGCACATTTCATTATAATAATTGACTTTGTCTTCTCAAGCTGCTCTTTGAAATCTTCTGTTTAGCTCTTTTTCTTGTCACTTCTTCCCTTTGCTTTAGCTACTCTCTGATGAAGGGCAAGTTTCATAGTCTCTTATGACATCCACTTTGGTCTTTTCTTCCTTTCCTGTCTTTTTAATGACCTTTTGCTTTCTTCATGGATGATTTTCTGGATGTCATCCCACAATTCCTCTGGTTTTCGGTCACTGGTGTTCAATGCATCAAATCTAGTATTTAAATGGTCTCTAAATTCAAGAGGGATGTAATAAAGGTCATATTTTGGCTCTGGTGGACTAATCGGTGACTATTAGTTTCATGGGCTAATTAGGTGATCTAATAGAATGTGGAAATTATTAAACAATATCATTAATATAACAAGCAAGTAAAATTTTGCTGATGATAATTCAAAAATGGTTTCAGCAATACATCAACAGGGAACTCCCAGAAATGTAAGCCAGATTCAGAAGAGGATATGGAATGAGAGATCTCATTGCTGATGTCAGATGGATTTTTGCTGAAAACAGAGAGTACCAGAAAGATGTTTACCTGTGTTTTATTGACAATGCAAAGCAATTTTACTGTGTAAATCATAACAAATTATGGATAACATTGAGAAGAATGAGAATTCCAGAACATTTACTTATGTTCATGCAGAACCTGTATATAGAGAAAAAAAGATTTGTCTTTTGAACAAGACAAGGGGATATCACATGATTTCAAATCAGGAAAGGTGTGCATCAGGTTTCTATCCTTTCACCATACTTACCTAACCTGAATGCTGAGCAAATCACCTGAGAAACTGGACTATATGAAGAAGAACGTGGCATCAGGATTGGAAGAAGACTCATTGACAACCTGCAACATGCAGATGACACAGTCTTGCTTGTTGAAAGTGAAGACTTGAAACACTTCCTGATGAAGACCAAAGACTACAGCCTTCGATATGTATTATACCTCAACATAAAGAAAAAGAAAATCCTCACAACTAGACCAATAGGCAAAATCTCAATAAATGGAGAAAATATTGAAGTTGCCAGGAATTTCATTTTCCTTGGATCCACAATCAACACCCATAAAAGCAGTAGTCAAGAAATCAGAAGACATATTACACTTGGCAAAAGACCTCTTTGAAGTGTTAAAGAGTAAAGATGTCACTTTGAAGACTAAGGTGCACTGGCCCAAGCCTAGTATTTTCAATAGCCTCATATATATGTGAAAATGATGATAAATAAGAAAGACTGAAGAAGAATTGATGCATTTGAACTGTGATTTTGGTGAAGAATACTGAAAATGTCATGGAGTGGCAGAAGAACAAAATAATCTGTCTTAGAAGTACAGCCAGAACGCTCCTTAGAAGCAAGAATGGTCAGACTTTGTCTCGTGTACTTTGGTCATGTTGTCAGAAGGGACCAGACCCTGGAGGAGGATATCATGCTTAGTCAAGTACAGGATCAGCAAAAAAAAAAAGGGGGGGGGGACATCTTCAACGAGATGGATTGACACGGTGGCTGTGATTATGGGCTCAAGCATAGCAAAAGTTCTAAGAATGGTGCAGGACCAGGCAGCATAGTGTAACATTCTGTTGTATATAGGGTTACTATGAGTCAGAGCAGACTTGACGACACCTAACAACAACAACATATGCATATGAAAGCTGGACAGTGAATAAAGAAAACTGAAAAAGAATTGAATCCTTTGAAATATGGTGTTTGCAAAGTATATTGAATATACCATGGACTGCCAGAAGAATTGAACAAATCTGTCTTGGAAGAAGTACAGCCAGAATGCTCCTTAGAAGCAAGGATGTTGAGGCTTCCTCTCTCACATACTTTGGACAGGTTCTTAGAAGGAACCAGTCCCTGGAGAAAGAAATCATGTTTGGTAAAGTAGAGAGTCAGTGAAAAAGAGGAAGACTCTTAACAACATATATTGGCGTGGTGGCTATTACAATGGATTCAAACATAGCAAGCATTGTGAGAATGTCACAGGATAGGGTAAAGTTTCATTTTGTTGGGCATAGGTTCACTATGAGTCGGGGCCAACTCGACAGCAAACAATAACAACAACAGGTTGACTATGAGCCAGAGTTGACTCAAGGGCACCTAACAAAAATAAGGACAGCCACGGAGGTCAAGAACTCAAGAAGAAGAGATCATCATGGCTCAACTCATGTGACGACAATCATATGATACCTGAAACTGGAACAGTGGTGAGAAGAGGGCCTACGGGTGGGCCAGATGTCTCTCTTCTCTTCATGCAGTCATGTAGTTTCTCACCCCAGGATACTTTGTGTTTCCTAATGGTGTGCTGACTTCAGGGCATTCTGATCACTTACATAGAGGCTTATGGCTCCAGCAAAACTGTTCCACCGAACCAGGTGAAAATTATATCACATCTACCACAACATATTGGTTACCAATGAGGCACAGTCCCTCCCAGATTCAAGGGAAAAGAATATAGAATGTGGGGAATGCCAAAAGTCACGTTGCAAGAAGAACATGTTGAACTAGAAATGTGGTTATAGCTTACATTAAAAATATAATTTGTCCATAACATCTAAGTGGAAGAGTAGTTCAGAAATCTCTGAGTGTAAGTAAAAATGTAGATATGGGACAGACAAAAGTACTTTTGGCAATCAGAAATATTTAGCAGAAAATTAGAAAAAAAAAAAAAAATGGTGATACGACCAAGGTTCTTATTATACATAAAACTGAGGACAAAAGTGATATCTGCCTACATTAAAAGCCTATACCAACCTAGATCTGTGCATGTGCACACAGAACCCTCTGACCCAAAACTGTAAATGCCATGTTATCTAATGAGTACCATTTACCCACAGCTACCATGGCAACAAACGACTATGTTCTACTACTTTTATACACTTTCATGTATCCTTGGAGAGCTTCCTTTGACCTACTGTGAAGGTTTGATGATGGTTGTCCTCTCAGCTCAGGGCAAAGTAATTTCTTTGAAATTGTGTTGTCATCCATCCTCCTCATATGAACAGCCTGGAGAAGTGGAGTTGCAAAGTGCATGGCTTTGATGCTGGTGGATTGGCTGGGCTCCAGCTTCTTACTCTTAGTGACCTTGTTCTGCCATCTAATGTTAAATATAGAATGTAAGGGGCAGGGTGAGAACTCCAGAGTCCCAGACAAATTCTAATTCTTCCTGTCTTTCCATCTATCACCATCTGCTTATCTCTTTATTTTATAGTGCTTATGATCACAGTACTTAGTTATTTCCAATTCCTTTGTTCTATTATAGCCTAATCCACCTTTCATAATAGGATACTATGGTTAATAATAATATTGCTACTATTAATGCAAGACCACTCAATGGTGCCTAACAACAACAACTATTAATGCTACTGTAAAATATGAATTAACCAGAACTCATATTGCTAGAACCCTCAGTAAGCCAGAAACAGGAAAGAGGGAAATACTAAGCTGTAGAAAATGACTTTATGTAAGTTATTTAAAAAAGGAAACTTCCAGTATTTCTGAAGAGCATATATACTCTGCCCAATCTCCCATATATCCCATGTCTTTAGAAATACAATAGTATAATTTTCAAAATATTTGACACTTGCATTGAAAATAGCTATATTAAATTTTAGAGGTTCTAGATTCAAATGTATCTCAACTATTACTTTATATAGTAAAAGGCCACTGAAAGCTAGCTCTGTGATCTTTGACAATCATTTTAATTGTCAGTTCCCTCATCTATTAAGTGAGAGAGTGGAATGGGTGAGTTCTCTGTTTCTTTTTAGGTCAATAATTTGAACATTTAGATTGTTATGAGTGCTGTATCTGTTAAGTAGAATATTCGATTAACTAGAACATCTATTCCCTTACATTTTATTTAATCTGGTGGCATAGTGCCTGAGGCATTTGACTGTTAACCAGAAGTGTGGCAGTTCAAACCCACCAACCCCTCTTCTGAAGGAAGATTGGGCAATCTACTTCTGTAGTGATACCTCCTCGGAAACCCAAGGAGGGATTGCTATGAGTTGGATCCAACTCAACAGCAGTGAGTTTGGTTTTCAGTTTGATAATAGTAATAATACTTATGTTTTTTGTCTATATATCATAAAACTTCATAAAAGTTATGCTATGCTTTCATTTTCATTTCATATCATAAAACTTCATAAAAGTTATGCTATGCTTTCATTTTCATTTCAAAAATATTGTCCAAAACAACATATTCCTGTGTCCTCTCGAGTAGATAATATTGAAAAATGGGTACAATTAAATGAGAGAGTCTACTTGGCATAATTTGTAGAGTCCTTTTTTTCTTTGGTAACAATAGTTCTTTAAGATGATTCAAGTTCTATCTGAATCTATTCTGATTCTCAAATCAGAACATAGAAACGCAAGTCATTTAAATTGTTTTTGTATCAGAGTATTATAATAATCATTCAAGGACACATGAAAAAAAAATCTGAGCTCCCAAGTCAAAGCTAAGTTTGAATTAAATGTATAAATATAATGTGTCATATCTATACATCACTTTGAAATTTACAAAATATTTTCACAAAAATTATTTCATCTAAACTTCACAATGACTCTGAATCATTTTTAACTGAAATGAAATAGTTAATCTCATTTTACAGATGAATCCATTGAGGCTTGAAGAACATAAGTGACTTGTCTAAAACACAATGGTAATTAGAAATGGGATCAAGACCTAATAGAATCATAGAATGACAAGGTTTGTTAGGTTTGTTGGGACCTTAAAGGTCATCAATTGAAATCTGTTTTCTGAGGCTTCAGTCTTGTAGCAATATTGCCCAACAGTCCATAAAATAGAATATATTTGAAACTAGGATGTGCCTTTCCAGCCAAGAGTCACATTTCTCAGATCCCTTGCATCTAAGTGGGGGTCATATGATTGTGAGAAAAATGATCTACATAAATTCTGGGCCAAAATTGGTAAAGAACAGATGTGCTTTCTCCATCCTCTCTTTCCCCTACCTCAGAAGATACTGAAGCTCTAGGGAACAGTGGAGCCAAAGATAGAAGGAGCCTGCAGCCCTGAATCACATGGAAGAAAGTCATCTGTCCACAGGAACATTCACACTGGATGCTACAGAAATAAGAAATTATCTTAAATTATGTAGGGACACTGTCATTAGAGATTTATTTTTACTCAGAGGTACACAGTCCAAACACAACCAGAAAGAAGCATCTCAGAAGATAAGATTGTCAATTTGTTTCAAAAAGGTCACAGTCTTGAAAACTCTATTGAGTAGTTCTAGTCTGTACACAAAGTGTTTCTATATCAGAATCAACTCATTGGCAGCTAACAATAACAGCATTATCTGAACAAATATAAATTCCCCCCACAAGCTTCCTCCCTCCAATTAATTACAGTAATAAGGAATGCACTCCTACCACAGACAGATTATTCCATACTTAATCAGCCTCTGACTATTAAAATGTTTTTCCCTAAATTGAGTAGAATTTCTTTTCTGCTACCTACTTGGTCCTGATGAACTTTTTGAACAGTAGTAGAACTTATCTAACTTATCTTTCATATGACATATTTGCCCCTAACCCTTTATTACAGACTATCTTTGTTATAGACTGATAACTCTTTAATAGAAGAATAAAGAAAATCTTTACAGAATAATAGATTTGACACATTGAAAACCAATGACCAAAGACCAGAGGAGTTGTGGGATGACATCAAGAACATCATACGTGAAGAAAGCAAAAGGTCATTAAAAAGACAGGAAAGGAAGAAAAGTCCAAAATGGATGTCAGAAGACACTCTGTCTCTTCAATGCACACTAGCTAAAGCAAATGAAAGAAATGCTGAAATAAAGGAACTGAACAGAAGATTTCAAAGGGTGGCTCAAGAAGACAAAGCATTGTAAAGAAATGTGCAAAAACCTGGAGTTAGAAAACCAAAAGGGAAGAACACACTCAGCATTTCTGAAGCTGAAAGAACTGAAGAAAAAATTCAAGCCTCTATTTGTAACATTGAAGGATTCTGCGGACAAAATATTGAATGATACAGGAAGCATCAATAGAAGAAGGAAAGACATTCAAAGTCCCTGTACCAAAAAGAATTGGTCAATGACCAACTATTTCAAGAGGGAGCATATGATCAAGAACCAATGGTATTAAAGTCCAAGCTGCACCAAAGGAATTAATGAAAAACAAGGGTCCAGGAATTGATAGAACACACATTGCAATATTTCAACAAATAGATGCAGTGTTGAAGGTGCTTACTCATTCATGCCAAGAAATTTAGAAGACAGCTACTGTTCTGGTTATCTAGTGACACTCTGACAAGAATATATCACAAATGGGATGGCTTGAACCAACAGAAGTTTATTCTCTTACAGTTCAGGAGGCTAGAAGTCCAAGTTCAAAATGCCAGGCTCTAGGGACTATGTGAAAGCCCCTCGAACTTGGACTTCAGCTCTGCCTCTTGCTCCCGGCCCACTGAAACTAGAGGCATCTCTTCATTCAGGCAGCTACTGGCTGAAGCTAATAAGACCAAGGTTGACAAATAAAATGGCACAGTCCCAATGTTATCAAATCACACGGCAGGCCATTAATTCAAGTCCATTGAAAGTCCCAAGGTCGACAGAGCATTGCCATGAACAATGACACCGTACATGAAGGATTCAAGTGCGCCATAAGCTAGAGACCATTCCCCAAGGCTTCTCCTTATATGCAGGAAGCAGACCACATCCCTAGGGCAGCTACTCAGCTGCTCACAGTAGATTCCACCATGGAGTTGATTGCCAGTATCACCATGAGAAATACTACATTCAGCTGCCCAGCCACTCAATCAGGCCTAGCCAAGTTGACACACAAACTTAACCACCACAGCTACCTAGCCAACTGACTGGAAAAGATCAATATTTGTGTCCATTCCAAAGAAGAGTGATATATCAGAATGTGGAAATTATGGAAGTAAAATTTTGCTGAAAATAATTCAAAAATGGTTGCAGCAGTATACCAACAAGGAACTTCCCAAAATTCAAGCTGGATTCAGATGGATCTTGGCTGAGAGCATAGGATACCAGAAAGATGTCTACCTATGTTTTATTGACTATGTAAAAGCATTCTATTATGTAGATCATAAAAATTATGGATAACATTGCAAAGAACAGGAATTCCACAACATTTAATTGTGCTCTTAAGGAACTTGTACATAGACCAAGAGGTTGTCATTCAAACAGAACAAGGGGATACTGCATGGTTCAAAATCAGGAATGGTGTGCGTTAATAGTTTTATCCTATCAGCATACTTATTCAATCTCTATGCTAAGCAAATAATCCAAGAGACTGGACTATATAAAGAAGAACACAGGCTTCAGGATTGAAGGAAAATTCATTAACAACTTACAATATGCAGATGACACAATCTTACTTGCTGAAAAGTGAAGATGACTTGAAGCGCTTACTGATGAAAATCAAAGACTACAGTCTTCAGTATGAATTACTCCTCAACATAAAGAATATGAAAATCTTTACCACTGGATGAATAAGGAACATCATGATAAATGGAGGAACAATTGAAGTTGTCAGGGATTTCATTTTACTTGGATCCATATTCAACACCCATGGAAGCAGCAGTCAGGAAATTAGATGTCTTATTACACTGGGAAAGTCTGCTGCAAAAGACCACTTTAAAGTGTTAAGAAGCAAAGATGTTACATGGACTAAGGGGTGACTGACCCAAGCCATGTTTTTCCAATCACCTCACATGCATGTGAAAGCTGGATAATGAATTCCAAAGAAGAGTTGATACCTTTGAACTGTCATGTTGGCAAAGAACACAGAAAATACCATGGACTGCCAGAAGAATGAATTAATCTGTCCGGAAGGAAGTACAGCTGGAGTGCTTGTTGGAAGTGAGAATGGTCAGACTTCGTCTGACCAAGAATGGGAAGACACTCAGATGGATGGATTAACAGATGGCTGAAATAATGGGTTCAAACATAGCAAGGATTGTGAGGATGACACAGGACTGGAAGTGTTGTACATAAGGTTGCTAATGAGTTGGCACTGACTCAACAGCACCTAACAACAATAATAACTCTACAGAAATTATGTTTCCACAAGACCATAAGTTCCTCCTTCTCTAGCAGTTCTTGATGCAGATCTAGATAGGGGTTTTGATACTGAGTATCTTCTTGGGATACTCAGTATCAAAACCCCTATCTAGACCTGCATACTGAGTATCTTCTTGGGAGGAGCTCTGGTAGCATAGTGCCTAAGGCACTTGACTGCTCACCAGAAGGCTGGTGGTTCAAACCCACCAGCCACTCCTCGGAAGGAAGGTTGGGCAATCCTACTTCCGTAGTGATACTGCCTCGGAAACCCAAGGAAGGGTCGCTATGAGTCAGGGCTGACTTGATGGCAAATAACAACAACAACAACATCTTCTTGGGAAGAAGATTGGGCAATCTACTTCATAGTGATACTGCCTCAGAAGCCCAAGGAAGAGTCACTATGAGTTGGATTTTTTTTTTTTTTAAATATCTTTTGGAAGCTTGTCCAGACTTTGGAGTTTGGTTACCAAGTCCCTTGGAAGAAATTCCAAGTTCATCCAGACTGAATTAATTTCTTCCCCCTCTGTATTCCTACAGCACTTCACATGTTTCTTGTGCCCTACTCCTACAGTTATAAAGGTATCTGGGTTAAGCCCATCATATCTCTAGTTCATTACATATAGCACCTAGCCAACACAATTTCAGAAGGCATCATTTCCATTATAATCCAAGATGCTCCTTGTCAAAGAAGTTCTTGGAGTCTAAAAGATGTTGCACACATGTCCTTCCTCACTCTTTCCTTCAGGGCACTCCTCAGTCCACTGTGGAAGTCTCATATTTCTTGTTTTCCTTGTTTTCTTCTATTACCTCACTCTGCACACACAAAGCCCACATCCCACACATCCTCCATGCCTTGAATTTCAGCAAAGCAAACATGATTTATTCAGAATAGTGTACCAACAAGACAAACAAAATTCAATCTTGCTAGTATTGACCTCTCATAGCTTAAGAAGTTATTATGCTAAAAGACATCTCCCCATGATGAAGAAGTTTGAAGTAAGGTTTGGCTGGGTCCGGTTTTGAGTAGCTGGGCAGCTGGATGTAATTATTCCCCATGGTGAAATTGATAATTAACTCCATGGTGGAATCTACTGGAGCAGCTCACTAGCTACCTAGGGATTTTGTCTGCTTCCAGTTTATAAGAAGCAACTTTGAGGATGGTCTCTAGCTTTTTAGCATGCTTGGACACTGAATGTAGCTGAGTCTTCATTCAGCAGCCTGCCATGCTTTGCCAATCTTGTGACTTTTAACGGATTTTAATCAATGACCTGTCATGTGGTTTGGTAATATCAGGACTGGGCCTTTTCACTTGTCGACCTTGGGTTTATCAGCCTCCACAGCCAGCAATGACCTGAGAGGAGAGATGCCTCTAGCTTCAGTGGGCTGGGAGCAAGAAGCAGAGCTGAAGTGCAAGGTTGAGGGGATTTCACCCAGCCCCTAGAGCCCGGCATATTGAACTTGGACTTCTAGCCTCCCAAATTGTAAGAGAATAAACTGTTTATTAAAGTCATCCATACATTATTGTATACATTGTACAAATTTAACTCATTTGATCCTTGTAACCACATCATAAGGTCGGTTCTATTATTATCCCCATTTTACAGATCACAAAACTGGGGACTCAGATGTTTTATTACTTGCCTAAGGTCACCAGCAAATAGGAGTTGCAGTAAAATTTTAACTCATAATCCATCTTAGAACTACAAAGTCTCTGATGTCACTTTCAGGAGCTCTCTGACACAGAAACTGGACCATACAGTTTTGTATCACCAGGACCCTGGCACTACTTTTTTGTGTATAGTAGACTTCAAAATTGTTTGAGTGAAAAAGTGAGTGAATAAAGGAGTGACTTTCTCAGATAGAGTGCCTCTGAAATGGGTCCCTTGAATGGAAATTTACCCACCATGAATTTGCAGCCATTTCCAGTCATATATTTTCTCTGAGGTTATTGCTTACCACAGTAGAGCACAGACATATGATGTTTCTCTCAAATATTGTTGTAGATTGAATTGCATCCCCTAAAAAGATGTGTTGAAGTACCAACTTCTGATACTTGTGAATGTGACCTTGTTTGGAAATAAGATCTTTGAAGGTGTTATCAGTTAGAGTAGCATGAGGTTATACTGGAGTAAGATGGGTCATACTCCTACATGACTGGTGTCTTTATAAAGGAGGAGAAAATATACAGAAGTAGAGAGGCACACAGAGGAAGGATACCATATGACAATGCAGCTGCAATCCAAGGGAGACCTAGTACTAGAAGAAAGACATGAAACAGTTTCTCTCTCAGGACCCTCAGAAGGAATAAACACAGCCAATACCCTGATTTAGACTAGTTACTAGCCCATAGAACTATGAAAGACACATTTCTGTTCTTGTAAGCCACACAATATGTGGTATTTTGTAATAACACTCCTAGGAAGCTAGTATAAGTACCTAGCAATGAGCTGAAATCAGTCTACATCATGGGACAAAGCATTCTCATCCACTTCCAAGTTTATTCTCTCCATACCTAGCCCACAGAAGATGCCTCAATGAGAAAAATATTGGATCTTCCAGTGCAGGGCCTCATACCTCTCCTCCTTAAAGCAAAGTGATATATTCCTGGCAATGAGGAACTACTCAAACTCTATTTTGAGCCAGAGGTATGGAAGGAGGAGAGTGGTCACCAGTAGCTTTTGAACCAGAAGTATAGAGAGAGGACAGTGGTCACTAGAACTGTTGGTATTCTTGCACAGAAACTGTTGTTGTTAAGTGCTGTGGGGTCCTTTCTGACTCATGGAGACCCTATGCACAGCAGAATGAAACACTGCCGAGTACAGTGCCTGCTCCGCGATTCCTGCTATACTTCAGCCCATCACTACAGCCACTGTATCAATTCATCTCATTGAGAACTGTTCCCTCTTTCATCAACCCTCCACCTTACCAAGCTGACATTTGTCTCCAGGGAATGGTCCCTTCTGATAACATAACCAAAGTAGAGAATGGTCTGTCCATTCTTACTTCCAAGGAGCATTCTGGCTGCACTTCCTCCAGGACAGATTTGTTATATCTTTGAGCAGTCCAGGGTACTTTCAGCATTCTTCACCAGCACTGCAACTCAAAAGCATCAATTCTTCTTGGGTCTTCCTTATTCATTGTCAGCTTTCACATGCATATGAAGCGACCAAAAATATCATGACTTGTGTCAGGTGCAGCTTAGTCCTCAAGGAGACATCTTTTCTCCTTAGCACTTGAAAGAGGTCCTTTGCAGCCGACTTGCCCAGTGCTATACATCATCTGATATCCTGACTGCTGCTTCCATTGGTGTTGAGTGTAAAACCAAGAAATGTGAAGTCTTTGACAACTTCAATCTTTTCTCCATTTATCATGATGCTGCTTATATGTCTAGTTGTGAGGATTTTTGTTTTCTTTATATTGAGATGTAATCCATACTGCAGACTGTATTCTTCAATCTTCATCAGTAAGTGCTTCGAGTCATCCTCACTTTCAGAAAGGAAAGTTGTGTCATCAATGTATCGCAGGTTGTTATTGATTCTTCCTCCAATCTTGATACTACATTCTTCTTCATATAGTCCGGCTTCTTGGATTATTTGCCCAGCATATAGATTGAATAAGTATGGTGAAAGGATACAACCTGACACACTCCCTTCTTGATTTTAAACCATGCAGTTTCCCCTTGTTCTGTTTGAATGATAGCTTCCTGATCTATGTACAGGACCCTCATGAGTACAGTTAAGTGTTCTGGAATTCCCATTCTTCTCTTATGTTATCCATAATTTGTTATGATCCACACAATCAAATGTTTTTGCATAGTCAATAAAACACAAAAAAAAATCTTTCTGGTATTCTTTGCTTTGAGCCAACATCCATCTAACATCAGCAGTGATTTCCCTCATTCCATGTCCTCTTCTGAATCCAGCTTACCCCTCTGGAAGTTCTCTGTCAATATGCTGCTGTAATTGTTTTTGAATTATCTTCAGTAAGATTTTACTTGTATGTGATATTAATGATATTGTTTGATAATTTCCACATTCTGTGGCATCACCTTTCTGTGATATGGGTACAAATATGGAACTCTTCCAGTCAATTGGCCAGGTAGCTGTCTTCCAAATCTCTTTCCATAACCAAATGAGTGCCTCCAGTGGGGCATCTGTTTGTTGAAACATCGCAATGGGTATTTTGTCCATTCCTGGAGCCTTGTTCTTCACCAATTCCTTCAGTGCAGCTTCAACTTGTTCCTTCAATACCATTGGTTCTTGATCATATGCCACCTCCTGAAATGGATAAAGATCTACCAGTTGTTTCTGGTACTCCAAGTATTCCTTCCATCTTCATTGACGCTTCCTGCATCAGTCAATATTTTGCCCATAGAATCTTTCAGTATTCCAACTCAAGGCTTAAATTTTTTCCTCAGTTCTTCCAGTTTGAGAAATGCCCAGTGTGTTCTTCCCTTTTGCTTTTCTAACTCCAGGTCTTTGTACATTTCATTATAGTAATTGGCTTTGTGTGCTCGAGCTGCTTTTTGAAATCTTCTGTTCAGCTCTTTTATCTTATCATTTCTTCCATTTGCTTTAGCCACCCTTCACTCAAGGGCAAGTTTCAGAGTCTCATCTGACATCCACATTGGTCTTTTCTTCTTTTCTCATCTTTTTAATGACCTCTTGCTTTCTTCATTGATGATATTCTTGATGTCATCCCACAATTCTTCAGGTTTTTGGTCATTGGTGTTCAATGCATCAAATCTATTCTTTAGATGGTCTTTAAATTCAAGAGGGATATAATCAAGCCCATATTTTGATTCTTGTGCACTTGTTTGAATTGTCTTCAACTTCGAGTTGAACTTGCTGCATATACATGGAATGTCACACCATTCCTCTTCAAATGTTCTGTTCCACAATCAGCTACTTGTTTTGGCTGAAGATACTGAATTTTCCATTGCTTCTTAGCACAGATGTCATCAAGCTGATTCTTGTGTACTCCATCTGGTGAAGTCCATGTGTATAGCCATCATTTGTGTTGTTGGAAAAAGGTATTTGCAATGAATAAGTCATTGGCCTTGTAAAATTCTATCATGAGATCTCCAGAGTTATTTCTGTCACCAAGGCCAAATTTTACAACTGACAGTGATTCTTCTTTGTTTTGCAACTTTTGCATTCCAGTCACCAGTGATAATTAACACATCTTGATTGAACATTTGGTCAATTTCAGACTGTAGAAGTTGATAAAAATCTTCAATTTCCTCATCTTTGGCTTTGGTGGTTGGTACATAAATTTGAATAATAGTAGTATTAACTGGACCTCCTTGTGGGCATATGGATATTATTTTATCACTGACAACATTATACTTCAGGACAGATCTGAAAACATCCTTTGTGATGATGAATGTCACACCATTCCCCTTCACATTGTCATTCCCAGTATAAGTAGAACATATGGTTGTCTGATTCAAAATGGCTAAAACCAGTCCATTTCAGCTCACCCATTCCTAGGATATCAATTTTTATGTGTTCCATTTCATTTTTCAAAACTTTCAA
Source organism: Orycteropus afer afer (assembly GCF_000298275.1). Classification (NCBI taxonomy): domain Eukaryota; kingdom Metazoa; phylum Chordata; class Mammalia; order Tubulidentata; family Orycteropodidae; genus Orycteropus; species Orycteropus afer. The sequence goes on along the minus strand of NW_006921631.1, from coordinate 11,384,081 downwards.
TTTTCTTAGATTCATACTTCATACATTTCATGTTCCAATTATTAATGAATGTCTGTAGCTGTTTCTCCTCAATTTGAGTCATGCCATGTCATGCAAATGGAAGTCTTGAAAGCTTTACTTTATCCATATCAGTAAAGTTTGTTCTACTTGGATTATGTAGCTCTTTCCCAATTGTATTTTGAGAGCCTTCTAACCTAAAGGGCTTGTCCTCCTGCACTGTGTCCAAAAATGTTCCCAGGCTATCTATAAATTTGCACAGCAATGTGTCGGACAGTGTTTCTCTGCTATTCATAAGGTTTTCCCTGGCCAATTCTTTGAGAAGTGGATGGCCTCTTCCTTCTTCCTACTCTGTCTTAGTCTGTAAGCTGTGTTGAAACCTATGCACCATGAGCAACACTGATGGTGTTTGAAACACCAGTGGCACAGCCTCAAGCCTCACAGCAACATGCAAGTCACCACTGGATGACAAACTGACAAACAAGTTTGTCTCCTTTAGCTGTTCAAAACCTCTCCACTTTCCCCTTGCCTGGATTCCTGTCATTGCTCGCTCTGTCCTCCCCCTGGCTTGGCTTTCTTTTCCCCCACTTTCCTGCCTTTTGTGGGTGGGGCCTGGGTCCCTCCCCTTACCTGAATCCCCTCAGCTCTTGCTCACTCAGTCTTGTCCCCATGGCTTGGCTTTCTTTTCCTCTGCATTCCTGCCTCTTGTGGGTGGGGCCTGGGTCTCTCCACTTACCTGGATCCCTGCATGGGAACTAACATGGGAACTTGTGTATCTGTAGAGGTCATCTGTACTGCCTCTTTTTCCTTGTTGTCATCAATAGGTTGGAAAAGATTTCTAGTTTATTATTAAAGAGATAAGGAAAACAAAACTTGGTTCAGAGAGCTTAACTAACTTGGCCAAGTTGCTTGGCTACTAAACTTTGAACCAGGACTTTGCTTAGAAATCCCTTGCTTTTCATCTTTGCAAATGGCATGCCATCACCTCACATCCATGGAAAAGCTAAACAATGAATGAGGAATACTGAAGAAGAGTTAATGCTTTGTGTTGTGGTGTTGGTGAAGAATACTGAAAGTATCATGAACTTCCAGAAGAACTAAGAAATCTGTCCTGGAAGAAGTGCAACCAGAATGTTCCTTGGAAACGAGAATGGCCAGAATTTGTCTCATCTACTTTGATCGTGTTGTCAAAAGGGACCATTCCCTGGAGAAAGATATCATGCTTGGTAAAGTGAAGGGTCAGTGAAAAATAAGAAGGTCCTCAACTAGATGGATTAACACAGTGGCTGCAACAATGGACTAACATATAGCAAGAATTGTCAGGTTGGCACAGGACTGGGCAGTGTTTCTTTCTGTTGTACATAGGATCACTATGAGTTGGGGCTGACTTGACAGCACCTAACAACAAACATCAACAAACCTTAAGCAGATGAAGAATAGCCACAGAATACTTGGCCTCCAGGTGTTTTTTAAACTATTACTTAACCTTCCCTTCTTGGAACCATATTAGACAATGTTCTTATTGACTCCTTTAAAAATCCCATTCTGGACCTGACACAACAACTTTCCTTTACATATCAAATCCTTGACAATGTGGTGTCATGAAACTTTCAGTGTACTGGAAAGAGGAAGGGCAACCAGACCTAACTCTTACACCAGGAAGCTGTGACTGTGAATGATTCATTCACCACTCTGGACATACTTTTTTTATTTTTGCACATAACATAAAGGGACTGGATTACATATGTTTTAAGACCTGTGTGGTTTGACATAGAAACCATATACGTGTTTCGTTATAGGTAAGTACAATGGAAAGCAGTAGAATTATGTAGAAATTATCCAAAACTTAACCATAGACAAGGGACTGTGAGATCTCAGTTGTCTTCTGAGAAATGGATTCAAGAATTTATTATAGACTTCTGAAGATTTCAGCCAATTGTGCTGTGGGTTGAAAGGTCAACAAAATGATGAGTATTATCCAAAAAGGTATTGTAAAACAGAAGCAGAATATATTTAGCATCTATCTAGTGTGTTTCCTTCTCAAATACCATACTCTTCATGCTGCTACACCTCTAGAAATAGACTGAGGAATTAGAATAAATCTAGAAGGGGAAAATATTAACATCATAGAGCTTTGAAAGTGATAATCATTGGAGGACCATCTCAAAAATTTTAAATTATACTACAGTTATGAAAAAGTAGTTATCTGTCATTAGTATCCTGTGTAATATTTAATAACTGCTCTTAATTTAGTTGTTAGTGCCTAAGGCATTTGACTGCTAACCAGAAAGCTGGCAATTCAAACTCATCAACCACTCTTTGGAAGGAAGATTGGGCAATCTACTTCCATAGTGATACCACCTCAGAAACCCAAGGAAGGGTCACTATGAGTCAGAGCCCACTCAATGGCAGTGAGTTTGTTTTTTGTTTTTTTTCTTGGTATGTGCATACCTACTCCACACTTATTTGACTCTGAAGAGGATATTTTGCATTTACAATAACAGTAAAAGACATATTATCCAACTATTTTGCAAATTAATAATGTACATCTGGCAGTAATGAACTCTGAGGTATTAGGTGAGAGTATCATTGGCTGTGATGGTTAAGGTTATGTGTTAATTTAGCTGGTCCATGACTCTCAGTGGTTTGTCAATTATGTAAACATGGTAATAGGGCAGTTATGTAATAATGTAGTCATCCTCCATTTTGTGATCTTATGTCATCCTCCATTTTCACATAACACCAATTTTCATGTAACGACCTGATCTTTGGGACCTAACAATGTTGGTAAGTGAGGAATGAGTGTATTTAAAATCTCAGATTAAATAAAGCAAAATGTTGTTTTAGAAACTGGTTTTTCTAATTCTCACATTTCATGAAAAAAATATGTTCAAACTTTTTAGGTGCACCTTGAGTATGAATAACTTTTTCTATTAATAAGTTCACATTTTGAATCATCGAACATAGTTTTACAGAGCACATTCTACTCACACCCATCTATTTCATCTCAGATGTACTTTTGGATCCACATCTGCTGTTTTCCTGGAAATTGCACTCTAATCCACAAGGACCTATTCACGTAGGACTTGGAAAATTGGTTCTTTTATTCATACTGTAACTGTAATTCTAACCTACCAGCCACTCCAGGAAAGAAGGACAAGGTAGTCTGCTTCCATAAAGATTTACAACCTTAGAAATCCTATAGGGCAGTTCTATTCTGTCCTTACAGCGTCATTATGAGTTGGAATTGACTTGGTGACACTGGGTTTGGTTTGGCTTTGTATAACTATACACACACTACCATCAAATTGGATCTGACTCATAACCACCCCTCCTTGGGTTTCCAAGGTAGTATTACTATGGAAGTAGATTGCCCAACCTTCCTTCCAAGGAGTGGATGGTGAGTTTGAACCACCAGCCTTCTGGTTTGCAGTCTAATTCCTTAGGCACTAGGCCACCAGAGCTCCTACATAACTATGTTGTTGTTGTTGTTATGTGCCGTCAAGTCAGACCTAACTCATAACGATCCTTCCTTAGGTTTCCTAGGCAGTATCACCATGGAAGTAGTTGCCCCAACTTCCTTTCGAGGAGTGACTGGTGGTGGGTTTGAACCACCAGCCTTCTGGTTAGCAGTCAAGTGCCTTAGGCACTATGCTACCAGAGCTCCTACATAACTATAGTTATTATAATTAAAACACGATAATTTTTACATTCTCTCACCACATAGCTACTCTTCTGTACTGTTTTTTTATAAGATTATGCCCCTAGAAATAATGACTAAATTACCAATAACTTTGCCTCCATTTTTGTTACTTGTTATTTTAGTTGGTGTGAAAGTTTAATGCGAAAATTAATTTTCCTTTCAACAATTTAAACACATCTTGTTTTGTGACATTGGTGGCAATGCCCTCAATCTATCTAACAACATTCTTCCCACTTCTTCCCTGGGTTCCGCATTTCCATTCTTCCTTCTTCTCTGGACTTCCCTACCTTCTTGAGCTTTGTTTTTGGATAAGTGCTGTCTTTATGATCTCACATAGTTGATTGTAATGAGGAGTTCATTCCCTTCTGGTTTTATTATTCATTTTATAGGACTATCGATTGTTTGGCTGAAAGTTGATCCCTGGGATTCGGTTTAGTTCCAGGCTTAAAGTGTGCCTAAGGACCACAGCTTTGAGGCTTCTATCAATCTCTATCGGAGCAGTAAGTCTGATCTTTCTTATGTTTTTGAATTTTGTTCTATATTTTGGTTCTCCCTTTCTGTCCAGGAACTTCTATTGTCATCCTGATCAGGGTGGTCAGTATGTGGTAGCTGGGTGCCATCTAGTTCTTCTGGTTTCAGAGTAGTGGAGGCTGTGGTTCCTACTGTCCATTAGTCCTTTAGACTAATCGTTTCCTTGACTCTTTGACTTTCTTCACTCTGCTTTGCTCTGAACAGGGAGAGATAAATAAATTGCCACTCACAAGCTTTTAAGGCCCCAGTCACTACTTACCAAAGTACAATGCAGAACATTGTCTCTGTGGACAATGTTATGCCAATTAACTTAAATGTCCCCTGAGACTGTGGTTGGATGTCCCCAAGTCCAGTTACTCAGTCCCTCAAGATGCTTGGTTATTGCTAAGAAGTTTTCAGAACTTTGCTCCTTGTACACTTTAAAATACCCTTGGATATATTGGTAGTACATACAAATACATATGTAAAAACATCCTCTCTGAAACCTATTCATGGGTGTACTCCCTTTACACATTTGCTCAGTTTGCATGTGCATGCCTACCTGTGTATTTGACTCAATTTTTTAAACAATTTCATCAAATGATTTTTCTAAATGACAAAAACTAGCATTGATTGAAACAATTTAAGAGTAATTTTGCTTGTCATAAAAAGAACTCTGTTGTTTGGGAAAAAAAAAATGAGAAAGCATGATATAATATGAAAGACTATAGGCTCAACAGTAAAGCCATTCCTTCTTTTCCAAGAGATAATTTTAGAAAAATAACTCACCTTATCTCACCTCATATGATAGTTAATGTTATGTGTCAACTTGGCTAGACTACAATCCTCAGGTCTGACAGACACTATGTATCACCTTCTACTTTGTGATATGATATGAGCAGCCAATCAGTTGAAAGAGTTTCTTTAGAGCTGTGGCCTGAATTCATGATATAAACAGATTTGCTGGCAGGAGTGCACTTTTAGATCCTGCGTTCATCTCCTCATCCTCTGACCTCCACTACTTGGAACATGAGAAAGTTTCAGCCTGCTGCCTAACTTGCATATTTTAGATTGACCAGCTCCTTAAACCACATAAGCCAGCAACCTGATGGATGACGTGGAGATTTTGGATTCATCAGTCTTGCAACCATATGAGTCAGGAGAAAACTTCAGCCTGCTTCTTGACCAATTGTATTTGGACTTGCCAGCCTAAAAATTGTATGAGTCCTTTCCTTGAAATAAATCTCTCTATATATATTTATATATACACTTCACTTGTTTGCTCCTTTAGAAGACCCACATACCAAATTAGGAATTTTAAAAAATTATAATAAAGGCTAATCTTTAGTTATTTCTTTTAAAGATGATTACCTGGGGCATTAACTGTTAAAAGGGCTGAGAAAAATGTCTAAACTTTAGTAAAAGTGCTTCCCTTACTGTGTGCTAAGGGAAGGAAGATAGGGCAATCTACTTCTGTAGTGATACTGCCTCGGAAACCCAAGGAGGGGTCGCTATGAGTCAGGTACGACTCGATGGCACATAACAACAACAAGGGCTTTATGTAGATGCGGCTATTCAAGAATTAAAATTACTTTCAGATTTAGATTTAATCATGTCAAGTTTATAGATGAATAAACTGAGCCTCAAAATTTTTTAAATTGCTTGCTTGATTTAATTTTTTTAAAATCACCAATACCACCACTAAAATTAGAAGTGAGGTGTCTCTGATTCTAAAATGCATGTTCTTCCTATCACTCCATGGATTTATTTACTCAGAAAGTTCAAAATATTACAACAAGGGATCATACATATTTCATAGGCTTGGAGAGACAAATGTGCAATTGAGTATCTATTACTTCAGATAATTACTGGAATTTATATGTATATGATGTTTTTCAGTTTTAACCTTTTTTGCATCTGTTATCTCATTTGATATTTGTGAAAATTAAATACTTCTAAAACATAGTATGGTCTAAAAGTATAAAGTCATTCAATGCAGGTCTATCTACATTTATTGACAACAAGTACACATTGTTACAAGCAAGTTCATGAGTTTAACAACCAAAACAAAAAAAAAACCAAACTCACTGCCAATGAGTGGATTCTGACCCATAGCAACCACCATTGAGTTTCCCAGGCAGTAAATCTTTAAGGAAGTAGATTGCCCAGTCTTCATTCCATGGAATGTCTGGTAGGTTTGAACCACCAATCTTCTGGTTAGCAGTCAAATGCCTTAGGCACTGCACCACCAGAGTTCCTTAAGTTTAACAACAGACATGTATTATTTCCTGGCACAAGTAGGTTCCTGACTTCTGAATTTGGCATCAAGTTAGACAACCATGTTCCTCTGTATCACAGACAAAACACGCATATGGATGAAATGTAAGCCATTCTTTATTGTTCCAATCATAAATACTCTAAAGCTTTAGAAGTTTTAAGCATAAATATAAGACTATTATCACAGTTTTAAAAAGTAATAATTATTACCTTCCTGCCAAACGAATCACTGTTTACATTCTCCTGCTGATTCCATAATTAATTTTATTTTTCACAATTTGTCCACAAATTGCATATGATTGCTATGGATTTTAATATATTTTAATCTGTAATATCCTGATTATTTTCCTTGCTATTTATTTATTAAAGATCATTTGCATGCAGAAATAGCATACTGGGTTTTGTTATTTGTAAACCTATAATGTTTAATGTGTTTCATTCTCTCCCGTATTTTTTATAAACTAAGTTCTTAGAAACAAAGACTTGATCAGATTCAAGTTTGCTTTTTTCACCTAAATAAATCTGGTTGCACTTTTTTTTTTAGGTTAAGAGACCAGTGGGTTCAGGAAATACCTAATAACCCAAATTTAGTTGCCATCAATGGTCATTGCCTAGATTGTTATTTTATTAGGGATTATAAAAGAATGATTTCTGAGTGACTCATTTGTAATAATATCTATTAACTGAATTCCTCTGAAAAGAATTTTGATTCATCACTTACTTAATGATGTTAAATTATATTTTGTAAAGGAAAGATAAGACAAATGCTTGATATTTTTTATTTACCAATCTGAAAATAAATTATATCTCTAACATCTTCCAAAGATAACCAATGATATTTTTATTTTACTAAAATAATGAACTGTGGAGATTAACATATTTTATGTTTCTTTTCCATAGCCCATTATCAATTTTATTGTGTTAACCATTTTAACCATTTTATTCTTTTTTCTATGAATGTTTATATCTTGTTATATATCTTTATGTCATTTCTGCTTAATATTTTGAGCCCATATCACTAAAAATACTTTGTTGTATCCCATCAAGTTGATTCCAACTCATAGAGACCCTATATGATATAGTAGAATTGCCCCATAGGGTTTCCAAGGCTGTAGTCTTTTTTGTGTGTGTGATTTGGTTGAAACTTTACAGAGAAGAAAACTGGTTTTCCATTCCACAATTCATATGCATTTTGTTTTGTGACACTCATTGTAATCCCCACAATGTAACATCACTCTTTCAACTTCCTTCCTATCTTTACCATTTCCTTCACCCTTATTTCCTATTCCATCTTGCTTTCTGAGATTTATCCCTGAGCAAATGGTGCCCTCTTGATATTATATGGTTGATTGTTCTAATGCATACACACATCCCTAGTATTATTGTTTACATTACAGGCCTATTGTTTGGCTGAAAGTTGAGCCATGGGGGTGAGTTCAGTGTCCAGATTCAAGAGTGTCTAAAGACCATAGTCTCAGAGGTTCTCAGAGTTTCTATCAGACCAGGAAGTTCTGTTCAACATTTTTCTCCCACTCTATCTGGGACCTCCTATTGTGATCCCTTTCAGAGTGGTGTTAGCACTAATAGCTGGATACCATCTAATTCCTCTATATTCAAGATCACGGAGGCTGGGGTTCATGTGGTTCATAAGTCCTTTTGACTAATTGTTTCCTTGTGTCTTTGATTTTCTTCACTCTTGTTTGCTCTAGAGAGGGAGATACCAATAATTGTACCTTAAATGACCACTCACAAGCTTTTAAGACCCAGTCGTAATTCACCAAAGTAGATGTAGAACATTGTCTTTGTGGACTGTGTTATACCAATTGACCTTGATGCCCCCCAAGAACATGATCCTCAGGCCCAGCAACTCATTCCCTGAAGGTGTTTGATTATGACTAAGAAGTTTTCATAACTTTGCCCCCTGTATGCTCTACTATATTCATAGATATATTTGCAGCAGATATAAATACAAAATTAAAATTATCCTCCGTCAAACCTATATAGTATATTTATGGTTGTAGTCCCATTCACATTCCCACTCCTGTTCAGCTTGAATATCTGTGTAACCACTTGTAGCTTATTGTTATTACTGGTATTGTATGGTTGTGTATGTAATAGTATTGACCATTGTTGCCTTTAATTCTTACACTCCTCCCAGTGTCTTCCTCTATCATAATTATTTAAGAGAGTGCTGAACTCTCCCTTATTGTGTATTGCCTTTCCTTCACCCAAGTTAATATGTGTTTACCTGCTGGATAGTGATTACACTAATTTCCCCTCCCATCCTTGGTAACCTTCAAAGGATGATTGTGTGTAAACCTTTTCTTGACTTCTTACAGAAGTGGTCTCATACTATGTTTATCTTTTTGTGATTGACTAATTTCACTCAACATGTTCTCCTCCAGGTTCATCCATTATATGTGGTATTTCGCAGATTCATCATTTTCATTTAACGTTGTGCAGTAGTCTATTGTCTGTATGTACCATAGTGTGTTTATCCATTCATCCATTGATGGCCTCTTAGATTGTTTCCATCTTTTTATGATTGTGAATAATTCTTCATTGAACATGGGTGTGCATGTATCTGTTCACGTCATAGCTGTTTTTTCTTTAGGATATATACTTAGTAGTGGGATTGCTGGATCATATGGTATTTCTATTACCAACTTTTCAAAGAAGTGCCATACCATTTTCCACCATGGTTGTACCATTTTACAGTCCAACCAGCAGTGTATGAGGATTACAGTCTTTCCACACCCTTATCAGCATTTGTCGTTTCCTCTGTTTTAGAAATGTACTGTTAATGCTGGGGTGAGATGATATCTCGTTCTTGGTTTGATTTGCTTCTCTCTAGTGGCTAGTGATCGTGAGCATTTCTTCATGTGTTTTTTGATCACCTGAATATCTTTGGTGAAGTGTCTGATCATGTTGTCTACCTATTTTTTTTTAATTGCATTGCTTGTAATTTTGTTGTTGAAGTGTTGAAGTTTTCTATAAATTTTGGAGATTCATGCCTTGCCCAATATGTTACTGCCAAAAAAATTTCCCCAGTCTCTAGGTTCTCTTTTAACCATTTTGGAGAAGTCTTTTGATGCAAATAAATGTTTACTTTTTAGGCGGTCCCAATCATCTAGTTTGCCTTCTGATTTTTTTGCAGTTTCACTTATGTTTCAAAGTATAATTATGCCATGTATTATAGCCTGTTAATTGACCCTCCACCACTTGTCTGTCAATTTTTCATTTGGTGGCTTGTGTGTTGCTGTGAGGTTGGAGGTAATGTCACCAGTATTTCAAATACCAATAGGGTCACCTATGATGGAGAGGTTTCAATGGAGCTTCCAAACTAAGACAGACTCAGAAGAAGGAAGGGGCCATCTACTTTGCAAAGAATTGGCCAGTGAAATCCTTATGATTAATAGTGAAACACTGTCTGATATATTACTGGAAATGTTGTCCTTATTTTTTATTTGATGATCTTTATAATTTTCTGCTTCAATTGATATGATTACGTGTTGTTTTTTTCCCCCCTTTCCTTTATTTATGTAGTGGATTACATTGTTTTTCTAATGTTGAACCATCCTTGCATACCAGGTATGAGTTCCACTTGGTCATCATGTGGGAATTTTTTATATTTTGTTGGATACTATTGGCTATTATTTTGTTGAGAATTTTTGTGTCAATGTTCATGATAGATACTAGTCTATAATATTCTTTTCTTTTTCATGATGTCTTTGTTTGGTTGTGGTAGCAGGGTTATGCTTGCTTCGTAGAATGAATATGGGAGTATTGCATCCTTTACCACGTTAATGAATGGTTTGATTAGAACTGGTGTCAGCCTTTCTCTCAATGTTTGATAGAATTCTCCAATGAAGCTGTCTGGGCCAGAACTTCTCTTCTTTTGAGTTGTTTTTGTTTTGTTTTTAATGGTCTGTTCAATTTTTCTATTGTGATGGGTCTGTTCAAATTTTCTAACCCAGAGTGTATAGTTTGGGTAGGAAGTGAGTTTCTAGAAATTTATCCATTTCTTCTAAATTTTCAAATTTTTTGTAGTATAATTCTCCATGGGAGCTTTTGTGGCATACTTGCTAAGGCATTTGACTGCTAACCAGAAGGCTGGCAGTTCAAACCCACCAGTCACTCCTCAGAAGGAAAGTTGGGCAATCTACTTCCGTAATGATACTGCCTTGGAAACCCAAGAAGGGGTCTCTGTGAGTCAGATCTGACTCAGTGGCAATGAGTTTGGTTTGGTTTTTGGTATAGTTCTTCATTTAAAAAAAAAAAAAAAAAAACACCTCACTGTCATTGAGTCGATTTGATCGATTTGACTCATAGTGACCACTCCTTGGGTTTCCGAGGTGGTATCTCTTGGAAGTAGATTGCCCAGTCTTTTTTTTTTTTTTTTTTTTTTTGAGGAGTTGCTGGTAGGTTTGAACCACCAGCCTTCTGGTTAGTAGTCAAATGCCACTTCATTCCTTATTTGTCTTCTCCTTTTCCTTTATTAAATTTGCTAGTGGTTTGTCAATTTTATTAATCATTTCAAAGAACCAACTTCTAGTCTTACTGATTCTTCATAATGTTTTTTCACTTTTTCTTTCACTTTTTTCTATTTGTATCTTTATTGTTTCCTTTTTTCTGATGAATGCAAGGCTTTTTGTTTTTTGTTTAGCTGTTCTTTTTCTAATTGTTGGATATATTAGGTTAAAGTGCTGATTTTGGTTCTTTTCTAATGTGTGCATTTATTGATATAATTGTACTCTGTGTCACAAAGATTTTGATATGTTGTAGTTTCATTCTCATTTGATTCAAATAATTTTTTAAATTTCTTTTATTACCCAGTAATTTTTAAGCAGAGTGTTATTCAGTTTCCATGTGTTTGATTTTTTTTTCCTTAATCTTCATATTGTTGATTTCTAATTTTTTAGCATTGTGATCTGAGAGGATTCTTTGTACTATTTTGATGTTTTTAAACTTACTGGAAATTGCTTTGTTGCCTAAAATATGGTCTATTCTGGAGAATGTTCCATGTGTACTGAAAAAAAAAAATGTGTATTGTGCTGTCATTTGACGGAGTGCTCTGTATACATATATAAGGTCAAGTGGATTGATTGTGTTGTATAAATGCTCTATATCTTTGATGGGTTTCTTTCTAATTGTCCTGTATTTAATCAAAAGTGTATTAAAGTCTACTACTATTATTGTCTATTTCTCTTTTCAATTCTGTTAAAGTTTGATTTATGTACTTTGAGACTCTTTCAGTGGGTGCATAGATATTTATTATGGTTATTGGATTGACCCTTTAATCATTATATAATGTGCTTCCTTGTCTCTTTTGCTGATTTTTGCCTTACTGTCTATTTTATCAGAAATTAATATTGCCACTCCTGCTTTTCTTTGGTTGCCATTTGCTTGATGTATTTTTTTTCATCCTAAGATTTTTAGCTTATTTTTGTGTTTGTGTCTAAGGTGTATCTCTTTTAGATACAATATTGATGGGTCACGTTTTCTTATTCATTCTGCCGCTCTCTGCCTTTTGACTGAATGTATTAATCCATTTACATTCAATGTAATTATCAATAGGCATGGACTTACTGCTGTCATTTTATTGTGCTTTTTTTGGAATGTTGATGGTTTCTTTGTTCTTTGTTCAATATATTTTTCTGTGCTAAGCTCATTTTGCATATGGAATTTATTGCTACATTACTGTTGTTTTAGTGTTTACTGAGATTTATGATTTTCTTCTTCCTTATTTGGGTAAGATTTAATGATCTTCAAATTTACCCTGTAATTTATTATTAACTTCCAAGTTTAAAACAATCCATTCTACCTTGATATCATCTTGACTTCCTCTCATTTGGAGGTTCTGTAACTACATCATTTATTCCCTCTTTTTACTTTGTAGTTATCATTGTTTACAAATTGATTCTCTAGTTCCTTATTTTCAGTCTTGTAGGTTTATTTTATTTTTGATACGACTATATCTGATTTGATTTCTGGGTCATGTTGTCATGAGTCTTAATCTCCAGTTGTTGTCTGCCATTGTTGGTTCTCTATCCAAAGGAGTCATTTTAGCACTTCTTGCAAGCTTGGTCTAGATTTTAAAAATTCCCTTAATTTCTGCTTATCTGGGAATGTGCTAATTTCAACATCCAATTTGAGAGACAATTTTAATGGATATATAATTCTTGATTACCAATATTTTCTTTCAGGGGTTTATATATGCTATCTTGTTGCTTGCTTGTCTGCATGGTTTATGCCAAGAATCAGAGTTTAGTCTTATTGGTTCTCCTTTGTAGGTGACTTTTCATTTTTTCTGAGCTGCTTTCAGAATTCTTTCTTTGTCTTTAGTTTTGAAAAGTTTGATTACAATCTGTCTTAGTGACTTTCTTGAATGTATATCTTCCCATCTTTTATGATACTAGGGAAGATTTTTTCCAACAAATCTTTGACAATTTTCTTTGTGCTTTTTTCTCCGGCAGCGTAGTGCATAAGGCATTTGACCTGTAACCAGAAGGCTGGCAGTTCAAACCCACCAACCACTCCCAGGAAGGAAGATTGGGCAATCTACTTCCATAGAGATATCACCTCAGAAACCCAAGGAGGGGTCATTATGAGCCAGATTCGACTCCATGGCAGTGAGGATATTGTTATTAAATTCTAATCACACTTAAGTTATTCCTCTTGATGGTGCCCCAAATGAATCTTAAGATTTCTTCTTTTTTGGGGGGAGAGGGGGAGGGTTTCTTTTTCTGATTGTTCCTCCAACAAATTGATGTTGAGAGATTTGTCTTCAATCTCCCCAATTATGTGTTCCATTGATTTAATTCTACTACTTTGTCCTTTCAATGCATTATCCACTTCTGAAATTTTAGTATTATTCTTCTGTATTTCTATTTGCTTTTTTTGTATGGTTTCTAATTTTCCATTTATTCTGTTGACTTGTTCTTGTATATTTTACTTGTTTGTGTTTTAATTCTTCTAGAGTTTTGTCAATGTTTTCCTTGACTATGTCTGTCACTTCCTCAAAATTTCTCTCAATCCATTGAAGGTACCAATATATAATTCTTATGAATTCCTATCAAGTAGTTCCAGTTGCATTTCTTCCTCTGGAAGATTTTCTAGCCTCATATTTTAGTCTCTTATTTGAACCATCTTGTCCTGTTTTTGTGTGTGTGTACATGTGTGCATGCATGATTTGAAGTTGTCGTCTCCAAGACACTGTAGTCTTATTGTATTAATTATTTGATTGTATGTTGGTTTGTTTCACCCTAATTGTTTTTATTTGTTTGTTTGTTTGTTTGTTTCATTTTAATATATCCAGGCAATAGTGTGGGCATGTTATTCTGATGGTTAGTTTAGCAACATGGGGTATTCACCACCAACTTCCAGGTGGATTTGGTAGGAGGTGGGAGTGTGGGAATGAGTTTCTGATCAATGATCATACAGAGCAGCTGAGGGCAGACTGGCCAGGTGTTGGCCACTGTCATTGATCCAGTGGTACTGGAGCAGGGGTGGGGAGGGGGTAACACTTGCCCATTGGGTGGGAAGGCAGGTGTGATGAGAACAGTTTGATAGGATTACTGACTCCTGGCTGCTGGGGAATGATGAAGAAACAAAAGGAGAAAGGAATGAAATAGTAAAAGAAAAAACAAGAGGTGAACGAAGAAGACAGATATAAGAAGAAAGAAAAAACTAACAAAACAAATACTGCACAGCAGTGACACAACTGCTAGCTATTAAACGCAATTGTGTTGGAAATGTGGCAGTCACTCCACAGGAGCATGCACTGCCATATATACAAATATATACATATATACACCACCACCACCACTGCCATATATACAAATAGTAAGGGGCAGATGCTACTGAACACAGAGGTGAGGTGTGGAGACACTAGATCAGCATATCAAGAAAAATAAGAAACAAAAGGCAAGGGGAAGAGAAACATGAAAAGGTAGGAAGAGGGAAGAACTAAAAAGAAAGAAAAAAAAAAAACGGTGCAAGTGTTAGCCACCAAAAACAGCTGCAATAGGAATGTGGAACTCACTTCAGAGGAGTACACACCACCATCAATGAAGAGGTGGGAGTGGGGGTGGGCTTGTGACTGTGGAGATGGAGTAGTCACTCGCTCTGTGGGATCAAAGAAAAAGAGGCAGGTAATGAGGAAGAGAGAAGGAAAAGAAAGAAGGGAAAAACAAGAGGAGAAGAAAGGAGAACTAAAAGGAAAAAAAAAAAAAAAAAAAAAAGCAGCAAGTAAAGGGCTGCACAGGATGCAGTGCAAGTGGAGCAAGTTATCTGGTTCCTACTCTGATGGGAATGCTGCTTCCAATAATTCAAAATGGCTGAACTGTACCAGTTGGCAGTTTACCACTCCTTGTTTTTTATTTTTGTTCAGTCTCTTCCTCTTATTGGTTTTTTGTTTTGTTTTGTTTTGTTTTTTTATTGTGATTTGGGTGAAAGTTTACAGAAAAAAAGTCATCGTCCATACAGCAGTTCACATACACTTTGTCTCATGACACTGACTGCAATCTCCCACAATGCAATGCAACAGCTCTCTTCCCACTTCCTCCCCATAGCCACTTCCTCCCTGTGTCCTTCCTTCACATGCACTCCTGCCCCCACCACTGCCTCCCTGTGCATACACACCCCTTCTCTTTATTCTCCCACGGTTGATCTCTCCAAGGAGTGTATCTACCTAATGTAAATTTTCAGCTCATGTGCCTGTCTTTTGTTTGGCTGGAAGCCACAGGAGTAGTTCAGTTCCAGACCTGAAGTGCAGCTAGGGGCCATAGCCTCGGGGATTTCATCAAGCTCTATCAGACCAACAAATCTGGTCCCCTTTTTCTTTTTTTTTTTTTTATGATTTTAAGTTTTTTCCACATTGTTATCCCACCCTATCCAGGATTTCCTACATAGATCCCCTTCCAAGTGGTTGATAGTGGTAGCCAGGCACCATCTACTTCTTCTGGTCTCGTGGTCATATAGGCTGAGGATCACATGGTGTACCAGTCCCTTGGACTAATTGTTTCCCTACAGCTTTGGTTTTCTTCATTCTGCTTTGCTCTGGACAAGTAGATACCCATCATTGTATCCAGATGGCCACTTGTGAGCTTTGAAGATCCCAGTCACTACTCACCAAAGTAGGACCTGGAACAATGTTTTTGTGTAGTATGTTATGCCAATTGAGCTTGATGTTCCCTGCAACCGTGGTCCTAAGTCCACAAGTCCAACTATTTGCTCCCTCTGGGTAGCTGGCTATGGCCAAAAAGTGACTACAGCCCTGTCCCCTGTCAGATCTACTATATACCTGGAAATTCTTACAGAACATACAAGTACATTTGTAGAAACATTGTCTGCCAACCCTACACATGGTCATGGACACACTCCACCCTGGACAGACATATCTAATCATTCAGCCTGTCCACCCATCTCCCAACCCATAGATCAATGTTTTCCATCACTGACAACACAGTATTGTATGTGCAAAAGGGTTCATCTTTGTTGTCCATACCTCCCATGCACCTCTCTCTGTCTTCCTCTTCCTCAGTGCCACCATGTTAATCACTCACATTTGTTACATTGGCTTTTCCTTCACCCAAATCAATACTTATCTCTATCTATCTAACCGCATTCTCTCCCCTCCCCTCCCACCCCTGGTAACCAACAAAGAAAATTGTCCTTCCATATATAAAACTTTCCTTGACTTTTTACAATAACAGACTAATATAATATTTGTTCTTCTATGATGGACTAATTTCACTCAGCATAATGTCATCCAAGTTCATCCACATTATGTGTTATTTTTGCAGATTCTACATTGTTCTTTAGGGTTGCATAATATTTCACCGTTTATGTGCCATAGTTTGGTTATCCATTCTTTTGTTCATGGGCACCTGGCTGTTTCCATCTTTTGGTTATTGTAAATAGTGCTTTGATGAACATGGGTCTTCATATATCTGTTCTTGTCCTGGCTCTCAGTTCTTTAAGATATATACCAAGTAATGGAATTGCTGGCTCAAATGGTATTCCTAATTCCAATGTTTTAAGGAATTGCCATAATGTTTTCCACAATGGTTCTATCATTTGACAGTCCCACCAGCAGTATATGAGAATCCCAATTTTTTCACATCCTCACCAACATTTGTTATTTTCTGGCTTGTTGAACTTTGCTGCTAGTGCTGGGGCAAGATGGTATCTCGTTGTTTTGATTTGCATCTCTCTAATGGCTAATGATCATGAACATTCCTTCATGTGTTTGTTGGCTGCCTGAATATCCTCTTTGATGAAATGTCTATAAATGTCGTCTGCCCATTTCTTAATCAGATTGCTTGTCTTTTTTGTCATTGAGGTGTTTTAGTTTTCTATACATCTTAGAGATAAGTTCTTTGTCAGATATGTCATTGCCAAATATTTTTCTCAATCTGTATCTTCTCTTTTTAATTTTTTGGAGAAGTCTTTGGAAGCACATAAAAATTTAATTTTTAGAAGGTTTCATTCATCTAGTTTATCTTCTGTTGTTTGTGCATTTTGGGTTATGCTTGATAGTATATTTATGCCATATATTAGGGCCCCTAGATTTGCCCCTATTTTTTCCTTGAGAAACTTTATAGTTTTAGGTTTCACACTTAAGTCTTTGATCCATCTGGTGTTAGGTTTTGTGTATGGTGTGAGGTACAGATCTTGTTTCATTTTTCTGGAAATGGATATCCAGTTTTGCCAGCACCATTTGTTAAACAGATAATCCCTTTCTTATTTAATGGATTTCAACCCTTTTTCAAAGATGAGCTTACTGTAGACCAATGGATCTATTTCTGGATTCTCAATTCTATTCCATTGGTCTATGTGTCTGTCCTTGTGCCAATATCAGGCAGTTTTGACTACTCCACCCATAGGTAAAGTTTATTTAAAAAAAGGGGGGATATATTTTCCACCAGTTTTTTTAAATGTGTACCAGGCACTCCTCAGAAGGAAGATGGGGCAATCTACTTCCATAGTGATACTGCCTCAGAAATCCAAGGAGGGGTCACTATGAGTCGAGTCCGACTTGACAGCACATAACAACACAATATATATTCTTATAACTCCCCCTTTCTTTGCCAAAAGAAGAATTTTATGCACACTCCACTAAATCTTATTTTCTTTGCTCAACAGTACATTCCAGAGATCACTTCATAGCCTCTTTGTTCTTTTTTAGAGAAGCACTATAATTTATTGTGTGGATGTTTGTTTATTCAACCACTCCCATATTGATAGACATTTGAGATGTATTCAGTCTTCTGCTGCAAGGGGCTGCAATGAATTGTCTTTCAATATTTTTGTCAGGGTATCTTCGTCATCAGCTCCTTCAAGTGGGATTGCTAGGTAAAAGAGAAAATTTATGTATAATATTCATAGATTTTGCCAAATTTTCCTCCATAAGAATTGTACTAGTTTGTATTCTACCCAATAGCTGTGGTATTTCTCATTTTCCTACAGCCTACAGAGCTCTAGTGGCTCTATAGTTAAGGTATTATGCTCCTCTGGTAGCATAGTGGCTAAGACACTTGCCTGCTAACCAGACGGCTGGCGGTTCAAACCCACCAGCCACTCCTCGGAAGGAAGGTTGGGCAATCCTACTTCCGTAGTGATACTGCCTCGGAAACCCAAGGAGGGGTCGCTATGAGTCGGGGCCGACTCGACGGCACATAGCAACAACAACAACAACCAAAAAGTCAGCAGTTTGAACGCACCAGCCTCTCTGTGCGAGAAAGATGAGGCGGTCTGCTTCCGTGAAGATATACAACCTTGGTTACTCTATGTAGGTTGCTACGAGTCAGAATCAACTCAATGGCAGTGGGTTTGGTTGGTTTTGTTGTTGTTGTTATTGTTTGTTTTTTTGCTACAGCCTGTTGAATACCTGGGAGCACTGGTAGCATAGTGCCTAAGGCACTTATCTCCTAACCAGAAGGCTAGCAGTTCAAACCCACCAGCCACTCCTCGGAAGGAAGATGGGGCAATCTACTTCCGTAGTGATACAGCCTCAGAAGCCCAAGGAGGGGTCGCTATGAGTCGGGTCTGACGGGACGGCACATAACAACAACACAACAATGCTGAATAGCTATGTCATCAAAACTTTGGATATTTTCTGTCTGAAAAGTTTAAATTGATATGTCAATAATTTTACTTTGCATTTCTCTTATTGTAAGTGAGATTGAACATGTTTTAATATTTTTTTTATTTAAGACATATTTTAATTTAATTTAATACTCATTTTAATATATTCAAGGTTCTCTGCCTTTTTTTCTGAGAACTCTTAATTCATATCTTTTGTCTGTTGTTCTATGAAGTAGTTGGACATTTTTGTTTCTCTACTTCAAACTCTTTATATATTAGGAATATTAAACCCACTGTCTGTGCTGTAAAGTGTAAATATTTTCTCAGTTTGTCAAGTATTATTTAGCTTATAGTTTTTATTGCCATGAAAATATATTTTTTTAAAATTATTATTAGTGTTTGTTTTCTTATTTAGGTGCCAAAGTTACTAATCTTTTCCTTCATTGGTTCCAGATATCAAGTAACCAAAAAATAAAAGGAAAAAAATACCTTTTTATCTCCCAGGATATAAGGAAATTTCCCTACATTTTCTAGTATTTCCTTCTTTCAAAATAAGTTGAATTCTTCCATTTACTGTTATCTCCTTTTCTATTTCCCATCCTCATAGATTAACATTTTTTATTCATTTACTCACTTTTAGTAGGGTCTCACTTGTATATGTATTTATGTAAACATTCATAAGTATTTGCTTGATATTTTGTTTAACCAATTGATTCTAACTTGTTTAAAATCCATTCTACCACAAATTCTGAGCCAAAGCAAATGCTCAAGTGCCATAACAATCCCATGTTGCCAATTATATTAGATGGACAAATAGAGAAATTAAAAAAAAAAGGAAAGAAGGAATGAGGAAGAAAGGAAGATTTAGTTTAGACTGAAGAAATAGCATGGTTCAGGAGACAATGATCCAGTCATTTAATGTAAGCATACTCTTACCACATTTTTCAAATCTCTGGCATTTCCAAAATTAGCCCCCCCACAAAAAAAAAAAAAAAGTCATCACTATGTTTGGCCCCAAAAAATACACCCCTGGCAGTGTGAGAGCATTGGCTGCTTATAACTATCATACATTCTCCCCTCCACCAGGCATTTTCTGGAATGAAAAGATTAATTTTGAGAGTGAGAGGGGAGAGAAGGGAGAGTGTACAAGTATCCAACTCCCCTCTGTGTAGTGTAGGGCATTTAACTAATACTCTCCTGACAGCATAGGGAAACTAGCACCCATTTAGACACCTCAACCATGTTGCACTGAACACAGAGTTGGGCACAGTCCCTAAGTTAGTGACCTTTTGAAAGAGATGTACTACCAAGCTGCCAGCAGGCACTGCCAGCCTGGCTGAAAGGAGCCTTTGCTGGTTTCCTAGGTTTCTGGCAGACACACTTAAAGAAGTTTACATGTGGTTTGTGCTAAGATGGTAATAAATTAAATTATAGCTCTGGACTAGTTATCTACCATATAATAGCAGATTGTTCCACTTTCTGAAAAAACAGAGACTTGGTACTTTCTCACTCGCCTTTGATTTTCTCAGCAGTTGTCCTGAAATTTTTTTAAAGATCGTGTTCTGTTTTCATCTGAAAATCTGCTACCTTGTAAACATAGCTTTTCTAATAGTTGAATAATGTTTCTTACCTTTGACATGCAATTCACTTTAAAATTACAGTGTCAAGTGATAACAGATAAAATTTCTTTCTTCTCAAGTGAACTTGTCACTATCCTAGTTCAAGTTCTCATTACTTCCAGCTTTCTACAATAGCTTCCTATCTGCCCCCAACTTTGACCTTCTCCCTGATTCAAATCTTGGTCTATTGGACTTCAAGCTTATGCTTTCTTCATTACACAGCACTGTCTTCCCCCTGACCTTTCTAGACTGCTCATCTGTTGTAATAAAGGAAGAACTACACTCAGAGTAAACCATTTGCCAGCAATTTATTCTCCTCACTCTGTAGGAATTCCTTTCTCCTCTTCTCTATAATTCATACTGATCACAGAACCTACAAGTCCATTTTATCTATGTTTGTATGACCAGAACTTTGTACAATATCTGGCACATATAAGTACTCAATTCATCTTGGTAAAGGAATGAACCATTAATTTACAGAAGACATAACTTATATGAAATGAGTTAATTTTCCTCAAATAGTACCATTTCCTGAAGTACAGAGCAGAGAAAGCAAAAAATTGGATTGACTGGATTAAGTCAGAGGTTTTTGTGCTGGATGAATGTGATGAAAAGATACAAAGCAAGATAATCAATGGTATCAATAAAAGAGAGTAGGTGAAATGACAGACAGTATGATTTGGTGGTGTAGTGCCTAAGGCATTTGACTGCTAACCAGAAGGCTAGTGGTTCAAACCCACCAGCTACTTTTTGGAAGGAAGATTGGCCAATCTACTACTGTAGAGATACTGCCTTAGAAACCCAACGAGGGATCACTATGAGTCAAATCAACTCAATGGTAGTGAGTTTGTTGAGTTTTTTTTGTTTTTGTTGGGTTTTTTTTTTTTTTTTTTTGAATCTTTACAGGAGCAAATTGCCAAGTCCTTTCTCCCACAAAGCCACCAATGCGTCCAAATGGCTGTCCTTTTGTTTAACAGCCAATTGTTGTTGTTGTTGTTGTTTGCCGTCGGGTCGGCCCCGACTCATAGCGACCCCTCCTTGGGTTTCCGAGGCAGTATCACTACGGAAGTGGGATTGCCCAACCTTCCTTCCGAGGAGTGGCTGGTGGGTTTGAACCGCCAGCCTTCTGGTTAGCAGTCAAGTGCCTTAGGCACTGCGCCACCAGAGCTCCTTAATCATTATGCCTCCGGGTCATCTAAAGTGAATATACCAAACAAAAAAACAAATCTGTTGCCATCAAGCTGTTTCTGACTCAAGGCAATCCTATAGGACAGAGTAGAACTGCCCCATAAGTTTTCTAGGGCTGTAATTTTTACAGAAGCAAACTGCCACATCTTTCTCCCTTGAAACTGCTGGTGCATTCGAACTACTGACCTTTCATTCAGTTAGTAGCCAAGCATGTAATCACTGTCACCAGAGCTTCTAAAAATGAATATGTTGTTGTTGTTGTTATGTGCCATCGAGTCGGCCCCGACTCATAGTGACCCCTCCTTGGGTTTCCGAGGCAGTATCACTACAGAAGTAGGATTGCCCAACCTTCCTTCCGAGGAGTGGCTGGTGGGTTTGAACCGCCAGCCTTCTGGTTAGCAGTCAAGTGCTTTAGCCATTATGCTACCAGAGCTCCTAAAAATGAATATAATGGGTACAAAATGAGAAACCTGGATAGAAAAGAGACTGGGGTCAGAGATAGGATATCTGACTATAAGAGGGGAGAAGCAGTTGGCTAACACAATGAGCAAGGAATGGCCAAAGATGGAGCCTGGGGATTGTAGGGAAGGTCAAGTAACTGTGAGTCATTGAAATTGCAGGGTAATATTGCTGAAGTTTGAGAGAAAAACTATGCTATAAGTCACTTGCCAATGCTTTTGTGAAACAGCTGCTGATATTGCTAGATAGTACATGTGTTGAAAAAAGAAAGACTTTTACATGAAGGTGAAGGAGTAATGATTTTTTTTCCCTCCTTCCAAATGGAAACCTAAGTTGTGTTTAAGTAGGTAAGATTTATACACAGCATAAAAACCAGTTGCCACAGAGTCTACTTTGACTCCTGGAGACCTCATGTGTGTCAAGTAAAACTGTGCTTCACAGAATTTTCAAAAGTTGATTTTTTGGAAGTAGATCACCAGGCTTTCTTTTCAAGCACCTCTGTTATTTGCTCTTGAGTCAGACCTGACTCATAGTGACACCTCCTTGGGTTTCCGAGGCAGTGTCACTACAGAAGTAGATTGCCCACCCTTCCTTCCAAGGAGTGGCTGGTGGGTTTGAACCGCCAGCATTCTTGTTAGCAGTCAAATGCCTTAGGCACTATACTACCAGAGCACCTCTGGGTAGACTCAAACCACCCTCCTTTTGCACAGCAGCTTACCCAGGGACGCCACACACGATAGGACTAGAAAACTTAAAGTGCTCTGATGTGGTACAAATAGTTTCAAAATAGTTGAAGAAACACAACAAAATGGGGTACTAGGTACAGATTGAGAGATGTTGGGCACTCTTCTAAAGTTAGTAGTATTAACGGACATAAGTGGTCTGCTATTTTCTGTTGACTTTTTATTACCTGCTAACTCAGACTATACATATGTTTTGGGCTCTTGGAACAACCATCTTAGCAGAGTTAAACTCATGCCCCAATATTTTGAGTTTAGGGGTATAGAAGGGTTCACTGTCTGTCTCTTGGAAGTCTGAGATGACTTTAAGAAAGTCATATTAATTTAATTTCTCTAAAGAATAAGCATCATTTTAGCATCTCCCTGAGAAAGGGTGCATAGTGGGAGATGATGACAGCATTCTAAAAAGGAAAAAAAAAAAAAAAAGAAAACATTTGACCACTGGACAGTTTTGGGGTGATAAAGAGATCAGCTGAGGTGGTAGAGATAGAGTGCAGAAGAGGGTAAACAGAATGTTCCAAAGATAACCTTCACTTGCCACTCATAATGTCACTAATTCCTGTCCTGTTTATTCTTATCCTTACAGACGTGCACACCAAACATACTGGCTCAACTTCCCATTACATACCTATACGCACATTCACTCACACATACTCATGCACTCATCATACACTGCAAAGTAGTGATAGTAAGAAAACACTTTTGTTTTGTTTTGCAAATTATGTCCCAAACAGATATAATTCTCTATTGCTCTGAAAAATTGGTCAGACTCTAGCATTATTGAGGCAAAATTTTAGTTTTAAACTAATTATCATCATTTAAATTTATAGAGAAACAATTTCTGTTGTAAGGTCACAAACTGCAATCTTAACTTTGGTCAGCCAGCACATAAATCCATGCCTGTCATCATCACAAGGGAAACTTACTTGGTGGATCAATTCAAACCTACCACTGTCATCAGAAAAGTAACTCTAAAAGCATGTAAGGGTCGAAGAAAAGCAGAAGCAACATTTCTCTACTTGAATATAACCTAGAATTTGTAAAACTGTTACACTGAGATAATAAATGTGTATTACTTAGAATAAGCCTGCAAATTTGCAAATAAAGTACATTGATTTTTTGGACACATTAGTCACTCTTTGATCCATCTTTATAGACCATAACACTTAGAGGCATTTAATAGGTGGTCAGTAATCAGTGTTTGATTTTAAGTATTCTCTAATACCACTGGTGTCCAAAACTCACTCTGCAAGTGACTCAGTTAGCATAATACTAATACATAATATGACCCCAAACTGGTTCCTTTTCCTGAGTGTCTCAGTTCTGTCACTTCTACCACATTTCCTTCAATCACTTAGCCAAAATGCTAGCTCTGTCCTAGAGCATGCAAGAAGAGATTAGGTTAGGTCTTGTTTAGGGCAGCCTTACTAATTCTCTACTATGGAGGTGCCAAGATAATTGGAGTGATTTCATTCATTCCATTGTTTTTGTTTTGTTTTGGTTTTGACCTCTGTTTTGGACTGCCTATTTTTCCTTCTTGATTAAGTATTTATTATGTGCTGGGTATTAGATTTATTAGATATTTTATAAGATTTCTCTCCTTTGATCCTTACAAAATAAAATAGTATTATTATTCCAATTTCACAGGAGGAAACCAAGGCTCAAAGGTTTACCTATGTTGACAACTTAGCTATGTTAACACAGGTCATTAGAGGAAAGATGTGAACTCAATAAGATAGAGTTCCATGACTTAGCAATTTGCAGTCTTGTAGAAAGTGCATATAAAAACTAAGCAATAAAGTAAAATGTGTGCTATAAATGAACTTTATGGAGGTAAAAAAAAAGAGCTGTGGGGCTTATAAGGCTAGACTAGAGAAGAAAGTTATATGTATATATACAATTTTTTTAATCAATATGATTTCCAGGGCAACATTCAGCTTAGCTTTTGCCCTAAGATGTTCCATATTGAGCATTCAGACACTTGAAATGGATATTAGGAAGTAAAGATTAAATGAAAAATGACGTAGGAGACTGAATATAACATAGCAAAAAAAATGGGACAGATGAGGTCAGCACAGGGAGGCAGGAGTAGAATAGGGCTTTCATAGCCTTGAAACTTGACCTCTGATATAATAGTCTGTGTTAATATTTTCTCTACCATAATTTCATACAGATGCCCATTATATAGAAAAAATAACGAGTCAAATATGTAGTGGGGAGACCTACTAGCCAATGTGTTTTATATTTCAACCAGTATTGGTTAAAGTTAACTGGAGTACATAACAGAGATTGGGCTATCAGAAACAGGAATACATGTGGTTCTCCAAGGCCAGGTCTATAGGTGGGAATTATATGCTCCTTGCCTGATTTTAGCCTATTTCTTCCAGATCCTCTGAGACTCTCCTCAAGAAGCCTCTTCAACCTGAAGTGGCACCTTCTGTCAAATACTTCACACATTTGTCACCAAAATGTTTTGGCAGAAGCATCATCTTTAGGTTTTGACATAATCCCGAAGAGAGACTTTTTCAATTATTACTAATGGAACATTACGCTCCTCTTTGGGAACTTCTGCATGAATAAAAAGGGTCATTAATGACATCTACTCTAAGCCCGGAAATCATTAGTCAGTGATTGGTGCGGGTTCTTTTTTTATATGTATCAGCACCTGGTAATTTCCCACTCCCTCACTGCCTCTCCAACTCAAAGAGCCAGTTATTGAGTAGAGAATAGTAAAGTCAGGGGTATTGATTCTCTGCAGGTGAATGCTATTTATTCCCTCATTGTTTTGCTTCCCACATTACATAATAATATCTCACATTCCTACAGCACTTTTTATTCTGAAGTATTTTACCAGTTTTGTGATAGTTTCTGACATCCCGTAGAATGAACTGCTATAGTGATAGATCTTACATTCATTTCAAAATGAGAGAGATTAACTCAAGCTATGGAAACTGTGTGTTGGGACAGACTACCTGTTCAATGTACTTTGTAGGACAATTGTCAAACAATACTTATACCTACTGAGTGACCAATATAACATCTAAGTCCAGACAAAACAAAGAGCAACATTTTAAAGCATTTCTTAAATTATTCACAAGATAATTCCCACATTAACCAATCCCAACAATTATGCCAAAATATTTAAAGAAGAACATATAAGAAAGGAGGGAAGGAGCAAAAAAAAGTTTAATCCAGCTGATATCTTCCTTTTTAGAAAGGATTTTTTTCATATGAACTCAACATTGTCCTCTTATGCATCATTGGTCAAAAATTAGTCATTGGTCACACATAGCTTGTTGTTATTATGTGCTGTCAAGTCATCTCTGACTCTTAGTGACCCTATGTACAACAGAACAAAACACTGCCCGGTCCTGTGCCAGCCTCATGATCCCTACTATGCCTGAACCCATCACTGCAGCCACTGTGTAAACCCATCTTGTTGAGGGCCTACCCCTTTTTCATTGACCCTCCACTATACCAAACATGACATCCTTCTCCAGAAAATGGTCCCTTCTGACAACATGACTAAAGAAGGTGAGAAAAAGTCTGGCCATTCTCGCTTCCAAGGAGCATTCCAGCTGCACTTCTTCCAGGATAGATTTGTTAGTTCTTTTAGCAGTCCATGATATTTTCAGCATTCTTTGCCAACACCACAAGTCAAAAGAATCGACTCTTCTTCCATTTTCCTTATTCATTGTCCAGCTTTCACATGCCTTTGAGTCAGATATGACTCATAGTGATCCCTTCTTGGGTTTCCGAGGTGATATCACTGTGGAGGTAGATTGCCCAACCTTCCTTCCAAGGAGTGACTGGTGGGTTTGAACCACCAGCCTTCTGGTTAGCAGTCAAATGCCTTAGGCACCACACCACCAGAGCTCCTACATGCATATGAGGTCATTGATAATACCATGGCTTGGGTTAGGAGCATCTTAGTCTTCAAGAAGATATCTTTGCTCTTCACCACTTGAAAGAGGTCTTTTGCAACAGATTTGCGCAATGCAATACGTCTTTTGATGTCTTGATTGCTGCTTCCATTGGTGCTGGTAATAGAGTCAAGTAATATGAAGTGTTTGACAATTTCAATCTTTTCTCCATTTATCGTGGTGCTGCTTATTGGTCCATTTGTGAGTATTTTTGTTTTCTTTATACTGAGGTGTAATCCATACTGCAGACTGTAGCCTTTAATCTTTGTCTGCAAGTGCTCTAAGTCATCCTCACTTTCAGCAAGCAAAGTTGTTAATGAGTCTTCCTCCAATCCTGATGTCACATTCTTCTTCATATAGATTTCTGTACATTTCATTATAATACTTTATCTCTCAATTTGCCTTTTGAAATTTGCTCAACTCTTTTTTATTCCATCATTTCTTCCATTTACTTCAACTATTCTCCACTCCGTAGCAAGTTTCAGAGTCTCTTCTAACTTCTCTTTTGGTCTTTTCTTCCTTTCCTGTCCTTTCAATGATCTTTTGCTTTCTTCAGGTATGATGTTCTGTTGTCATCCCATAACTCATCTGGTCTTCAGTCATTGGTATTCAATGTATCAAATCTATTCTTCTGATATGCTCTGAATTCAGGTAGGATATAAGCAAGGTCATATTCCAGCTCTTACAGGCTTGTTTTAATTTTCTTCAACTTCACCTTGAACTTGCATATGAGCAATTGACAGTCTGATCCACAGTCAGCCCATGGCCTTATTTTGCTTGAAGATATTTTGTTTCTCCACTGTCTCTTTCCACAGATGTAGTCTATTTGATTCCTGTGTATTCCATCTGGCAAGGTCTGCTTATATAGTCACTGTTTATGTTGTTGAAATAGGTATTTGCAATGAATAAGTAGTTAGTCTTGCAAAATTTTATCAGGCAATCTCCGGAATTGTTTCTATAACCAAGACCATATTTTCCAACTACCAAAGCTTCTTCTTTGTTTCCAACTTTCACATTCCAATCACCAGTAATCATCAATGCATCTTGATTGCACATTTGGTCTATTTCAGAATGCTGAAGTTTGTAGAAACATTCCGTTTCTTCAGCTTTGGGTTTAGTGGCTGTGCGTAAATTTGGATAGTAGTAGTATTAACTGGTCTTCCTTGTTTTTGTATAGCTATTATCCTATCACTGACAACATTGTACTGCAGGATAAATCTTGAAATGTTCTTTTTGACAATAAACACAACTTTTCTTCTTCAATTTGTCATTCCTGGCACAGAAGATCATATGATAATCTGATTCAAAATGGCCAATTCCAGTCCATTTCAGCTCACTAATGCTTAGTATATTGATGTTTCTATGTTCTGTTTCATTTTTGACAATTTCTAATTTTCTTAGATTCATACTTTGTACGTTCCACACACCAATTATTAATGAAAGTTTGCAGCTGTTTCTTCCTATTTTGACTTATGTCCCATCAGCAAATGAACATCTCAAAAGCTTTACTCTATCTAAGTTGTTAAGAATGACTTTACTTTGAGGAGGCAGCTCTTCCACAGTCATATTTTGAGTGCCTTCCAAGCTGAGGGGATCATCTTCTGCACTTTATCAGACAATGTTTCACTGCTAGTCACAAAGTTTTCCAGTAAAATATCAGACAATGTTTCAGTGCTTTTCATAAGGTTTTCAGTGGCCAGTGTGTTCAGAGGTGGATGGCTCCATCCTTCTTCCTGGTCTGTCTTAGTCTAGAAGCTCTGCTGAAACCTGTCCACTATAGGTGACCCTGCTGGTATTTGAAATACCAGTTGCCTAGCATCCAGCTTTATAGCAACATGCAAACTACCACACTACAACAAACTGACAGATGAGTGGTGG
Source organism: Orycteropus afer afer (assembly GCF_000298275.1). Lineage (NCBI taxonomy): Eukaryota > Metazoa > Chordata > Mammalia > Tubulidentata > Orycteropodidae > Orycteropus > Orycteropus afer. The sequence continues at coordinate 11,355,697 of NW_006921631.1, read as the reverse complement.
AGGGTGTTGTTTTTGGTGGCTAGAAATCTGAAGTTCAGGTATCAGCAGGGATGTGCTCTTCCTGAAGGCACTAGAAGAGAATCAGTTTCATACCTTTCTTTTAGCTTATGAAGTTGCTGGCAATTCTTGATGTTCTTTGATTTGTAGATGAATCACTCTATTTTCTGCCTCAATCATTGCATAATATTCTCCTTGTGTGTCTATCTCTATGTCTCTTCCAATAAGGACACCTGTCATATTAGATTAGGTCCACCTTAATCCACTATGATTTCATCTTAACTTGATTACATCTGCAAATATCCTAGCTCAAAAAAAAAAAGAAAAAAGAAAAAAGACACATTTACAGACACCTGGTTTACTATTGCAGCATATCTTTTTTTAATACATTTTATTGAAATACAATTTATGTACAGTGAAATACACAAAACTAAAGTGACATGGGTTAATGTATTTTTTTTTCAGTGTTCTCTCCCCTCCCCTCCTACTCCTGGTAACCAACAAAGAAAGTTTCCTTCCATTTATAAACCTTTCCTTGTCTTTTTACAATAATGAACTAACACTATTTTTGTCCTTCTGTGATTGACTCATTTCACTCAGCATAGTATCCTCCATCGGAAGGAAGGTTGGGCAATCCTACTTCCGTAGTGATACTGCCTCGGAAACCTAAGGAGGGGTCACTATGAGTCGGGTTTGACTCGATGGCACATAACAACAACAACAATATCCTCCAAGTTCATCCACATTGTGTGGTGTTTTGCCAGTTCTACATTATTCGTTAGGGTTGCATAGTATTTCGTTGTATGTATATAACATAGTTTAGTTATTCATTCTCCTATTGATGGACACCTAGATTGTTTCCATCTTTTTGTTATTGTAAATAGTACTGTGATAAACATGGGTGTGAATGTATCTGTTTTTGTCCTACCTCTCACTTCTTTAGGATATATGCCTAGTAATGGGATTGCTAGGTCAAAAGATATTTCTAATTCCAGCTTTTTAAGGAATCACAATACTGTTTTCCACAATGATTGTATCATTTGATAGTCCCACCAGCAGTGTATGAGAATCCCAAACTCTGCACATTCTCACTAGCATTTGTTATTTTCTGTCTTGTTGAACTTTTCCATCAGTGCTGGGCTGAGATGGTATCTCATTGTTTTTTATATATACATCTCTCTGATGGCTAATTATCATGAACATTTCTTCATGTATTTGCAGGCCATCTGAATATCCTCTTTGGTGATGTGTCTATTCATGTCTTCTGCCCATTTTTAATTGGATTGTTAATCTTTTTGGTGTTGAGTGAGGTGTTGGAGTTTTCTATAAATTTTAAAGATAAGTCCCTTGTCAGATATGTTGTTGCCAAATATTTTTTTCCAATCTGTAGGTTCTCTTTTAACTCTTTTTTGAGAAGTCTTTTGAAGCACATAAAAGATAAATTTTGAGAAGGTCTTGTTCATCTAGTTTATATTCTGCTGTTTGTGCATTCTTGACTGTCTATTTATGCCATGAATTTTGTTGTTGTTGTTG